>NC_091131.1:53975740-54301740 GCF_040183065.1 Periplaneta americana | reverse complement strand
ATTTAGTCCTGACAGTCACCGGAGATGTGCGCGTGGGACAGGCGAGTCCATTTAGTTACGCCAAGGGGTGTTTGGGTTATTCACTCGCTTGCCTTTACCGACCGCTCGCCCTATCTCTACTCCGGAACTCTCCCACTCCTATTACTTCCCCTCTCTCCCGTCGCTGAGCTGTCAGGAATCGGTCTGTAACAATAGAAGACTTTGGGTCCATTAATTGGTTTTGAAAAAACAGAATCGAGGAGTATTTCAAAGTTTATTTTATGATTTACATCCGGACTATAAAAAGTTTGTTTATATGTTCGTTTGTTTGTTTGTTTGTTTTTTTTTTTCGTATTTTCGCATGTTTAAGAAATCATTTCAAGAGCTTTTTAGCAAGAATTAACAATGACAGTCGAAAGAAAAAAAAGACACCGTGAGACAATAGGCTGTATATTGTCGTGGCAGTGTAAGGAATACAATAAAACAGTAGCATGGTTGTGCTCCCGTCTGAAACCTACAATTTAATGCCATGTATCGCTATGGGAAGCACTACTTTTAGTGGCCACCACTCAGAGCACCTGCAGCGCCACTATTCTGTGGTTGTGGCTGCGCCTGAAGGCCCCCATTTATTTATCCATTATTCACAAGCGGCAGAACTTCTAAAAGTGGCCTCATCTGAAGGGGCTCTAACAGACCTAATAATATAACCACATTTGTAAGTTTACGTATATGAGACCTCCGTCCTAAATTCTGTGCTTGATATTTTTTGACCAAACTTTGTGTATATTATACAGAGCGTGAGTGCTTATACAATATTTAGCAGTAATTACATCGAGCAAGTATGATTATCCGAATGAATAAAATATTCAACCACCTACAATATTAGGCTGCCCGCAGAAAGAGTTATTGTCTATTTCATTCTACGTAGATACCTTCAATGAATCAGTCATTCTCAATTCGTTTATAAGAAAAACAGTTTCTTTTGTTTACATCTGTTTTGTAATTGAGATTGTTAAATTCCAAGCAAGAAGTGTTATAAGAAAAACAAGTCATTTACCGCCCATGTGTTCCTCACTTGAGTGAGAGATATAATGCAATTGATTACACATGGGAGGTGAGGGGTTTGCTTTTTGGTGTCTGCGGATGGCGTATAAATATACTACTGACATTTTAAAACAATATGATATGACATCCCAAGATATTAAAAATATTTGTTTAAATATCTTAAAGAAATCCCATAGGCATTTTACATAATCATTTATATGTTTAATCTTTTAAACTTTCTAAATTGCATATTGTACTATGATTGCTACCTACTATATTGATTTTTCTCTCTATTCCATATATGCATTTTTTAAATTGTTGTTATGACAGGCGGATTTTATTATTATTTATTGTCAATTATATTGTTAAAAGTGTTAAAGATAGTGCCTGCTGATTCTTCATAGTATCATTATTGTTTACTTATTTAATACAAAAAAGCTGGTAACACAAATTTTAATTTAGTACGAAATATATAATAATTAATCTGCGTATTTAATCTCAAGCATGCTGATATTTATGAAATTCTCTCATATTCATATTTTATTGATTATTTTTCCACATCCAATGAGGGCACGCATCATAATATTAAGAAATGACTACCTCTCTCTCCCCAACCATACTCTCAAAGATCAGGTACACACTCAAACAAAGTACTTTTATAGCTAATTGATTAGTATCGTACCTCAATAAAAGGTCATTAACAGTCGATATATTCAGGCAGAACAGATAAATATTATTTCAACTAAAAGTATCGAATTTTGCAGTGCGATATAAATGCTGGAATGAGGAAAGGATTTTTTGTTTCTTTCACTGTCCTCTATTACTAAAAAAAATAATGATTGTTAGATCTGTAGAACCAAAAATTAATCTGTATATAAAAAAATATATATAATTTTCACTTATTTCCCTAACATGCTATATATAACAACTCTCTAGAATGCTTAAATTTTGAAATTCATATTCCTTAAATAAACAAGTTGCGTCCAAAATAAAGTATAATTCTGCATCTTGTAATTTAATTTTTTCAGATTTCCCTAACAAAATGATGTGAAATTTTCTAATGGACTTCATAAAAGAGGTATAATATACATGAAAATCACTTCTTTATAGTCAGTTGTCAGAGGAAAATTAATTTTGCATATTACACGATATATATTATAATTATTGTATCTTCTGTGGTGTTTGGTCAGAACATGGTAACTCCAAAAAAGTGTTTTGACATACCAGCATTTTTATTTTCACTTTCCCTTTAAAAATCAGAATTCTAGTTTACATACAAATGTGAATGAAAACAGCATAGATTAGGGCACTCTTTAATTTTATGCACATGCTCATGCTTTTCTATAGCTCCTACGTAGCCTACCGGTAGGTGTAGATAGCAGGAAATAGCCATTTTGGAGTTATCGGTATCATGTTCTGACCAAACACCACAGATATATTCTATCTATTAAAATCGCCCTTATGCATGAATATAAATCATAGTGGAGGCTTCAGTGTTTATAAATATGTAATATACAATGGAGTGAGATCGTAACAGGCCACCAGGCTTAATACGTGATAGGAAGAAGAAGAAAAATATTCATATAGGCCTACTTGTATTTAATCTGAGGAATTGCAGAAAATTAGCTAATATTAATCAGTTCAAAGAACACTGAAGACTGCAGATGTGAAGTCGACAAGAATAATATTATAAACAGCACGTGGATCCACACCTGAAGCCCTTGTTTATATTTTTAAGTCATCTTCAACATCTGCGTTTATCCTAACTTCCTCACAGGGAGGGACATTCTGCTTGCAACCATACTATCTTGACTACTGCTACTGCTGCTGCTATTCTGGGAAACCCTCAACCAAACAACAGCCATGCTAAGAATAACCCGTAGATTGGCTGCAGAACAGAACGTGGAAATGCTGGGAGTAATGTAGCACAGGGCAGAACCACGTGGCTTGAAGCTGTCAGAGCACACAAACGAGAGAGAGACGGGGAGAAAAGAGGGATGAAGGAATAAAGAAAGAAAGTGGTAAGTTAGAGCGAGAGACAGGAAAAGGAACAATAAAAGGAAACCTAAACAAAGAATAAATGGATTAATAAACGAATAAGTGAACGAAGCAAACAAAAGAAATAAATAAAGAAAGAAGGAATCGTAGATAGAAAGAAAAGAAAAGAAAAGAAAAAAGAAATTAGTCAACGAAAAAGGAACACAAAAGGAAGAAAGAGGGAAAAAAAGAAAAACAAAAGAGTAGAAGAAGGAAGCTAAGAAAGGGAGCTAGGAAGGTAGAAACAAAAGACTGAGATGGAAACAAAGGAAAGAAAGACTCAATAAACAAATAAATAAGAGAAGAAGAAACAAAAAAGAATGTGTTCATTAACTAATGGCAAGAAATCGACAGAAGAAATAAATAAAGGAAAAATAGAAAGAAAGAAGGACGGAAAGAATGAACAAATGAATAAAAAAGAAAGAGGGGATAAAAAGGGCAGTAAGAAGGAAAAACGAAAGGAATGTATATTGTAAATAATTTAATTAAAGAAAAAAAGCATGCACAAAACAAAAAATTAAAAGAAAGAAAATACGAATGAAAGAAAGAATGAATAAAAAGAAAGGAAGGATAAAAACAAGAAGCAAGAGGACAGAAAGAAAAGAAACTAAAGAAATGTACGAATTATTGAATTAATTAATTAAAAGAAAAAGAAAGAGGAAAGAAAAAGATATTAAGTATGTATGTATGTAATTTCGTCCTAAAATCATACATGATAATGTTGGACACATGAGGAAGGATTAGGAACAAAAATATCTGGAGAAGAATAAACGTATGCTGTAAAGTAAAACAGTAAATATAAAATGACAAAGAAATTGTATAGACCTAGGTTGGCCTTCAACAAGTTTATTAATCATGAGTATGACTTCTAACATCAGAGAGATGAAGTGTCCTTTGGATATGAAGTTCATGCCAAAAGCACATGTAACACTGTAAGAGACCTTGGAACAATACTATTAATAGTATGTTCAGATACAAAACAAAGTAATTCCAAAAATACAGAACATTCTATAAATATTCACCTTGTATCCAATGCTAAAATTAAAGCGTAGGAAGCAGAGGACAGCAATATGTTTATTATACTCGTATTATTCAACATTGCCAGTGACGGAGTAAATCTACTGAAATAGAAAAGAAATACCATATGTTATGAATGTTACGATATAAATTATCCAGTATTATTAGTTTAATAGTCAATGTCATGTTTACCTTACTCTTCAATAACAAAATCCGAATATAAAGTATATTCACTTTACAATGGAAGAACTCTTTCGTACAATTTGAATGGACAAAAAATATTCTCAGATGTACTAGATGTTTGTAATGCTAAAACTAACAGCTTCCAATGACTGAACCGAAGTACAGCATAGGAATTTCTTCTTCCTCTCGTCCAGCTGCAAATAAATTTTATCCCCAGTATAACCTTTGAAACTTACGATGGAAGAGAATTGCGTGACAGGTTTTCAGCATTTTCATTTATTTCTGCCTCTACCATGTCATTATTGTTATAGCAGTACTTAAACTCTCAATAGCTTCAGTCTCTTCAAAAGGCTGTTCAATCAAATAAATAGTAGCAGTATATATTACATTTTCACTTCTGAACCATATAGCATCGTTTGAGAGAATCAAATTTATCTCTTTCCATGTCACAGCAAATGTTACAGTATAAAGTTATACCGGTAAGCGCACTTCACCTTCATCAAAACAGAATTGTACCCATCACATAATATTCTATGACATTCACTGAAGTTTAATGTTGTTAACTTAATTCCTGATGTTTTCTGTTAGAGCTGAGCAAGTGTCCTTGGACGATTTATGTACTCTCTGACCTTCAGTTAGTCCCAAAGGAAAAAGTGTGGAGAGGGTAGGTCGGTGATCTACCGACCACAGATTTTTTTTTTTTAATTATGTGATCACCGAAAAAGCTGATAATAAGCTTCCTAGGCTTGTTGCATGTGTGGCTTGTAATGTCATCTTACTGAAGTAGCCCTCTGTCAAATCATTTGTCGTCAAACTTGTTCCACTAATTCCGTGAAAATGCAACCATAAACCTTAGGGTTCACTATCTCGTCGAAGAAAATGGAGCACATGATTCTTAAGGCAGATCATGCACGCCAAACTCCAAGCTTTTCAGAATGTGATAATGTTTGGTGGATAACATGGGAATTTTCGTCAGCACAGTATCTGCTGTTTTGAATGTTGATGTAGTCTGTCAGGTGAAACCATGCCTCATCCGAAAACCATGTTATAGAGAGAATCTCTGGACTTGACGTAAGAAGAGCCTCACACTCTCTTTTCCTTGTCGGATTCCTCCAAATCTTACTCTGCATGTAGGGCCTACTTTGTACAGCCGCATATCCGCTTTTTTTTTTTTTTGCTGCCACCTGACACTGTCATGTGAGTAGTCTGTCTCATAAATAGTTATAGTTCCTTTAACTGTTATACTTGGACGAGAACACCAGGATTATTAAATGGTTCTTGTATGCTCTTTCAATGAAACAAATTTTACTTTTCACGTTCTAGTCATTTATGAAGACCAAGTGTTAGAGGTCGAGAAGGAAAAAACATTGTCATTTTTATTATGCACATATATGTTCAGCAGACTGATCTTTTGATCCTACAAATGTGTAAAACCCTGTTATAAATTGTCTATAACCTTGCCGAGGGTTTTCCCCAAACAAACTGCTTGTCTTATAAGTTTTGGCAGCCCATCCAGGTAGTTTGGCCAAGGGCCCGAAAATGTCACTTCAATGAACATTGGTACAGCAAGTTTAACAATAAATGATTGGTTTACAGCTCCAAACAAGCTACTAACATTCCAAGGGGTTATCTAACAATTTGTGTAAATAACTGGAGACAAACCTAAGCCAACTTTCCCAAGGAATAAGGAAGAGACTAAATCCCTCAAGCTGTCTCCATGATATGGTACCTTCTCAGGCACATTAATTACTCTTATTCCAAGACCATTCACAAGCAGGTCAGCTCATAACCATGACAACTGTACTAATGAAAGTAAATTACAGTTTTGGGTTGTTTCCTGTCTGTGAACTACAAATGGAATTGGTCCGTCCAACGTCGGTGAGGTCTGCCTAATCTCTTCGTCCTCGTGGATGGTAATACAAAAGTCTCTTTGGTAAACAATGTTCAGGCATCCTAAGAAAATTGTTTCTCCATTTACATTGATAATGTTGGACGTCTGTGGTCATCTCCACAACTTCCCACTGATATATTGGGGGTCAAAGTCGACATAGTCTCAGAAACAGTATAGATGCTGATATATCTTGCCTATAAATCCTGAGTAAGGCCACGGTATATTCCATCTACCACTCTGTCGACAAATCCTACTTCCACGTCCATGTCGTAACCCCTGGACAATACAGAGAAAACTGTAGCTAACGGAAGAGGGTGCAAGTGAGTGTCCAGCACTATAACTGGACCCCATCAGCTATGGGAGCATACCCAGACAGAAAAGCACCCAAGTCTAGAGGCATAAAGGTGGCAACCCTACCACTGGACTTACCCAGCCTTGGGTCGGTAACCCATCAATACTCAGAAAACTACAATTTTATCATGCAATAATACAAAACTGGAAAAGAAAAACTATTTATTTGTCAGATACAAATGTTACATACACTGTAATCTTCATATTACACTTGAACATGTGTTTAACTTGCTAGCTTTAGTCCACTGCAATATATCACAGAACTTTCTGCTGAGGTAGTAAGTCAAATAGGAACGTAACACTTCACAGACAGTTTACAGCATGTCTGGCCTCTCAATATGATACAGACTAGTAACATAAATTTTATTGCACTTTAAATGCGAGAATGTTAGACAAGCCAGCAAAGTATTTATACAGACTATACAATCTGGAGCCAAGTATTTTTGGCTGCCATTCCTTGTGCGTATATGTGCAGTACGCAGATGGTAGGAATGCAAGGTCCCTGACAGCAGAGAACATAAGAATCTACACAACATGCCACTAAAGAAGGGAGACCTTAAAACTACAAAACATTCAATATGGAATGTAACACACATTCGTTGAACAGGAAACAAAAGAATGAAGTGAGAAGCTAAACATAACATGGTGTAGATTACACTTTGCACCTTCCCTTCAAAATCATGGTGTTAAGTTATAACAGATAAAAGCTAATTTTATAATACAGCAGAACTTCGATTATCGCCAACTTTAATTTTCTTATCATCATCATTCCTACTAAACGTGGCATATTTACTACCATTACGACTGTTTTCGAAATTTCATTTTCCCTGGATGATATACCGATACAATGCTGTTGGATGTCTAAAATACCAGTACGTCTAATTTTGAGCATCACTAATCATGTTTCTCGATGTTTAGTGGTGAATCAAATGGCTGGAGAATGACAGTTTAGACAGTGGAATTGTAATGTTCAATGAAATCGGAAAGAGTGTCTTCATGCACACAGAGATGTAGTTCTATTTTGAGCAAAATTTTTTGGAGGTTAAAAGTTAAATTAAACATTAAGGATTTCGACGCCTTAAACGAATTGTGGGTTTAACTCGAGAAGACCAAATTTCTCGTATAATGGTTACAATATGTGATGACAAACATAAAACCTGGCAGTTATCAGTGTTTGGAACAATTAAATAATGAAGTTCGTATTAAGATTTTAATAAAAATCGAACATTTATTATATAATTTTCTTTAGATGTTTGTAAGTAATTAGGCTGAAATTCCGGAACGAATTTCCTATGTAACACGGATTTATGCGATTCAGTTATAGTCGTCTCTATAACTGTCGAAATTTTCGGGAATGAATTAACGACTCTAATCGAAGCGTTACTGTATAATAAAAAAAATAATAAAATATCTAAATTACTGTCTTACATTTCTGTTTATGTTTTTCTTTAGTTTTCGTCAGAACCAGTTCTTTCTCTCTTTTCAATAACATGTTATTAAAATAAGGAAAAAAAAGTTCGTAAGTTTCCTTCTTGAGAGAGTCAAATATTTTGTTACATTTCTAATCTATAATCTGGTTTAAATACAGAAATTTGTACATGTAACAGATATAAACAAGATTCAGCCTATAAATATATCAAGACTTTGGGCTATGGAATTCTGTGTCCAACCTTGTCAAAAACATTTTTAGTATCCACAGAATATTCAACTCTAGTATATGCTTTCTTCTATTATAACTTTTTACTTGCAGATGTTTTACAAATCCTTAAATAATAAAATAATCTATCAGATATTATCATTTATAAGTTTATAAATACAAGATGTCATAAATGATTAAGTCATACTACCAATTCACATGATTACCGAAAAGTACTGTTAATAAGGCGAAAATATATGATAAACATTTATACACACAAGTAATAGCTGTACCACAAAGACAGGACGAACAATTTTTGACCAGAATGCTTCAAATACTTTACAAAACAAAGCAAATATACGACAATAATTCCAGTCAATAAAATACGCTTAAAATTTTACATTTACGAAAATTATATTATGAAAATAAGTAATAATGTATTTCGTTCTGCAATAATACACTTAAAACGAATAATAATAATGATGATGTATAAATTGCAATATACACTTATATTTGAGTAAGAGTATTAAGAAAATTAACTATATCGATTTTTATTCACTTTTTCATTCAGAGAAGTTCCATTCTAGTCTTTTGTGAAAATCTTAAAGAGAAACTAATTTTGGCACTTTAATTGACGTGACTTTACTAAGAAACAGTAACTATAAATAGATATTGTACTGTTGCAATATTACGTATTGCCTCTCACTTCCCAACTAAAATTAAACATTAATGTTAGTAAAACAAAAGAGTAAACTAACACAAGATACTAAATCTATCTTATTCTTGACACCCCGAGTGTAATGATTAAAATAATAATAACACCGAGAAACACAATGGCAAATATGTATGTGTGAAAAACGAAATAAATTTTGGTGTCAGTACAAATGTTTAATAACTTGAAGTTTGAAATAAACATTTAATAATCTAAAGAGCTGCCAGTAAAAAACACATACGAAGAAGTGTTTTCGTTGACTTTACCTTTAAAAACATAAACAAATAAACAGAATGAGCATTTGTTTACACACAAATCATGTGTACAAGACATTGGTCAGATATTACCATGGGCTAAATTTCTTATATTGTAATTTAACGTGACTAGTAATAAGACCATACTAAATTATGTGTAATAATAATATCCAATTGCAAATATCACAGTCCACATAAAGAAATGAAAGGAAAGACTGGCTTCAACTTACATTCCTGGATATATTTGTATAACGTCTCTTCTCTCAGTACCTGTAACAAAATACACAAATATGTACTGTCCCATAATATTGGATATAATAAGAACTGATAACTCAGGCCTAAATTACAAGATACTTACCGGACAATAGCATATTTCCCGGAATCCTTCTCAATAACTACATCTGCTGGTTTCTCAGAAGACTCAGTAGTCGCTGTGTTTGTCAAAGCCTTTTCCCCAGAATGTTCTGGTGTGTGATCAGAAAACTGTGATTTTGGTGCCATGCTACTGGCGAGGTCATCCACGTTTTGGTGTAGATCGCCAGTCACACCATTTGGTTTATCCTGATTAGAAGGTAACTCATGGGAATTGCTTGTGGTGGCCTCATTACCATCTGTGACCAGATGGTCTGCAGGGACAGTATTGCAAACAGTCTTTGTATCATCATGCACTTTCTTTGTTTCTGGAACATCTACGGTCACATCACCTTGTCCATGGGGCACAACCGCGATCAGGGCCTGAGGTACCTCCTTTACACTGTCTAGAGCTTCGTGAGGCTCTTCAGCCAATGAGTTCTGTTCTGATGTTACAAGATCCACCTGCAGTCAAAACATCAGATTTTCACTACAAACAAAAAATACTTCCTAATCAGTTGTGTATTTTTAAACAAAACAAGTGCCCCCACTCTGAAATTTCGGTTGTACTGGTAGTAGTTGTCTTTGTTGTCGTCGTCATCGTCATTTCTGCAGGAATACTTATTGAATGTTAGATAAAAATACATGGGTTCGAATGTAGATACAGAGGTTCTTAAGTCTCCGGAGTAGACCTCACTATGAAATTGTTTAAATATGAATAAAATTTGGCTTTTCATAAATGTAAAATTTGACGATAATATGAAAATCATAAAAAGTGCCCTGACACTGCCCAGCCTCAAAAAATAGTACCTTGGCACCACCTGAAATACATCCCTGTTCCTAATTTATTAGTTGGGAAGTTATAAGAAAAATGGCTGAAGACAGTTAGGCTTCACTGCTATAGACAGATTCAAACTCTATGACATTTGTGACGATGTTATAGAAGTAAAGGAACGGAACTGGACAGATTTAATTAAGAAAATACTATTTTCAGCTGCCAGTACTGACAGTGTATTCTCCTGTTTCTTCATAGGATGGGCATAATTTAATTCTTGTTTAAAGTGCGTAATGACCACATTGTAACTACAGTAGTGCATCGATTATCCGAAACAATTGGGGATGGGATGTGTTCGGATAATCGATCATTTACGAAAACAAATTGTACCGATGTCATAGGAGCAGTATGAAACAAAGAAACACTGATATTAAACATAAAACTGTACATACAGTACATATTTTGTATCATACGTCTTACAAATAACACATAAAACTGACTAGCCTAGTCTGACAAGTTCAAAACGGCCATTAAAGTAGGCCTACAGTTTAAGAAAAATTCCAAACTTTTTTTTTTTTTGCTTCAGAGCTGAGACTCGTTTTTTTGCCGCTAAATCTCGCAAACAGCGAGACTTCTACATGGCGTGTGCGAAAATTCAAATTTGGCGACGAACGCTTTCAATTAACCTATGTTTTAGTTGATCATATTTGAATAATCGATGCTCTACTGTAGTAATATATCATGAATTCACTCCAAGCAATACAGGCCAAATATGATATCAAAGTGAAGCAATTTCAGAGCATTTTACTACTGTTGGACGTTTATGTATAAAAAGACAGAATATGTTCAGTTCACTACTGTATTCAGTGGCAGGCTTGCTACAGTATGAGGTTAGTTGGGGACACTTGGGTTTTCGTCCAGAGCCAGCCCGGCTATCAATGTGTTGGTTACCATGAGGAACACGTGCACATCTCCAGTACTTTTAATAATAATAATAATAATAATAATAATAATAATAATGATTTATTTTAGCTGGCAGAGTTAAGGCCGTAAGGCCTTCTCTTCCACTCAACCAGCAGAAACTGTATATACATATGCATGAACTTACAAAGAATTCAACAATTTGATTTAGATGAGAGTTACATGTATACAAGAGTTATTTACGAATTAAACAACAAAGTTATTTACGTTTATGCCTCTAATTACAGATTTATGCCACTTCCTCAAAAAATCCTATCCTTGAAAGAAAGGATTGCAGGCAAAATTTACCAATTACTTCTCGCTTACGATAAAATTGAACCCTGCTAGCATCACCTTCCTTCATATCATTCTATCACACAGGATAATGGACTCTTATCTCATAGGTGCCCGTATTTCAGAAAATGAATTTGTCATTGCCAGACTAGCATAGTAAAATTTTAGTGGACTATTGGAGGCATTCAAAATTAACCAACAGTACATATAACACTTTTTCATAATAACTGCAGGTACCTTTCTAGCCAGATCATTACACGCAGTGGAAGTGGCGTGCAGGCGCATCAGCAGTTCCCTGATGGTTTGTTCTTGAGAGCCTATCACAGCCTTCAGCTGGCGTTCTCTGTGAGATGTTTTCACAACATTCTGAGCAGGTCGCTCATCCACTGCATCCATTCGAGGGCCGTTGTTAGGTACTCGTTTCACTAGCATCTGAGCACAAAATAGTCATCAGTCAGTGTCCCTACAATCATACTTTCAACGAGCAAGACTATTTTCCTGTCAATGTAATCAAACGAAAAAACCAGAAACTTGACCCTCTAGGACAATATGAAATTTATAAACATACAAAACACACTCACAGCACATCCTGAACACTCAACTGAATTTCAAAACACACACCCAAAACTATTCAGCCAGGTATTTTTATAATATTAACACAGTAAAGATGTTATTGTTAATCAGCAAACAAAAATACTTAAAATATTTATAATTAGCAAAAAGATATGGAGTAATCACCAACTCTAACACCATTCAGCTTCAAAAGTTGGTTCTATTTTGAACTGTTTCATCTCCAACTTACATGTGGATTTGCTTGTATCCACTGTATTCTGCACTGCTGAATTTTGGTGCTTAACACTTCATTCAGCCTGTCTACTTAAAGACACTTATTAGACGAATTCACACTACAGGAGAGCGACCATTTTCTGTATCAAAGGGTGTACATATACAAGCTGCACAAATTGCAAATTAGGAAGTCGAACTAGACAACAAAACAAAATGGCTTTGTTGCCAATTACTAATCAAAACACATATCAGGCAGCCTCTTCTCTTCAGGAGAAGGAAGTCCAATCTTGTGCCCATATATTCCTCTAAAAACAATGACTTAAGCTTTCTTGACTTTGACAAAGAAACACAATAATATGTCCCTGTTAGGAATTTACCTCTGCTCCTTGGCCATCAATAACTCGAACAATACTCTTTTGTGAAAGGGCATACAACAACTCGTTCACGAACTTTTGGTATGCCATTCGCTCCCTCTTAGAATGGTGGGCAGCAAACTTCAGTCGCTTCTGAGTCACCTGACTCATCTCCAGATCGTTTTCAAGGTCTTGAATGCGTTCCTCCAGATTCCGAATTTGTTCTGCCGATGATTTTACCTTCAAAATATAATGAAACCAAAATTTTACAAAATATTCTTAATCTATCAAGAAAATCAAAATTTAAACAAGAAAAAAACAAATAGGTTACTGTGTTTTGTTGATATTAAAAATATGACCTGGTGTAGAAAACTATGAAAGATCAGAAATAGTGATAAAAAATGCTCTTATTATATATTCCAAAACACTCGAACATCTGAAATGTTATTTTTAACCAGTTATTCAATGATAGTGTATCATCTATCATACACTTATCTTTATTAGTAGAACTGGTGACAGCGAGATGGCATTTGGCGAGGTGACTCCAATTTATTCATGATCAAAGACTAAATACCAATACAAGGAATAATTTCTTAATTTATTTGCTACCTTTGTTGTCTAGCAAAAAATATTCTTTTGTAAATCCCTTATACAAACAAATGTCTCAGTACGATAAAAATATTCACCAAACATTCCCTTAAGCAAGCCTACTTACTTACTTACAAATGGCTTTTAAGGAAACCGGAGGTTCATTGTCGCCCTCACATAAGCCCGCCATCGGTCCCTATCCTATGCAAGATGAATCCAGTCTCCATCATCATATCCCACCTCCCTCAGATCCATTTTAATATTATCCTCCCATCTACGTCTTAAGCAAGCTTACATGAATATTATCTTATTATTAGACATCGGATTTTTAGGCACTAAAAATTGCAGTTTTAGGCGCCTAAAATAAGCTCAAAATTTGTAAAGTTAGGCTCTATTTTAATGAAAATAGGCATTTTAGGCACATCAAGGTATCATACTTATTTCTTTCACTGAAATTTTTAGTTATACACTAAAATACGCACAAAAAAGTATGTTTAAACATTAAAAAAGAATACTATATTATATTTATAAACAGAGCTGCACAAATTTAATATATTGAAACTAATGAAATAATGATTATTGATATCAAGATTACTCATTTTAAGTTATTGAAATTCAGTTCCATGCTCAGACTTTATTATAATTATCTGCACAGTACACCACCAGAATTTTTTCTAAATTCTCCACAGTTAACCTTTGCCTTTTGTCACTGAGAATCATTCTGAAAGCAGAAAAACTTCTTTCAACCGAAACTGATGTGAGAGGCGCAAATTTTAAATTAGGTACAATAGAAACATCAATACTTACTGGAACATTTACACTTTCCCCCGATATCACTCTTGATACTTTTTCCAACAATGAAAATCCTACATTCTTATTTAATACGTTGTCCCACTTATTTTTAACTTTTTTCCCAGTTTCGCCCAAAGCAGAATGTATCTTCACTTGAGCTTCCTTTACTATTGCTATTTGGCTACAAAGAGATTGTTTTTCACGTTCTAATTGTTCAATGCTTGCAGGTATGAAAGAAAAGTTTGATGTTATGTAGGCAATATCGTTTTTCACTCGTGAGTCATTCAGACAATCTTTCACTGCTTTCACACACGCTGCACTATCAGTTTCAGGTAATTTATCAATAACTGTGACCACTTCTTTAAAATACTTAGAATAATACACCACTGACTGAATCCAGGTTCCCCATCGTGTAACAACCGGCTGAGGTGGGAGTGGGATATCTGGAAAGTTCTCTCTGAATATTGAAATCCTGGATGGGGCTTTACAAAAACATTTTTTTGTGTTAGTAATAAACGAATTGACAAGAGGAAATTCATTCCGGATTGTTTCAGAAACCCTGTGAAGGCCATGTGCTAGACAGGTTACATGCATGAGGTTAGGATAAAATGTTTTAAGAAGTGGAGCTGCAGCAACCATGTATGAGGCAGCATCAGTACAAAACAACAGAACTTTAGAATCGTCTATATTACCTGAGTATAAAGACTGTAGGCCTTTATTTACAAAATAAGCAATGGCTTGGCTATTCACTTTCGAAAGTTCCTTAACACATACGAGGTGTGGAATCGAAGGTCCATCAGGACTAAGTTTTCCTATTAACATATTTGCTATATACCTATTCATAGGATCTGAGGTTTCATCCACAAAGACCCATATGTAAGAATCACCTATATCCTCCCGAATGGAAGCTAAAGTTTCATTGTATATTCTGTCTAAGTAATTTTTTCTTAGGGTCGACTCAGATGGGATATTTTGTTTGCAGTATTTTTGTAAAAACTGTCTTAAAACCGGATTTTCAATTGCATTCCAGGGAATGTTAGCAGCAACAAACGCTCTGGTTAAATCAGCATAGAAATTGCTGCTGAGATTGGATGAAGTAGGCTGTGTTAGTAAAGTTTGTTGCAGTTGATTTTTCTGCTGAGCTTTAGCCTTATGAGCCGCTCCTTGCACATGCTGCTTTAGGTGGCACTTCTTTTCTTGCGAAATCTAAAAATGTAAAGTAAACTGAATTAAAATAAAATCCTAATTGTTGTATTGCCGCATTTCTATCACAAAGTTAGTGGGTTCGAACAATCAAAATTTTAATGACCTGCAAATACTTTAACTATCGGAATTTAAAAGGTTAAAGTGTAGTGGTCTTAAAAAGAATTATACCTCAGTCAATGTATAAATATTATAGGCCTACTCATTAAAATTAATAGAATTTATATATTTCAACTATTGTTACATACCTGTTTGCTACAAATCTTGCAGAATATTATTTTTCCATCATAAGTGAATTCTGAATATTCTGTTAGCCATTGCCGGATCAATGTAGATTTTGCACTTATATTTTTCGGCATTATCGCGTTAAACTTCACAGGAAAACATCCTACCGCTCAAAACTTCTCAACACAAATAAGGTGAGGGAAAGAGCAACTGTTAACGAGCATTCAAATGAACCGTTGTTATTGAGATTCAATTGGACAAAAATACAAAGTTCCACTTATTGTTGCATTTCCTGGTAGTGTTAACACTAGGAGGGCCATTCTTTTAAATATTTTGTAACGGTTTACCCTACTAAGTCGCAGTTTTACGACTTTTCATAAATGTTTCAAAAACACTCTTTCTCCAAAAATTGTGATTTTATGACACTCTGAAGGGCAGTACAGCTAATCGGTTTCAGACCGAAAACAGTCATTTTTATAGTATAGTATATCTCTGAATCGGTAGCAGCACATGTTGTGATTGTTGCCTGCTTCAAAACTAAGGTTGGTTCTTTGTCGGCATTTATGCCTCCAAACATGTTAAATTCGGTGAAATCTATTGCGAGTGTCGTGAGATTCAAAACATTTTGTTTCCTTTATCAATGGTTTCATGGCCGGTGTGAAGCAAACTTTCCACTTTTTAAATGCCTTAAATTTCGCAGTGAATGCATGTACAGTATAAATTATAAAAAGTAAGAGTAAAATGCGAAACTTTACAGTGAGTTAGGCATTTTTAGGCGAATATTAACAAATTTGGCTCTAATAACCGTTTTAGGGCATTTTAGGGCACTATAAAACTCTATGAATACCTTTCAATTTCCATGAAACACAAATATTAATGATTATTTTTACTTTTCTCCTAAAGAAACAAAATAGGCATTTGCCCTAGAATCCGATGTCTGCTTATTATGATGATAAGATAAATAAAACTTTTCAAAGTCTTTTTTATATATTTCGTTCAAACCTGAATATTTTTAAAGATCTCTGGAAGAACAACTCGCATCTTACATAAAGAACTAATACCATACGCTAGACTAGTGATCGGCATTTTGTGATTTAGAGTCAACCCTAATACACAAGCAGGGCGGAGGAATAAGGCATGATCTCCTTCACCTTAGCCATCACTTGTGCATTCATAGTTAAGCAGTTTAGGTATTCTACATCTCCTACCTTCCCCTTTGCTGTGTATTGTGGACTACATTTTATAAAAGAATTAAAAGAATTAAAACAGAAAATCAATATCCCGAATTTAAAAGAAAACTTACAAATTAAACCAAACCCTTTAACTCTATTAAATATAGAATATAATCTAAATTTAACAGAAGAAATACTGAAATCAGAAGTAAACACTGAAATACTGAAACAATTGTCTTTAGAGACAATTAATATTAGGTACCCTCCACAAAACTGGCTTCATTTATACACTGACGGATCCTTGATCTCCAGAGAACAAGGTGCCGGTGCAGGTGTTACGTGCTGTCTCTTCTCACTTTATAGATCTCTTGGATATGGAACAACAAGTTTTGATGGTGAAATCATTGCAATAAGTGAATGTCTCAGGAATCTTCTATGCCACATCAATAAATTTAGGAATGCAGTTATATTGTCAGACTCCAAAGCAGCTACCGAGTATTCTATCAATTGTCTCTAAACACACATCTTCATCTCAAACAGCAGAAATAACTAAAATGCTCTCTCAATTAATATCACTCAATAAAAGAATTGTATTCCAATGGATACCATCCCATTGTGGAATTCTGGGAAACGAGAATGTGGATGCTTTAGCAAAGAAGGGCAGCACTGCTACTTACAGACCTGTTACTAAATCTACGTATTACTCTGTGAAGAGATTTATTAAATCTACATACTTAGACTTCAACAAACAAAATTTGATAACTCAATCCCAAGGGAAAAAATGGAACTCTCTGCATCAAAATCCACAGTTAATTCCCGATTTACCACGAAAATCGTCTGTAGCTGCATTTAGATTGGCAACAGGCCATGATTGTTTGGTCAAACACCTGCATAGAATTGGAATATATCAGTCCCCTAACTGCCCATTGTGCAACTCAAACCAAGAAATGGATTCGGAACACCTCCAAATCTGTGCTTCAGTGGCTGGTCATGATAATATCTTTGAAAAATATTGGAGTGCAAGAGGTCAAATGACTTTATTGTCAAACGCCTGGCATTAGAAAACAACAACAACACAACAACAACAACATTTTATAGGACATAATCTTTGCCGATCACTGTTCTAGATGCTCAATTATTATAAAATATCCCAAAAAGTCCTGATTCATAAATGATAATTTCAATCTCTGTTTCAGGTAGACGAAAATGGAGTATACTGTGGATGACAGAGATAGAACATACACTATGCGGGAAAAAGGCAACTTGTGATTCTGCATTCCTCAGGTCTCTCCCAGCAGAAAAGATGTAATGAATTTCACTATTGTTATCCAGATGAACAGCAAACTGGCCAACGATATGAGGGTCGAATCTTCAAATGCTTTAAGGATACTGGTACTGTAGCAGACAGATCACGCACAGGGTGCCCACGAACATTAAGGCAACAGTGTTTGGTAAGTACTTGCTAAGGTAACAGCAAGTCCCATATAATCTGAACAAAAGATAGAATAGGAAATTGGAATTTCCAAAAGCTCTGTGCATTGCGTTTTGCAGCGTCATAAATTTCACCCTTATAAAACTCAGTGTGTGTATGAACTACATGGTGATAATGGTACAGATTACTGAGAAGAATTTTCTGGTTGTGTAATTAATAATGAAATTAACAGTGCAAATAGTCGACAAAAGTGGAGTAACAGCTAGCATGTCTGACTGTGAAACGAGCAGGCCCGTGTTCAAATCCTGGTTGGGTCAAGTTACCTGGTTGGAGTTTTTTCCGAGGTTTCCTCCCTCAACCAACTGAAGCAGAATTGTTGGGTTACTTTCAGCATTGGACCTCAGGTTCATTTCGCCTTCATTAATTTCAACTCCAGCTATAATTTTCAATAGTTTCAGGTCGATAGATGATGCAGCAGGATGTAGTAACATGACTTGCATACAGGCCTTAGGCTGTGGTGCAAGCCTTCAGGCACTCCTCCATAAAAGATAAGTGCAGATATCATATTCAGTGACGAAGCAAGCTTTTATCTGAATACACCATGTGAATTGGCACAATATGATGTACTGAAGCAAGATAAAGTTGTAATACCCTGGTAGTGGGGAAGAGAAGGCCTAATGGCTTTATCTCTACCAGGTTAAATACATAAATAAATACTAAATACATAGCACAAGATGTTCATCCGAATTCCAAATAGATACTAGGTTAAGAGTGTGAAACTTAATACATGGCCAACAAATAGTGGGATCAGTGTTCCTTGAAGGAACAATAAATGCAACTCCTAAAAGACATATTGGAACTGTATGTTGAAGATATGCCATTAGCATTATATCAAAAATTTCACCACCAACAAGACGAAACTGATCTGCTTTTCAATGTATATGTGGAAGAATGATTGATAAGAACCTACCTGGATGATGGATTGGTCACAAAAGACCTGTGGAATGGCCTCCACAGTACCCAGACAGTCTTTTAATTTTTTCAGTGAGAGAACCTTAAATCCATCGTGTACAAAACACATTCACGTTAAATCGCGAATCTCAAACAAAGCATTCTTGCTGCATGTCGTGCTATCACACCAGAAACGTACAAAGAAGTTTGAATGCTCATATCCATGTGTGCAAGGTTCATTAGAGGTATCAATATGAATGTCTGTTGCCATAATGTTTTCTCTTTGGAATTGGATGAGACTTTACATTATAATAACTAGGTTCAATTTATGAGACAGAAATTTTTGGACATTCAGTATAAATACACTAAAATGTTTATACATGTAAGTTCCATTTGTTCTTAACTTTTCATGAGCTCACTTTATTATCAGGAGTCTGCTGGACGTGTGAGAAGTCAGCTTGACGCTTGCAATTAGTGCAAGTTGCCACCATCTGGTTTGATGCGACCTGGAATAATGGTGGAACTTCAGATGTTGTTGCTAAGGCCAGTTCGCTGATGAAGGCCCTGGGATTGGCCTTACTCTGCTGACACTTCTGAGTAACTGCCTTTTGCGGCCCATCCAGCAACATCGTCACAGAGGCACAAGGTCTTGGTGCCAAAACCATTTGCTGTGGATTATTGTATTCATTTTTAACAGATATTTTTCAATGCCAGACGTCAAACGTGTACAGACCCAGAAACAAAATTTGGACCACCTGAATTTTCCAAGTTTCAGTTATAACACACTGCACATGCTCAGTGCTTGGCCAAAATTTTGTTTCTGGATCTGTACAATAGTGTAAACTAAAGCAATTGAAGTACAACTAGTCAGAGTTGATTTCTACGTCTTCTGAGCAAGTTGTTACAAAAACTTGTGCAAAACCACTGCCTGCTCGAACGCATCCATGCATCCGCTGGCTGCGTATACTGCCTGCTCATTCATTGGTCAAACATGTAACATAATCTACGTATATATTATACCTATATCCACAAATGACTTCATTGACCATTAGGAGCTGCCATCTAGCGACAATTTTCTTCTATTCAATGAGTTGCTCAGTTAAAAAAGCTGCTATGAGACAATTAAAAACAGTTTCCAAGTTAAAATGGCAAATTAACTACTAGTAAGACATTTTATGGATCTTGTAAGGTTAAGTTATTACTTTTGCTCTTAAAAAACTGACGAAAATCATAGTATATTTGGTGCTGCCACCTACCATTTCAGCGAAAGCATTGTTAGAATGGTCTTATGAGCAGGCAATATCAGATGCGTTGAAGCACGCGGTGTGCAAATCATAGCCAACATTCACCTTGCTTCTGTTTGTGTTTTCATAGCAACCATATCTTAATGCAAAATTTACTCTCTATTCTCTATTATTGCTATGTTAAAGTTCTACATATACAGTACCTAGGTTAGTCTTTCGGAACAATTATGTTCTGTTCATTTATAATCTCTTAGTTTTAGTGAAAATCAATTACAATTAAAGGTCTTTTCATGTGTTACATATTATAGTAGGCCTATTATTAAATAGTTTAACACTGTTTTAAATATTAATAAGTGGTTGCAAGGAGCAGTGAAGTGCATCCTTTAATCTCTCCTACTCAAATCCCATCCTCATCTTTCCATAGTGCAACCTGTTTTCAACAAACAAGACTCTGGGGACCTCGTCACAGTGGTGTAACTGTTCCATCAAGGAGGAAACGTCACTTCAGCATGCTGACCTGCCATGGAATGCATAAGCATCCCCTAAGTGGGGAAGAGGGGATATGATCGGTGGAGTTGTATGACAATCCTCCCAGCTAGGTCATATGGACCAGCTAATCAACAGCAGGTATGGTCCTCAAAACAGTTTGGGGGCTGTATGTAGGTGATACAACTGTCATAACATAAAAATATAGTGCCTACATTAAAACGCTTAAAAGTTTTTCCACTCTCTATTGGAGAGCAAGAGAGTTAATGGTTTTATTGCCAGGAACTCAGCATACTTAACAACAACAACAAATATTAGGAAGTTGCAATGAAATTAGTATTTTGTTTAATATTATTGTATACTTTACATATCCTGCCACTAGAATGTGTTTATAATTTACGACAATATTTCGAAATATTAAAAGCTGATGATTTCCTTGTGCCTGTAAGAAATAGCGCATATTACGTTTCAGTTGATCTCCACATTGGGCTGACAACTGTGAAAATTATCACAAGAGACAAATTTCCACAAAATCTTAACGAATCTTGTGTTGACAAGGGATAAATTTCCACAAAATCTTAATGAATCATCAACAGACCCGACAATATAAATTGCAATCAAACTTTCAAAGTGCTATTGAAGAAGCCAAATTTTAACTGACATCATAAATGGATTATCGCATGCTCTACCTACAATATTTGTCAAAGTTGGCTTCTTCCATCAGGAATAAACTTTTGCTGGTATCACTCTACTAATAATGTAACATATTCTTTACTTACAGCAGAGAGATTATCAGAACGATGAAGAGGATAGCCTGAAGTTAAAGTTTTGTCACTTGAAATCCTGCGAACAGTGTTTCTGGAGCTTAACGTGTCTGCAGGTATGAACCTGAAGAACTGACTGATCCCCAAAACCTGGAAACATAAGTCCAAGTAAGTAATGTTAAGAGTTAATGGAAAAGAAATATGCTATTTTAGCTCATTTTATTTTTTAAGTAGGCCTATACAAAGCAGAGGAACAAGATACTGATGTTCCAGAAATATTAATTTGAAGATTATAAATCACTAATTAACTTTTCTTCATGAAGAATAACACTTCGAAACTAGTCAGCCAGGTAATTTCCTAAAAATTAACACAGTAAAGAAGTTGAAAAGTTACCGTAATCAGGATATCTATTGGAATAAAAGTTTTCAGTATTATTGACATTAAGGCTTCATGCTATGCTGTCTTTCTACTCTAGTAAGCTTAATACATAGGTATAACAAACAAAATTTGATAACACAATCCCATGGGAAAAAATGGAACTCTCTGCATCAAAATCCACAGTTAATTCCCGATTTACCACGACAATCGTCTGTAGCTGCATTTAGATTGGCAACAGGCCATGATTGTTTGGCCAAGCACCTGCATAGAATTGGAATATATCAGTCCCCTAACTGTCCATTGTGCAACTCAAACCAAGAAATGGATTCGGAACACCTCAAAATCTGTGCTTCAGTGGCTGGTCATGATAATATCTTTGAAAAATATTGGAGTGCAAGACGTCAAATGACTTTATTGTCAAACGCCTAGCATTAGAAAACAACAACAACGTATAATGAATTGATTTCACTTTTAATGAAGTATGACATAATACAAGGATTTGCAGTACCTCAATCTGTTTGTTGACATACAGGAACTGATATTCCCTGTCAGTATGCACTACCTGCGAGTGATATCTGCTTCGGAATACGATATTCCTACGCAATGACACATCACAGGGGCGGCTAATTATCCATTCGAATGTAACATACTGAAGCAAGTTGTTCCATCCACGGGGGTATAGACCAATCCAATCACGATATGAAGGTTGAACCTGGAAAGTAAGAAGAAAATTAAGGGAATATAGGACCCGTATCCGTGTAGGCTGCTATGTCGATACTGAAATTCTGTTTTTATTATTTAATTCAGGGTACAAATTCAATAAACACCATAACTTATATTCAATGCATTCAAATTAATTGCTGTGGGCCAACGACTTTAGAAGCACCTTCGGTTTCTGATATACAGTACGTATGACTTTGACCTACACAGCCTCATTTCAGGCTTAAGAATCTCGACAATCAATCATTTAAATCTTAAAATAGATATAAATATATGATACGAGAAAAACTGTCATTCGACAATAACTACTATAACTATTCAAGCCGATTCTGGATGTATCTACTAACCTGGGCATCTAACACGTATTCCAATAAAATATCTTCATTTAAATAATATTTTGATTTTACATTTTGAAATTTTACCACTTCTATTGGCATTGTGCTGGAGCATGACGGAGGTAACACTTTGGAGCGTAGACAGTGGGCATTCATATTGAAAAACTTTTGAATTTAAATCGCAAGAAAAAGAGAAAATTTGTGTGTGTTTTAAAAACAACCATAGTAACAGGAGACAGGACTGTTTGCCGGAAGCGTGATTCCTCCTGCCATCTGCACATATATTTAAAAATTAATTATTGGGTTGGTATTTAATTGCCACCGTATTAGCTTTGGAAATTTTGTCAGTTTTACTGTGGTTTTACTTTATAATTGAAACAAATCTTCGTAATGTCGATGTCTATTATATGTATCAAAAGGGACCGAAATTTCTTCCAGGTCTACGAGTATTTTCATATAAACCGCCAGATATACAGCTTCGAAGGGCTAATCAAATCAATTTGTTGATAACAATAAACCTACTAATGCGCATGTCAAACATGTCAGTGACTCGAAATGAATTGATTGAATTGAGAGCTTGGATCCAAGGCGCATAAAGGAGTGATTATTATGAATATATTTTCCTCCACAGCCTTTTCCTCAATGTGTAACCATACACTTATAAATATCCACGTAATTTGTGGTCAACAGAAAGGGACAAAAAGCTGCTTCCACAAGTCATTTATGAGTTAATTCACTGTAGTTGTGTAGTCGATTATTTTGAAGTGAGTTAATTCACGAGATTCGAATGAGTTGCTGTGGAAGGCTCTGGCTGTGGTCATTAAAATTGTTATTAAAACGAGATAAAATATATAAGTATCCATATTTTACTCTGAAATAATATGTTTAAAAGTTTGTAAATTAAATATTATTAGACTAAATTACGAGCTATAGACCATGGTATGCCCATTTAAAAATTGATCAGAATCTGAACTCTAGTGGTGTGAATTATAACTAGTCTTCCATTTAGTATAGAACTTGTTTTAGCAGATGGCAGAATATGTGCTTCGTATTGCCAACTTGAATTGTAGTTCGTTATATATTGGTATGCTCACAGTGGAAAGTTGCATCTTGTTTACAATGACGAGAGAATTAAAGTAACCATTAGATTAGGTTAACTAGATTGTAATTATCTTCTCTGAATAATTATCTAGTACTACTCGATATGGAAACGTGTACATTTTATAATGAATGTTTATATGCAGTATTTTTCGTGTGAGGGCCCGCGCTTCTTACTTCAAGGTTCGATCAAAGGTGATGGGTGTTGGTAAACTACTTTTTTGAACCAGTGATAACTTATCTGCAATGTACAGAATACTATAAAATGTAAGTTTCTATGGTAAAATGTATGGTTTTTTAACATGTTATAAGTGGAAGTAACAATGCAATTTGCAAACTCATTTAATGTAGCATTCTATTCTTTCACGATGCTATAGATTATAGAGTGAATCATCATGGATATACCCCTACCTGAAGAGTCTCAACCCCCCGGTTTGCCTGATGGTCAAGTTCAACCTGCATTTTCACAGTGTGATAACATTCCTCTACCATCATGTGGTATACAGTTTAATAGTGCAATTCCACCACCTCCATTTCCACAAGCTGCATTGCCAATAGTAGCACCAATTTTGCCACCAGAAGCACCTCCACCACCGCCACCACCCCCACTTCCACCACCACAGCCATCGATAGAATCAAATTCAGAGCCAGCGGACGATCCAAACAGGTTAGTAACCTATTCAGTAATGTGTTCAGCGTTTGTTATGTATCTTGGTCAATAAAAACTGAAGTTGAGGTTATGAATTTGCCATAGGTATTCACCAAGTCGTGCTACTACTGAAGATGATATTCCAGCCACTCCTCCGCCTCCTCCACCAAAAACAGAACCACCAGGTTCTGCCCCTCGTGCTTACCCTTTCGGAGCCAAGACTACTGTACTTGGGAAAGCACAAGCAAAGAAGCGATTGCTTGCTTTCTCCATGACTAAGCAAGGTGGTGGTGCAGGACTATCATTTGGTTTTCAAAAGAAGGCGGCTCCAAAAGTTAATACCGGCAGTGCGAAGGTTTTTTCAGGTAAGAAAATCTGCCTTACATAATTCGCTGGAAGGGGGAGATTATATTATAATGTAGAAGTCTTGTAGTCCTATGTCCAACTTTTCAATGATTCGGAACGTATAATTTTAATTTGTTATATATAACCTATAAAAAGTATTTTTATTGTTTATATTGGATTGGTGCATAAGTTTGTAGCGTTTTTCAGTACTTTCATTCATCTGCTGTCCATGTTTCCATAGCAACCAAATATTTATTTACGCTACGAACTTATGCATCAATCCAATAGCAGGGATGGGAAACAGCCACTCTCAGAGAGCTTAGCTTCTCCCGCTACAATTGCTGTTGTACATAGATACTCATGCTAACTGCTCTGTTTACAATACGAGTCCCACCCCTGATTTATAGCATCTACAGGTTATAATTCCTAAAGCGCCATTCAGTTGTCCTAAAAGTCAGTATTAGCACATAACAATTTTGTAACACGAAACAGTTCAACGCCTTTTCCTCTTAATATTCTATACTTTAGGTAGGCTATAACATATCGATTTTCACGCAGGTAACACCAACTTCCAACGGGAAAACATAACCTGCTTTTACACTGTACATCAAATTAATCAATTATAATTGTAGTACTGCGCACAATCATGCAGTGAGAGTATTCTATTCTTTGTTGCATTCCACTAGTGACTATGCTGTTCCAACACACAGTGATGTGATACCTATGGTACAATCTGTTGCATAGCCAACATACACATTCACTACGTGGTTCATGATATTTTTGTTCTTGCATATCTTGTGGTAGAATTCGTGGATTTCTAGTCTAGTGATTAAAGATCGGAGATCTTGGTATTCTTTTGTCCATACCAATCTATATCACAGACACACTCATTGCTAAAACTCCAGTTGTGAACGAAATTCCTCCCTGGAAATGGGTGATTCCAGAACATAGCATACAAATTCCAGGAAATCATTCCAAAAATGATCCACCATACATTCTTAAGTTAGATGCCATGGAACTACTCTGCAGCACATAATTATAAAGATCATCTTCAAATTTATACAGATAGATCTCTAAATCCTAATAATAAGACATCAGGAGCAGGGTATTATATTCCAAAATATCAAGAAAGTTATTTTATACCATGTTCATCCTCCTCCAGTCTTGACACTGAATTGCTAGCTTTTGTTGCTGCTCTTCAGTGTGTTACTCAAATTTCTGAAAAATCTATTTGCATACTTACCGACTCCAAGGGGGCTGTATTATAATTAAATATGTACCAAACCTATATGCACATAGAATTATTCCAATTCAGAAACAACTAATTGAACTAAAAGAACTCCAAAAGGAAATAACATTTCAATGGATACCTAGTCATTGTGGTGTACCTGGAAACGAGAAAATTGATAATATTACAAAACAGGTAACATATTTGCAACCAAGACCTCTTCAAGTGATATCTCTATCCAGTTCTTTTGCTTCAGTAAAGTCTCATTTTATAAACCTATGGATCAACAATTGGCTCTCTTCTGACAAAGGAAAAATTTTACAGTCTGTACAAAAGAAACCAAATGACCTGAAAATGTACAAAAACTTGCCCAGACATGTTCAAACATTTTTAACAAGAGCCAGAACAGGTCACATTGTCACACAATTGTACCTACACCGATTTCACATTTCTGATAATCCTACTTGTCTATGGTGCAATAATCATGATGAAGATCAGGAACACATTCTTCTATACTGTCCATCCATAAACCAGAAAAGAAGTAAATTAAAATCATCAGTACCAGTTGCAGAAGACACAGCCCTGCAGTATATATTGACTACACCCCACCTCTGGCTACTAGCAACAGGCATCTAGGCTATAATGAACACCGATCAAAATACCCCTCATTTCTCGTGAAAAACAACAACTGAATAGACTACAGTGGGCTATAGTGGACTTTATGTTGTCAGCAAACAACTGGATACATTAAGAGGATTGATTGATTTTGTTTTGTCCATTCCCTATTTGTCATTGCATCCATTTAGAAGTCTTGCCAAATTTCTCTTCTTTTCGAAATCAAATTAATACAGGACAGATGTTCTGTCATTCTGAATATTTATGTTTTGCACGCACTAAATTTTGTTATAATTTGGGATCGAAATATAAATTATCAATAGGCATAATCCTTATAATTTATTGCATAATAAAAATACCTAATTATTAATGGTGCAAAAAATGAAATTATTTACCCAGTTGATGATGTATTTCAAGCTTTGCCTAATGTTGTTGTTGCCATTGCTCATGGAACTTGGATTTCCCCCGTTCTCCTACGGGCACCCAGTAATAATTTGCAACCTGAGATGGTATGCTGTGTCTAATTTAAAATGAACTAATATATCAACTTACTTTCCTTTAGTGGTACAGACTGCATTGGGAAGGTATAATTATTACATTGAGTGCTTCATAATTTTCCTTCTGTAGGCCTAATTTCTAAAAAGATGTTTTATCTTATAAACGCTTATAGTTGATGTTCAAAATAATTTTCAGTGCTTAGACTTGTAGGTGTTAATGGTGTACAGTGTCTTGTTGAATACGTGAACAGTGGGAATATGCACATAGGCCCTAGAGTTTGTTGGAAAAGTTTATCATGGTCAGTGTCAGATTGGAAACAGAGGCTAAACTGGAGAATTGGTGTGGAGCTGTTAAACCATCCCATTACAAAGACACTCAACATGATAGTAACACCAACATGATGGAACATTATATATGTGGCTTACAGCCATTGCGAGTTTTTTTTTTCGTAAAAGACGAGTTATTGCCCTTGGATAAAAAATTCAATGCTTTAGTGGCCATATTATTTACCGCTTTGGCAAAGATTATCCCCATATTTGCCTATGTTGATTTCAATGATATTTCCTGGACCACATCATATTTCTCAATCATTTTGTTCTGAAAACGTATTCTAATATCTTTCAAAATCTGTATTTTCTTTTAAGTATTAAGAAACCTCTACTTCACCTGCTGAACCTTGTACTTGACTATAGCAGTCAATTCTCACGAATTTTACTAGCAACATATCGCTTCCCTTTTATTTCACATAGCTTGGTATGGCCTGATCACTTATAGCCAACTCAGTGTGTGCTGCTATACCACATGGATTCTAACCAAAAGAAATCAAGATGTATATACAAAAGAAATGTTATTAATCTGAAGGAAATTTGTTGTATAATACAGTAAAACCAACAGAAAGGATAGGATGTGGATAGGTTCTAATGGCCATTAAGCTCCCATGTTATCTTGAGGTAGATGATTGTCAAATTATTGAAGAAGTGGCCCTATTAAATTAATTACAGTATATACCTAGTTATTGTTCAAAATTTTATTTACAATTTCGCTCTTTTTTTTTTCTCACAATTCTTGTAGGTACAAAATTACGACATTTTAATGTTTGTCAATTTGATGGGTTTTATATCTGTTTCTGTTATGGCATAATTCGTAGCTTTTATGAAAATTCCCTGGATCTGGCTTTCATTATCGTCACAGAAATGGTGATTTATCTTTAATCTCTGTTAATTAAGCATAGGCCTATGTTTCTATTTTGCCTTAAACAGTGACTTTACATTATTCTAGCTGATGATCAATTAATCCAATTGTTCAATTCCTGGTGAAGATTCATAATAATTATGAAAAGAGTGAGGACAGATCTAGCCAAAGGCCCAAATCTTGGAAGTCAGTCTCTCCAAGCAGTCTTGTCTTTGACACACTGCTCATGCTCTGCATTGGACTGTATTTTGTTAATACATTACTCCAACATTTACTCAAATTCAGCTTTATGTTATATTAGTTTTCTTTTGCAAACAAAGTCCCATTCTTTTTACATTAGCCCTATAGCTACTTTTCCTCTGTTCTTATATTGTTGAATTATATAGATTTCCACAGTATAGGTGTAGGCCTACATACAGTAAGGAAACTTAACACTTTTTCTGCAAGCCATACATGTGCGTGCTTACAACTAGCGATCCAAGTAGCAAATCTTAACTAACACTACTGGAAAATTCAACTGTTTATATTTTATGGTGATAATACAGAAGCGAAAGATTTATTAAGAGAATGAGGGTTGCAAAGGGATCATATTGTTTAGACCTTAAATTGCAGCAAAAGAAAATCCATACATATTTTAGTATAGGTGTACTTAGCTTATGTTTGGCATGTGTTTTTAACATGGTTATATTTCGGGTTTTATTTTTTTATTTCGTTTCATTGTCAAATTGAATTCTGCTATAATGATTTCAGATGTAAACAATGGGTTATAAATATTCGGCGAGAGAACTTTCTAAAATAAAATACAAAATATCTGAGTGCAAATTGTCCCCCATGCATGCAATTCTTCGAGAACAGCCAGTTTATGAATTTCAATAAGAATTTATTATTTAAGACTAAGCGAGCAAGTTGGCTCAGATGGTAAGGTTTGAGACTTGCATTAGGAGGTCCCAAGTTCGAACTCTGTAGTCGACTAATCTGACTAAGTTTCTTTTTTTTTTTTCTATGATTTCCCTCAGTCACTAAGCCAAATATCAGATTGGAAATAATTTACGTACCATGATTTATCACTGCCTAATCACCAATATATATATATATATATATATATATATATATATATATATATATATATATATATTAAAACAACATTGAAATCAATTAGGTACAAGAACAGAAGCGATCTCTAACACACAACAATAGAAACAAAATCTCAACAATACTCAACAGGCTACTAATATACCCGAAGTCCTACATATATGTGTTATGAAATTGATGTTATAGTGTGTATAAATCAATGCTTATAAAAAGAACTAAACTGCTTTACAGTATTCTTGGACATCTGTATATTCTAATTTTTCTTTTCTGCTTAATATCGGAAACAAGGTCTTTCCTGTCACTGCACTCTGTCCTATATTTACATTTTCCAGTTGGAGCTTTGAATACGAGGCTTTTATGAGTTCTTAAAAATTCTAAACTTTTGCTTGTCTAAAATTTCAAAGCTCTCAGGTGTTGTTAAAATGTGTGAATTATAATTTTTTTCAATTATTAGTAATAGCATGGTATGGGTTATCTACCTATTTTTTTTTGTTTATGATTATTGAATTGAATTTATTTTATAATGGTATTTATATTCTGTTGATGTATCATTCTTTATTTTTAATAAAATCTGATATTAACTTTCCAGTGAATCGTTTTGAAGTTATTAAACTTGTAGCAATAGGGTCTGCAGTAAATTTAACTACTGGTTAAGTGACATTTGCAATTAGTGCCAGTTTTCAAGTAAAATTCTGTGCTGTTCATATTGTTTGTTTGTTTAAATTTATTGACATTTAAGATGTCAGACATGCAATAATCTGCATCTTTCCATTTACTTTTACGTATTTTGTGATGTGTTTATTTTTCCAAGTTAATACATATGGTGAGCATGTAGTTATAGTTATTTGCCACTAGTCGTGCTAGTGATGCATAGCTAACATTTTTTCATAGCCTTATTAAGTTAACACAAATTTCCTTACTGTATGAATACCTATACTGTGGTATTTCTGTTTTCTATTGTTTCACTTGCTGTTCTCTTAGTAAGATTTAAAATTAATTCCTGAACTACTTCCAAAATCTGCTTGGCATGTTCAGATTGGTTACTGGCCATGATTGCCTCAGTAAACATCTCCATCGAATTGGCTTATTGGTTACTCCTAAATGCTTGTTATGCATAAAGGAAGAGGATATGGACTTAGAACACCTGGCAAATTGCGAATCTCTTGAGAATTTTGTGGATCTTATATCCAAATTTTTGGAAACAAGAAGGAAGATAACTTCATTGATAAATCCTGAATATTAGATATACACATATTTTCATATTTCCTAATTGAGCTTTTCGGGAAATATCCAATAAGCCTTTTTTTGTGGCTTTTATTAAGTTTTTCCCCATTGGTAATTATTTAGATTTTGAAGCTCAATATAGCTGACTTGAGGGTATTGAATTACATTTGCAGAATACATTTTGAGGGGGTCATTCCCAGGCACTTTGTACCCATTTACCTACAAACAGAAATAAATATAACCTAACCTAATTACAATGGTGGTGTTATTAAAAAATTCCATGTAATTCTCTTCTTCCTGACGACACTAGCCACATTAAATTAACTAATCTAAATAACTTCTCTACATAGGCCTATGTAAGACAATAAAACACGCTTATTTGGTTGTATAAATGATTTATACTTATTATCACCCTTATTGCCACTGACTAGGTGTTATCCTAATTTCTCTTGTATTTTTATAGAGCTTTGTTATGATTTGATTGTTGGACTTACAGATAGTGGATTGTAGTGAATTTTTAATGTCGATGTTGTAGGACTGTGCTGACTAAGGAATTGTGCTGTGTTTATTTAGTCGAAACAGGGCTATTGCGTCCTTTCTTGCCTCCTATCTGAATGCTATTCTTCTATTCTCCTCTACATTTGTCCAGGATTTATCATCAGCTACCTAAGTCTTTCTTTAATAATTTAATCCTTTGCTCATATTTTTGTAAAGAGAATGATTTCATTGCATTATATGAGATTTACTTATTTGTTCTTTGTCACAAGGATTGATTTCATTTATCATATGAGGTTCGCTTGTTCTTTGTCATAAGGATGTTCCCTTTGTTGCCATCTAGTGTGCATATATCCATTGAAACTGTATCTTATTCGGAGTTGGTAGGTTCATGAGTAGTTTTTAATTAATTTATTATTTTTGTTTTTTATTTGATGTTACTATAAGGAATGCAGCTTTAACATCTGTTGATACTTTGTAATACTGCTTTCGGAAGGTAGCCTAGGTAATTGTAAGACCAGACATTTTAGTGCATATGCAATGGCTTCTAATTTCTTACTAAGTTGTAGTTCCTACTTGTATTTAGTGTCCAAACAATTTAGAGTATATTCCTAGGCCTTCTCCTCTGTTTTTCAGTTTAGAGCCATTTGTGTACATTTGCAGCCATTTTGATTTTTAAAATCTTAACTGTGGTTTTCTGTTGAGGTTTATTTCTTACATTTTTCTTATAAAAGACTTGTACATAATATGCTATGTACTGTAAGTGTTTATAGGTACAGTTGGGACGGTCGTTCTGTGCCGGTGTGCTTGGTTACTTGAGCAACAGAGTGAGTTTATAGAAACACGTGACTTACCGCCTCGGCTGGGATCTGCAGCGTGTAGTGACATCATCATGCGCAGTTGGTTCCAGGATGTGTGATGAACGGCGCATTCCACTCACAGTTGTCCAGTATCACTTATCACATCACACGTGTTATCATAATAAATACAAACTGATTATAAACATAACATGATATCCATGGTTCAATTATATAGCAATGAAGAGAAACAGACGCAATCAATATATCTAATCATCAGACAAACTTTCGATACCAGATATATCACCACCATTGTCGTCGTGATTTTCGTTATGATCATCATCTTCATCGTCGTCGCTTTCACTACTGCTGTCTCAGCCCATAATTATGAAGCTTTCAATTACATTTTCCATAATTCCTTCCTGTTCAATATATTCATCTTCGATTTTTTCAACATGTTCACATACTTTTTCCCATTTTTCTACACTGATGTCATCAACCCGTTGTTGGCACAATTTCATCACTTGCTCTAATTTAAAAGTTGTGTTTTGACCGGCTACCCACTGCTTGATATCTGCCCAAATCAATTCCAATGGATTTAGCTCAGGTGAATACGGCTGCAATCTGAGTACACAATGTCCATTCATAGCTAAGAGATTGTCAATCACGTAAGTTTTATGAAGTGGCTTATGTGTTTTAATGAGCCCGTAAAGCTCCACTTTCAGCATATTTTCCTGAAACTGCACATTGTTTCTTCTAAGCCAGTCCTGCATATCACTTTTCTTTGAATTACTTGAGGGAGCTTTATGCAACTGCACATTATGGTAAGGTGCGTTGTCTATTATAAAAACAGATCTAGGGGGCAAATTCGGAATCAACTTTTCCGTTATCCACTTCTGGTAATTGTTGGCATTCATTTCATGATGGTAGTCTCCAGTTTTCCTGTTCGATTTAAACATCAGAAATGCGCCAGGTACAAAACCCGCTCGACCCCCTGCATGAACAATAATAAGCCTAGGTCCTTTCGAAATAGGCGCCAGTAAACCTGAGGTTTTGTCATCACTCCAATTTTTTGGTCTTGTATGCGTGCTATGAATATACGTTTCATCCTCGTATATTAGAGGCCTACCTTCTTCTCTGTATTTCTTTATTGCGCGTAAATATGATACGCGCTGTTCTCGAATATCATGCCTTTCCTGTAATACCGCTTTATTATTTCTTGTCTTCTTCCATTTAAACCCCATATCACGTAAAATGATCTTTAAACTTGTACTACCGCCGTTAAAGTTTATGGCATCTTTTAGTTTAGGTAGCAGTTTACTGACAGTGGGCACTGTTTTGTCATTTATATAAAAATTATAAATTGTCTGTCGTATAACTCTTTTATCAAAATCATCAACATCTGTGATGCGTTTCGGTACACGATGAACTTTACTGGGCGTTCCAAAAGAGGTCCCTTCTTCCTCACACTGTTTCCCTTCTTTAATTATCTTTCTTATTGTTCTTTCGGGCACTTTAGTTGCTGCACTCACTCGTTCTTGCACCTTTTTCAGCGGTATTAAAAAGTCTCCAGAAGCTGCTTCACTCTTCATGAAAGAATGTATATTGTTCACAACTTCCCGAGTTTGGCTATGCAGTGTTTTTGCGCCAAGTTTAGACGGAATAGGAGGCATTTTAGTCTACACAAACACACACAACTGCAATTTGCCACGATAATAAATAAACAATATGAATATGAACTAACTAAACTAACAAACAGCAATTATCACGCATGTGGCAGGACGATGTTACACAGCCAAGGCTTTCTGCGAGACTGGCCACTTGCCATATTCTGCGCATGCGCGAGAGTGTAGGCTCACTGGCTAGCTACCACATGATTCTCACTGGCACAGAACGAACGTCCCAACTGTACTGTACATACTGATTTTTCACCAGTGTCTGTGACATTTAAAATATTCTGAAGTGTAAAAAGTACCTTAATGGAAATATTATGCCTACTCTTATAAAGGGACAAATAACTTACTTCATATCCTAAAATTTGTTTCTAGTTCTTAATTGACGCTCATTATACTTCGGTTAGGCTGTATGAAAGTGCAGATAGTTCTTAAAATGTGCTCTTAATGTGCTGAAGACGAGGAAACGTATGAGTATTATATCTCCTGTGTGTAAATTAAATTAAAATGTTTCACTGACAATGCTAATTTCGATTCAATACTCGTAATTAGAAATTAAAAAAAAAAAAAAACAAATTAGACCTTCCTTTATCATTGACACTCTTAAAGTCTGAAGAAAAATATTTAATATTACATACTACCATTTGCACTTCACTTACATACCTGTTCCAAATATATCAGGCTTGAAGAAAATTTATGCTCGATTCCTTAATAAATGTGATAAAAAGGTAGTCTCAAACAAAGCCTACAATATCCAATTGACACTCCGGATCATGTGCTGTTTTCCGACATGAAACACAAAGGACTTGATCTCTTTAAAATCGAATGTGAGGCTCATCCACGACATATTAATACTTGCAGAATTCTTGCACTTTCTGTCAATTCATACATCTCTGCTACCTGTCATCTCTTAAGCAAAGCTGAGGAATGCATTAAATCACTACATTTCTCCAGCAGTAACAATGACATGAAGGAACCGTGAACAAAACTATATTATCCATATGGGCTATTCCATATGAAATCGATCAGTAAAAAAAGCTCGCATTTTTTAATACTCTAATTTTTTCCCTATTTATACAAGATGCTGAGGAGAGTGCATTTTCAAAAATATGCTATCGAAAGTCAAACGGTTTTCGTACTATTGAGCGACAAATTTAGCGTATTTTATAAAAACAAGCCTCTTTCAGCGCTCAGAACTCTGCAACCATTTACTGCAGAACATTGAACGGGAGCTCATTTTGAAGCTGACATTTGGTAGATTATGTTAAGAAGTAATCCTTATTTTTATTATATACAGAGAGACAGATAATCTGATTTTACTTACTTTTAGGCTTTTTGCCCATTTGTAAAAATGTAAAAAATATTGAAAAAAAAAACCTTGCATTATTAAGAGGGATTCGGCATTGTTTACTTAGTGGCTCAGCAATAAGTTTCGAAGGTATTAAATAAATTATATTCACACGCCTAGACTTGAATGGCGCACTACCGCACGAACTGGCCGAGAGATAAAGATAAGCGAGCATTGGGCATCATTTTACTCCTATGTTTATGAAAACTTGTGATAAAGCTAGTCCAGCTATGCGCTACTAGACGAAACATCACGTGTTTATGTCTTCTGGCCTTGCTTGCCTAGGCTAGCTCCCGCCTCACAGTCAGCTGGTTAGTTCACGCGCATACTATTTATTTTCTTTATTTGATATTTTCAATACTTTCTTATCAACGGTGCACCAGTAAAAAATATGTGTTTATTTGTACTTTCAATGTGGAATCTAAACATATATTTAAAAAATATTTTTTCGTGGGCAAAGGCGTCTTAATGAAGAAAAATCTAAATTTCTCCATTTCCATAAAAAGTAAGAAAAACTGTTTACATGTCAATATAAACTTTAACTTCTCAGCATCAAAATAAACCGTGATTTTGATCACTGGGTAAAAGGGTTTCGGAGCCACAACAGTTTAAAGTTGCTAATTTTATGAAAATACGATAAATTTAAATATTTTTAATTTAAACACTATGAAGTTGTCAATGGACAGAAAAAGTTTCATTGTATTTAAAAATTGCAAGGTCAATTTTCTCTATATTTCGGTCTATTTGAGATGGAATTAGCCCATATAGAGTGTATACATGAGTCTAGGAGTAGATTTATATTGAGAATAAACCCCCAGAAACTGAAGGATTCGTCATCATGACGGTCTCACATCCAGTGAATGGCAGGAATGTAATCAAATGGCAGTGAACATATCTGCCATGCACTCTATCCCAGGCAGGGCCCTGAATAACAACCTCTGTTGACATTGCCACAGGGAGAAGGAAATGCTTGCACATGTTCTGGGAGTTTGCCCTTATGGAGATCTAATTATAAGTTCTCGTCATCATAAGATTCGGTTGTTGATTGTGGAAGAACTTTGCAAACTACCGAGTTCATGAGGAAGTTCACAGCCTGGCTGTGAATGGTAGTATTTACGTGGAATATAGATATGATAGTGATACCAGAAAATACAAAGTGGGCTACATTGTGGATCCGACCATTAATTTCGAAAATCGTAACAGTCAACCGGAAGAGACACATGAGAAAAATTCCATTTATGTTCCTCTCATACCTTACTGTATGGATAAATAATATTATCTGTGAGAAATCAAGATCATTTGTCTTATTGTTGGAGTTCGTGGTATCATTTCTCATTATTTTTCGAAACATAAAATTTACTTTGTCATACGTTAAAAGTGTTAAAATTGTTAAAAAAAGGTATATACCTTCAACAGATGGCCCGTTTCGACGCTATGTGTCGAAGGTATATACCTTTTTTTAACAATTTTAACACTTTTAACGTATGACAAAGTAAATTTCATGTTTTTAACAAAGTGTTAACGAGAACTTTAATCAATGTATTTTTCGAAGTCTGAAGGAAGAAGCAATTAAGGAAATTGTGCTCACAACTTTGTATGGATCATTAGTCTCGCTAAGAAACCATCTATATAAGTTAATGGTTCATAGATGATGAGTTAAAATCTTTCAATTTTTGTGTGTATGGATGCATGTAAGGCAAAACTTAATGCCTCTAATTGTAGGTTGATGGGATAATAATTGGCAAATTGAATTCTTATGTGAATTAGGAATATTAAATACATTTGGGCTGAAACTGTCATATTTAGGGCCAGAGCTCTTTCATGTGCTGTAAATATGTTGTTTTCCAATGTCTGGTTACCAATTCAAGTCATTAATCATCTTGGTTTTCAGTGCAGGCCTTCTAGATCTAGTCTTATTTACTTTCCTGCATAACGTTTTCTACATTGAGGGTGAGCTGCACTCATAATTATATTATTATTACAGAACATGCTTAATTTTTTTGTCATTCATATTCTATTGAGGTGTTAGTTTAAGCCAGTCATGAGTCTGAAGTGTGCTAGAGCATATTGATTTTTTTTTTTTTTGTTTTTATTTATGTGTTTATTTCTTTTTTTTTTATCTCCAATGCCACCAGGTTGTCATTTGACATTTCTGGTCTCTCCTGGCAATGGCTTATTTGTAACCCACTTCTGAGGGTGGGGTGCCTGGAAGGTGGAATTACGCTGCCCTGATGATATTATGATAGGATGATTATGAAGAGGAAAGATCTTAAACCTAAACCTAACCTAATTTCCAAACCATGGACGAACACAGGAACATACTCCTTTAAGGAAAAATTTCTGTATTCTAACTGGGAATCGAACTTAGTGACCTCTTTTTCCTGTGTGTATTATTGCTGTAAATTTACAGTATGGAATTTCGAACTTTACTTTTCTTTCAGTTAAAGCTGTTGTGTGCTAATGCTTTGTCTTAACTTGGTTTAGCCCATGAAGTTACAGCTATTGGCAAGCATGGTAACCATTTGATCACCGAGGATATATTACTCGTAGTTGAAAATAATAAATATGTTAGGCAGTTTGTAATGTACACTAATGGGCTAATTGTTTGGTAAGGTGCGGCAGTGGATGATGATGCAGGCATTGACGGAAAGGACCCAACAGTGAAGCAGGAGAAACAAACCGCGCAACCCAAGAAGAAATCCACCAAGAAGGGGCCATCCAGGGATGACAAGGCACGTGCGGTTGTGTCAGCCATCGAGGAGATCAAGCGAGAAGAGCTGCTGTTAAGGGGTGCTATGGGCTACACCCCATTGGACCTGAAGGTGTCGGGAGATATGACGGCTCCGTTACCTTTGTTGGGACATCCACTTCCACTTCAATGTAAGACAATCAGCAATGGATACCTTTCTCATGTATAAGCAATCTGGTCGCTCTTATGCAGAGCAAATTTTTCCATTCTGTTTTCACATTTCTAACCAACTTTGCATTTTATAGGCAGCCCTTAGAACATTTATCCCTCATCATATGGTAATACTTGAAGTATTGTTCTCTTCCCAGTCATTGACTAGCTGAGGTGATAGATGCGTTTTCCAGCTGGTCTGTGGCTGTGCTCAGGCGTGAGTTCAATTCCCGCTTGTGCAGATTACCTGGTTGAGATTTTTCTGAGGTTTTCCCCAACTGTAAAGCAAATGTCAGGTAATCCCATGGCGACTCCTCGGCCTAGTCTCGTTTTCACAAATTCCACCAACACTAAATAATTTCGAAGTTGATACAGCGTCGTTAAATAACCGACTACAATTATTGTCTTTATTATCTTTCTTTTCATTGTTTTTATTATCGTTGTTTTATTCTCTTCCACATTGTCCTTATTGTCCTCATTGGTTTATTCTTATCCTTCTCCTCTTTATCCTTATTCTCGTTATTCTCTTGTTTCTTCTTCCTCACCTTTTCCAACTTTTCTTTAATATTCTGCTTTGTCCACCTATTTTAGTTATCATCATCTTATTTTATTCATCTTCACATTTCTCTTCTTTGTCCTTTCATTTCTCTTTAGACTTATTTTTCCGACTCTTTTCTTTCCCTCCATCAATTTTTATCCTTTATTCCATTTTTTTCCTTTTCTTTTTGTTCTCGTCCTAATTCACATTTTCTTGACTCTTTTATTCTTTGTTCTCTCTGTAACTCATCTTTTTCAATTTGTTTATTGTCTCATTCTTGTTCACCTCATTTTTTTTAGTCTTCCTTTCTTTCTCCTCCTCTTCCTTGTCCTCCTTCTCCTACTCGCAGCTATCTTTAATCATCCTCAGTTTGTCTCCTCTCCTTCCTCCTCCACTTCTCTCGTCTCGTTTCCTCTCTTCTTCTCACTTATTTTCTTGCACTGCCTTATCTTATTCCAAGCAGTGGCACCAGTTTAGAAATTTTGTGTCGGTTTTATGTTTCATGAAACATTATTCACCTTAAACCTCTGTTTTATTGGTGCTTTTGGGATAATGCTACAGTGTGCAGCAGTTTTCCATTGTAATGTGCTCTAGTGATATAGATTATAGTTGATTGTGAAGAAATGGTGGAGTAATGGCAAGAAGTATCCCGAAAAATCTGCACTAACACGATCTTTGTCCACCCAGAATTCCAATTTAATCTTGGTTTTACTAAGACTTGAACTTGGTTGTCTAGTATTACATTCAAATAACAGTGTACTACCTTTATTTATGTGTTCTTTTTTTTTTTTTTTTATTTACTTTGAACTGGATGATTTGACATCCTATGAGCACATTCCAATGCAACATTTGTTACTTTATTGATGCTCCTGGAATTGTTTAGCCATTAACTTATGTTGATGATTCTGGATTTTGGTATGTAGTTTTTCTCTCTAGTACAGTTTGACATGGTAATTCGTAGTGAGTATTCAACTAGAGAGTATAATAGAAGTCCAGCTGAGGTGTAATGCAGTCAATTGATGGCTTCTTCGCAAAGATGACGAAATTTAATTTAAATGCTAGACAAAGTGGTAGTGATACAGGCTTTCTTCGAGTGCTTAGGCTAACCCCATGGTTTTCTCATTATACCATTAATCATGTATAAGAACGAAATTTTATTATTAAACTCTTTGCAGAAATGTTGTTGTTGTTTTCTAATGCCAGGCGTTTGACAGTAAAGTCATTTGACCTCTTGCACTCCAATATTTTTCAAAGATATTGTCATGGTCAGCCACTGAAGCACAGACTTTGAGGTGTTTCGAATCCATTTCTTGATTTGAATTGCACAACTTTACAGAAATGTACATGTGTCCCTTTGTGCTCTTGCGTAAAGTCGATTCTTATATCTTAACAGAAATACCTTTTTGCAGCATTTGAGATACCAAGGTAGTGGTTTTTGTCTGTCTGACTATGTGCAGGCTTTTCTATTAGCCTAATAAGTCAGATTACATTCATATTGAATATTATACAAGTCATTTCATCCAGACAGTTTACAATTTGAGTAATTTACGCGGAAAATAAGACAGTTTTATTTGAAGTCAATTTGAAATTGCTAAAAATGGTAATTATTTGAAGTCAGATGTAGTCATTTTCCTGTTATAGATTACAAAACACATTTTCTTATGTGTATATGTTTGTGCGTGTGTGTATTGAAACCTTTTAAAATACTATGTAATGTGGAAATAAAATCAGACTCTATTTTAGAAGTGGGACAGAAATATCATTTGTGACTGCCAGATTGAAATGTAGAACTTGTCAAGAAAAGTTGGTGATGTGGACAGGAAGTATGAATTGAAACATTGGTGATTCTGGAAATCACAGGCATCAACTTGCAAATTCACTGACGCATTTATGTGTACAATTGTGCTGTCTTTATATCTGCCACATAAATGGTTCTTCCAGGCACTTGCGTTTTGCTGGTCGTATGGTGATACGATGTTTTACAAGAGAGGGATCGATAGGAATGTTATCTGAACTTTCAGAAGCAAGAGGAAAACTTCAGGCTAAAGAAGTATGGAGGTGACTGCTTCCATGGAAACCAAGAAGAAAAAGGAAGTATTACATAAAGAAGATAAAGAATTGCTACGCGAATTTTATGCAAATTATAGTAATCATGTATAATATATTTTTTGTCCCCGATATAGTTTAGTAGGAAGTCATCAATTTTATGCTTGTTTTAACTGTCACACGAGGTTTAGAGTGATCCAATAGCTATGTACACTGGGTTAATGACAGTGTTGTTTGTGATTGATAATGTTGAATCTGTCTTATTTCGAAAGATAGCTACCAAAAAATTCAGTATAGTAATTAGCTTTTACATTTACTCTTTGGTAGCAAAATATTCGATTTTAAGCGTGATTATTTATTTATTTCTTAATTAATTTTTAGTTGTTCGTAGTTTCCTGGCCTATATTAAAAGAATCCTCAAAATGGTAGGAAAACATATCATTACAAATTTAAGACACTGTCACTGTAATGATTTAGCTTCATAAATGATGTTTTATCATGTTTGTATGAGCTTTGACATTTTTGTGGATAATGTTACCCCATTGCCATTCGTAAACTGCTAATTTTTAACACTGTCATTGCCTACAAGATATTCAATGCCTGGACATATACACAAAAGAGAAGATGAAGCAGTGTTTTTGCTAAAGACTGCTAGACTTCCCTCTCTTCGGCTATTCTGTAATATTTGTACCATTACATTTACCTGAAGATTGTATAAAATTAATCTATGTCTTCATTATATAATATATTACATTGTATAGAATGAAGTTTACGAATTTAAGTGTCTTTAAAACCATTTTTCTGCAGAATTACTTAAGTTTAGATAGTTTTGAAATTCCAGGTCATTGAAAACTGTAGTGGTGCTGCTTACCAAATACTACACTGTATAGATCATAGTTCAATTAGTTTCAGAGTAGCCACCAGCGTGGCTCAGTTGGTTAAGGTGCTTGCCTGCCAGTCTGAAGTTGTGCTTGGGCACGGGTTTGATCCCCACTTGGGCTGATTACCTGGTTAGGTTTTTTCCGAGGTTTTCCCCAACCGTAAGGTGAATGCCAGGTAATCTATGGCGAATCTTCGGCCTCATCTCGCCAAATACCATCTTGTTATCACCAATTTCATTGATGCTAAATAACCTCGTAGTTGATACAGCATCATTAAATAACCAACAAAAAAAAAGTTTCAGAGTGGAGAGTTTTTTCTCAGTACTTTTAAAAAATCAGTGTTATTGGTAGTTTTTTTTTTTGCATAATTATTAAGTAGAGTTACTAATCGTTTTCAAAAATTGACTTTTCAGACACATATTTTCGTAAATTTTGTGTGCGGTAAACATTTTCAGTTTTTGAATGAGATTAATGTTTGTTAAATACTTGAATAAATGTGGCAAATTGTAAGGTATTTCAAGCTTTATCTTACTATATCTAAAGATGAGTGGAGTTCAGAAAGAATCACTGTTTACAGAGAATAGGCAGATAAACTTTGTAGCACTAACTAAGATGATAACACTTCAAAGTTAGACAATATGATATCTATTTTGCCACATATAAGTCACATTTTAGATTTAAGTACAAAACAGACTGATGGTATGATATTTCTCAAGAGAACCTTAGAACCATTTTTGATACTAAAATGCTTTTGTCTAGTCATTGAATATCTAGCAGGCAGTATTAATATTAAATAACATTTGCCATCAATACAGATTCTAAATAAACAGATAATTGGAAAATAAGTATAGCTGTCTCTTGTTTTTGCACCTCTTTGAACAATTACAAGATCTCTGCATTTACTTGCTATTCAGAATTACGAATTCATAGCTCTAAAAATAATTAATAATTAGGAAAGAATGTAAAACACTTCCTTGTCAAAAGTACAGTATCTAATGATTATTCATCAATTATTTTATTTATGACTCATTTCAAATACCATCTCATTAGTTGCAAACTGAATGTAATATATAAACGTGTTATCATACTAATGATTGATAATATTGATAATTTAAAAAATACACAAAACATTTCTTGTCATTATCATTAACTTCAAGTGATTTCAGTTGTGCATATTGCTAAGTCGTATGGTCACAGATACTATCTTTTAAGTTTAAATATAAGGTTTTGTCATTTTATTTGAAATATTAGTGTAGCTATCTGAAGACAGAATCAGTTCTAGATAAATGGTTGTTATAAATACAAAACGGATTTATAGTTCCGTACCTATTTTGTTTGCTATGTCCTAGATGTATGTTATTCAGATATCTGTATGTTTCATGTACACAGGAGCCCTCTATTAAAATTCTATAGGCTGTTAAGCCTAAATGAACCATAAATGCCTAAAAACTATGTTTGTACCTAAAAGCACCTTTTTAGTATTTTTCATATATTTAAAATAAAAGTAGTGGTACTAAAAATGCAAAAATACCAAAAACCACAAAAATATTATTTAAATGCAAAAAAATCTCTTACTGATAAACACTGGTAATCACGTTCGTTTCATATTCGTCCTAGAAGGGGAGGGAAGAAGATTTTACTTAATTTTCTGGAACCGAAGTTTGTTTGGATAAGTCCATCCTAGCATAAAAGAGGTGGTAGGTTGTTCAGGTTAGGCGAGAGCTTACAAATTGGTTTTCGTGTCAGTGCACTCCCCTTATGCAAAATGAAACTGACTAATCAGCAATCAGTCTCTTTCACTAATAGAATTTGTCTTCAGTTCAGTAGTACTCATTGTCAGCACCAGTTCATTGTACATAAATTCCACTTAAAATGGAATATTTTCTGAAATTAAAATTATTAGTTAATTTTACATAAATTCCTAAAAGTCCTGAATTGGATTGTATACAGTCCTAAATCTCTCTTTTTAGCACCTAGAAATCTGTTCCCTAGTTATAATTAGCTCGAATAATTTTTCTATGATTTTCTTATCTAAATGAGTAATTTATTGTTGCCAGTTCCATAATTTCCATATGCTTTTTTGTAACATTTTGTTGCGTATTTTCTGTTATATCTTTCCAATCAATTACAAAGAGAGAAATGCATGCAAATGTTTGTTTTGTATGATCTTATAAAGCAAGAAAGTATGATAATCAGGTCCTGGATTTTGATGACCAAAAAATAAAAAAATTAATACATAAAATTACCTTATGTAACAAAAAAAACACACACACACACAAAATCATCATCAAAACGAGAACATTCAATTCATTTCCATGCCAGTTTACCTGCCTTGTGCCCTTGATGGTATTTCTTAGTAAGAATATTCACTAATTTAGTACTAGTCCTTCAGGTTCGGGCACCTGACTCTTCCAGCATTGATCTATAGATTGCAAAAATGTAATCAGTCATCACACATTTGCTGTATCTGTCGTTAGTCATGTAGACTACAAATAAAGCCGTGAATTATATTTGCAGTCACATGTAGGTGTTTGAAGTCGTAAGTCCTCAGTACTTTGTGTAAACCATGTTCATATTGTGACATTGTTATGATGTCATATTGGAAAGTGGTTAGAGCAGTATGTACAAATTTTTCCTGGCATACATATGCTGAAAATTATTATTGCAATGCAATAAAAAAAATTTAAATGAACTGTACATTATAAAGTTCACAAAATAGTTCTACTAAATAGGGAAGAAACAAAATAATGTCAGAGAAAACTTAAAAAAAGTCCTGAAAACCCAAAATGACAAACAAATAGCAAGGTTAATATAATTATTTATTACATACTTTTGTCAACAAAGTACTGTGATTTATAAATAAATGGACACGTCATTAGAATCCGGGTTCTGATGATACATAATTCATTATTTTAAGGTTTTGATTTTTCCTCTTAACTTGGCAAGTCTTTCTATTTTTCTTGAAGTTGATCTCATTTCTTGATAGAAGTTATTGCAGAATAACGTATTTGTGCTGTGAAATGTTTCATTTTAAGAATTTCTTAATGTTTCTGAAAGTTACCCAACTAAAACAGCATTCTTGTTTTTTATTTGTTGTTTTTTTTATTGAAATTTATTCCATGAATATTTATCTGTGGCATTACGACTTTTGCGCATTTTTTGTCTTGGTGGATGATAGTTTATATTGTGAATAATGAAGAAATGATTGAATGATAGTAAGGTAAATAAAGAACAACCCTGTGAAAACTTTCCTCAATGCCATCTTCTTCCAGAAATTCTATTTGAACTCATTTGGATATGTACCTGATTGTTTGGCATAGAAAATCATTTTACTGGTCATTCCATTTCAACTAAAGTGTTATTCTTATACATGCAGTAATACCAATTTTTCAAAACTCAGACCTAACAGATATTTCAATGAAAGTATATTGAAAATATATTATGGTTATATTGCAGCATGATTTTGCTAAATTTAAATATGTATATTGCGTCATAATGTTACTAACAATGAAGTTTGTTTTGCCCTGTCAAGATATAAAATCAGAATATGTGACGATGTGTTCAAAACATTTTCTGTTCACAAAGCTAGTGAAATAGGAAGTCTGAAGTTTGGAATATATTGTACATAGTGATTCAAAGGAAATTGAACACTTAGAAAAATGATTACCCAGTTACTTAGTGGTGTGTATATATATATATATATATATATATATATATATATATATATATATACATACAGTAGTATGTACAAAATTGGAAAGTTACCCTTCCATTTCCCAATTTTATACCAGATTTCAGTGCTTGAAAATTTTATGTACTCCTCGATTGCAGCAGTATTTTACTACTTAATTAACTTATTATTCTCAGAACATGAATTTTACCAGCAATCGAAAAGTATTGGGAATAAATTTGAATAAGGAACAAAAAAAAGTTTCTTTCCCAGGCAGGATTCGAACCATGAAAGTCTTAGTTACCAGTCTATCGTGCTCTGGAGTGAACAAGGCTCATAAATCAGCTACAAGGGTCGGTCTGGTTTTTTTTTGCCACTACTGTACATACTATTAATTTTTTAGAGCAAGGTTGACTATCAGATATCTGTGCTCATTTTACACATAGCACATCATTAACAACCTTGTTCTTGGCGGCTGTACATTTGCAGAACCAAGTGTGGAAATTTCAGACCCTACATTGCTTACTTCTGTTATATCAATCTGAAGTATCTCCTGTTGATGGTGGAAATATGTACAATTTTTAAGTGCTTCGGTCTAAAATAAAATTGAGAAAAGTAAGATAATTCTATAATTTCGTGTATTCCTCATGTTCATGGGTAACCTAGTCGCATGTTTATTGTCATTCCCAAATACTCAGGGAGGACTACATGCTTTGTCAGAATCCCACAGAGTTGCTCTCCCGAGGAAGATAGTATAGTGCAGTAGTCTTTCATTGCAATTGCACCATTGGTTAAATGGTGGCAGTAAAATAGGAATACCCCGAGCTAGCTTACTGTCTTTGTCCATCAGCAGAAATTCCACTTCAACTCACAAGGATTTGAACTCGGATCTCCAGCATGAAAAGCTGATATTTTCGCATTTAGTTTCCGGTGCTCTAGTAATCTATTTCCAAAAAATCTGTATGTAAGTCATTCAAGAGTATGGTGATCTCCATTCAGGTATTTTACACATGCTATAGTCTTTGAAGATCTTTTTTTTTATATAATGACGGATACTTGACTGTTAGTCATTCACCCAAAATATGAAGGCAGTTGTGTAGATCAGTTTACCGAAAATGTCGTTGCCCAGTGTCCGTCATAGGAGCCTGGTCTACGCTACATCTGCGTTGAGATTATGATGGAGCTTTGTTGGGATACCACATGGAAACTGGAGCTCCTGGAGGAAAACCCTGTGTTACCTGGACCATGAACTTGTCCAACACAATTCATAAATCAGGGATATACCAGGTCCTCAGGCTTATGAGTCCAGCTCTCTAGCCACTGGACTGCCATGGTGGCATCTTTGAAGATCTATTCCTACTATGTTTGTAATAGATCTCTGCAGTCTCATCACTAAATGATGTCTTATAGAGACATCTGTAGTCTCATTTGAAACAGTGGCCCACAGATTTCTTTATGAAATGGGAAACATTCTGGGGCAAAGAACATTTGGCTGATAATTGTACCTAAGACAGTTCTTTTTACATGCTATAAATCTATTATGCGAGACCCCTAAATATCATATTTAGAATTTTGTCTACATTATAAATTTATCTCCTTTCATTTACTTTTAACCTTCGAATTTCAGATTCAGTGACATGCTTAGTAACCAATAGACCACTAAGAATGAGGACTAATAACCTGGTAATACAGTTTTGAAAGTGCTAAATTCTTTTTGAATCACTCTATATGAATGTATTTCATCTCGTATGAGAAATGGTGACTGGTTTGTAGTGTTGAAATAGTACGTGCTGCCAGTACAACTTTGAGTTATCACAAGTTTTGTTTGTGTTTTTAGTTTTACGTCATATTCGCGAAGAATGTTATGATCCAGGCAGGCCTGAGAAAGAAGCTGTTGAAGCCTGTTATAAGGTGACCACCCGGATGAACCTCTTGTAGGTAGCATCTGGTGTCTCTCTCTTAGAAAACTATATCATGTACGTATTATGCTCTGTTTTTGTAGTGCCACTTTCTTCCAGTTACGGTTATCATTTTTAATACAAAAAACCCTATTATAGTGATCATGAATTTATATCTGTGTCCGAACTCAGTTCACGAATTTTATCAGTTTATATTCATTAGGTTATTTAAGGTCCTATTATTGATTCTTAAATTTTATCATTGAATGAAAACTAACAAATTGTAATAATATGAAAAAAAGCATGAGCAATAGTATCTGTAACAATGATTTCTAGTTGTTTTCTCACAGTGCGAATTAGCCTACACATCTTGATCGAGGTTCACTCTATGTCTGTTGCAGTTATTTCAGTATTATCATACCTTTTGCCTCTTCAAAATCATATCATGATTTCCAATTTAAGTACTGATGAAATTAAAGAAATAGGTGTCATGAAGATGGCACATAATTCCTCATTATGTATTTTATATATTTTTTGCAATGAAACATTTCTTTTGTCATATTGTGGATGATATTCCTGTTAGTTCTAGAATTGTATTCAGAAGATACATATAAATGAAATCATTTGTGGAACACACAAACTATAATCTTTTCGCTGTAAGAAAAATCCTAATGTAAACAATAGCACGTGACTGAAGTGAGGCTTCATTGGCCGCTGTTTGGCGCCATAGATTCTCAGTACGTGTTCCCGCCTACTGTTGTACATTCTGTTTCATATTAAACATTTCCCGTTATTTGTCAAGTAGGTCTAACCTCACTACTATGCATTCGTTTGCTTAGGAAACATTTATTTTATAATTACTGTAATTAAATTATTTTTAAGTCTTATGTCTTCACAGTGGACAGTTGAGGATGCAAAAGCCATACTTCATTATCACGTGCTTACGTGAACAACTACGAGCTCAAGTGATGCCAGCTTGTTACAAGAACAGACTACCTCGGTATTACTGTTGGTATTCATCCGCATTCATAGTACATAACAAAATATAAAAGTAGCTTTTCTTTTACATAGCGTTTTACATATGAGTAAAGTTAAATGTTTCATTAGATTAGATTAGATTAGATTAGATTTATTTATTTAACCTGGTAGAGATAAGGCCGTCAGGCCTTCTCTGCCCCTCTACCAGGGGATTACAACTATAACATGAACAATAAGATTACAATTAATATTAAATTTACAATTACAATTACAATTACAATAAAAATTAAAGTACGACAAGAATACCTGATTAATGAAAGCTAGACATTTTATCATAGTTTCATCGTATTTAACAACTAGAATTCAATGTTTTATTTTCAAGTAATACAAGATTGTGGTTTCCAAATACGAACTATATTTTCCTGCATCATGTGAGTGTTTCGACTGGGAGCCAATCACGGGTATGACAGCAACGTGCTCATGTTTACATTAGGATTTTTCTTAGAGCGAAAACAGTATAGATTACTATGAGATACTTTCATTTTTTGGATTCCATGCAAAAGATTTATTTCATAATCCTAAAAAGTAAGCCCTCTATTTCGTTTATAAATTGTGCTATTTAAATAAATGTCTGTCATTAAGTTCACAAATATCTTTAGAAGTAATTAAACTATTCATATATTATAATCATCTCAAATGTTTTTTTGTTTACAAACATCAGTATTTAAAATATTAGTGGTTTATAATGAGATTCTAAGCATATTTGTTTTCTATCAGATAAGCAGCAATACTGTCAAATCAGACTGTTGAAGGGGAAATTGTAAAACGAATTACTGCTCCTGTGTCCATTTGCCTGTGCATAACAAAGAGATTGAAGCTAGTGATTTTTAACACTTTAAGAAAGGAGGGGCTTTAATTGCCGTTGTCCAATCTGCACATCACATGATCTTTGTGATCAATCTTCCATTTTGAAAATAGTAGAGACTTAAAAATCATAGCCAAATAATATAAATAATTCTACAGATAATTTTATGAAGAAAATAATTTTTCCATTAATGCGAACTATACCTTTCCACTTGTCAGTTTATTCTATGTTATAAAGATGTGCGTCACTTCTTGATAAAGTACCTTGTAGATTCTACATCTTTTTTTTTGGTTATAAGCGGGAATGTTCTTATAAATGGAAAACGTTCTTTCCACTTCACATTAATTTAGTGCATAATGGATCTATGCACTTTTTTCCTCAGTGTGGACTCATCAGAAAAATTTTCCTATTAGTGTATTTCTTCAGAAATCCGATAAATAGTTTATTAACCGGCTTCCTCCAAGATTTGTTAGCTACTAACTTAACTCCTCAGTAAATTTATAATTTTCAAAGACTGAATATTGTTTTCCATTGCATTTGTCATGTGAATTGCATTCTGCAAATGCTAATTCACTTCGAATTTCTTTGTGCAGTTCAGCTTTTATTTAAAGCATATAAAACAATGAGATTTAAAATTCAATAAGTCTGTAACATGTCTTCGTAAATGAAAACAATTTAATTCACAAGGATACTCAGGATATTCTTTCAAAATATGGAATGAAAGCTTACCTGTTTCGAACAAACTTGACAAAATATACCTTTTTCCTCTGATATCAGACTCTTCTCATCCTCAGTCTAGCTTTTCAGAAGGGAACTGCGTTAGCTTTCTAATGTACCCCTTGATTGTACACAGTAGTCACTGACAATTGGCTTGTGTTTAGTTGTTGAAAATTAAATTATTTCAGTTGTAATGAGATCCAGGCAGCATGTGATAGATTAAAGAATAAGTGGTTATGTATTCCCTAATAATGCGCTAATAAAAGGAACTGATGCTGAAGTGAGAGGGGAAGAGAGAGAGTTGTTGTTGTTGTTATCTAATGCCGGGCTTTGGCAACGAAGCCATTAGTGTTCTTGCTCTCCAATATTTCTCTGTAGTGGATCTATCAGGTAGAACTTCACAGGTTTGTAGATGATCTTCAGTCATTTCTTCTTCTTTGTTGCATAGAGGGCAATTTGGATTTGTGTAAATTCCTATTTTATTCAAGTGTTTGGCCAAATAATCGTGTTCTGTAAGCAGTCTAAATTTTGCTACTGCAGATTTACGTGGGATTTCTGGAATAATTTCTGTTTTTTTTTTTTTTTATTAAAATGCTCCATTTTTTATCTTTGGCTTTGGTACATAGTGCTTGGTTTTGCTTGATTTTATATTTATTTTTAATTAGTCTTTTGATGGATGTAAAAGGTAGGCTTGTATTTGTATTCTGAATTAAATTGGATCCTTTTTTGGCAAGAAAGTCAGCAGTTTCATTTCCAGCAATTCCGCAATGTGCAGGTATCCATTGCAATTGAATTCTTTTCTGTAGTTTTTGAAGAGAGAGAGTCGAAAGTGATATATGGTTATAATTACCTTGTTTGTATTTTTACAGGATACAATCTTTATTCTGTACTACAATAGTAGACATACACACAATGGAACCTTGCATAGTAATCCCAAACAACAAGAAACGAGTTAATGCTCTGTATGCATATCATTATGTTTAAGGAAACGCATGCAAATATGCGAAATCAGCAGCCTAGTGATGAGTGTTGGAGGTAAAATAGTGACTATGCTTGTCAGCAAATCTGAGGTTTCTAGGTTCAAGTCCAGCCTCGGGTGATTAAAATCATTAGTGTAGCTTCCTGTCGAAGGAAAGTACAGGGATTTAAAAAAAACTCTTCTAACCACCTCCTTGGTATAGTAATTATCTTGCCCCATTATGATCAAGGGGATCCCAGGTTTGGTTCTCAGCTGTATCCTAGAAATTTTTCTAAGGTTTAGGGTCTGAACAGGATCCATCCCAGCCTCGCCTCGTGATCGAAAAAACTGGGTAGCAGTGTTAGGTGGCGAATTCCTGTTTAAAGAAATGGGACATGCAGCAGCCCTATCCCGTCTGGTAATTGCATGTGGACTATTAGGTGGCAGGTGTAGCTCACAAGCAAACATTTTCATGGGGGCAGAGATAAAAAAAAAATTTTTTTTCTTCCACCATGTTAATAATGTCAAAACAATGCTTGTACAAATTTTTGCTACTCAAGTGCAATTATGAGGGCTGTAAAAATAGGTTTCCCTGGGGCAGTTTACAGAAAGAGAACACAGTTTCATTGGAAAAATTTATTGGAATAGATACAACAACTGTTCAGCTATTTTTCAATATATTCTCCACTGGAATTGAGACATTTGTCATACTGTGGGATCGACAGAGAGGTCCAGATGGCTGTCACATACTGGTTCCAATCCCAGTCGGCTGACTTCTACGACACAGGGATACAAAAGTTGATCCCACGGTATTATAAATGTGATCCACCCACTCTTTCCAACATAGCTTCATTTCTTATTCTGTCTGTCCACTTCACATGTTCCATTCTTCTACATATCTCCATTTCGAATGCTTATTCACTTCTCTTCACTTCATCGTAATGTCCCTGTTTCTACCCTATACAATTCCTTACTCATACAAAGCACTTCGCTAGTCTCTTCCTTAGTTCATTTTCTAGAAGTCCGCAGAAGATGCTCCTTTTTCTATTAAAAGATTCTTTTGTCATTGCTATCCTCTTTTTGACTTCCTGTGGCTGCTTATAGTACACCCCAAGTATTTGAAGCTGTCCACTTGCTCTACTGCCTTATTTAGAAAAAAAACACACACACATAGAGGGGAGGGAGGAGAGAGAAAGAGAGAGAGGGGTGTGTGTGTGTGTGTTTTCTTTTTTTTTTTTTAATTGGACAACATGCTCCATTACATAAGCAATACTACATGTCTGGTTTGTGCTCGCAGGATTACAATGTTCTTACAATTATTATATATGCGACAGAATTTGTTATTTATAAGGCAATGTAATTTATGCTATTGTGACTATAATGAATATATCATATTATAAACACGTACGTGCGCGCGTGGTGTGTGTGTGTGTGTGTGTGTGTGTGTATGCGTGCGTGCGTTTCCCCCCCCCCCCCCCCTATAACCTCGTTTCGTTATTTATGTAAAGAAAATAAACAAACATACATATATTTTACACTGCATTACTTTGGACAGACAAATCCAAATCGTCTTCCATGTTATCAGAGGAACCCTGGATGTTTTCCATTATAGAAGGGATGAATAAAGATTTTGGTTTTTCCATACCTATTTTTTTTTTTATACTTGGAATCTTTACAAAAGACGCTCTTGATGGGAAAAGGAGTATCCAGTTTTGTTTACAGTAAGAGAGAGAAGTTACGCGAAGAAAATAAAATTCTCAAAAAAACCTGTCTTAAAAATCTTGGGGATGGGGGAAATTATGCGGGTGAATACAGTGTGTATATGACACACTTCGTTACTTAAAATGTCATCTTCAAAGAACTTATGATTGTCATATCAAGCAGAGCAAGAAATGTAAGAAGCGATAATGTAGCTATTAGCTGGAAACCGTAGTGAATTAAAATATAATTCTAGAATTCATGCGAATATACTTGCTCGTTTAGTGCCGCTGTATATCAGTAACTAATTTCTTCACTTGCTGCAACTGTTCTATTATCAAGTCTAGGCGTATCTCTTGTACTAGTGACAGAAGTGTATGTTATGAGTGAAATGACCTTTTTTGTCCAGTGACAGTGCCCTTAACTTTGCCGTTATCCACCCTAATTCTACGAGTGTGCTCATAGGTGTCACTAGTGAGAGAGTGAAATGACTGATGGTGAAAAATTTCGTTCTCCTCACATTGCCAAAATCAAAATCTACCTTCAAGGATTGTGGTCTCTTTGCCTCCTTTGGTCCTCATTTTTATGAAGATTATGAACCAACATTGGACTTTTACAAATAGCAGAACTTTTTTGTCATGTAGACAATATAGCACAAGACTGGGACCAACACAAGATACGGAATACCCACTCAACCCAGATGAATGATGGAGACTCGAACCAAAGTCTACTGGACTTGTAGATGAAAAATTTAAAATGTAATGCCAGTAGAAAATGGAAATGTACAAACTGAAGATAAAAGAATAATTCAAGAACAAGAAGATTGTAATTTCCATGGATATTGTCAGAGTTGTGTGTGATTGCAGATTGAGTGATCTTGTCTTAGTAGGCAACATATACGTTCTCTTTTACTTCTTCTCTGTTTTCTTAAATTTCTTACTCTTATCTTTCATTTTGTGTATAATACTAATTTTCACTTTGGCACTATATTGTGTTTCAAGTATTATGAAAGCTTAGTTTTGTAGATAGAGAGAGAATTACTCATTTATTTCAGAATTATTTGAAATTAAATATCTAGTGACGTGTTCTGGTGATTGATTCTTTATATATTATTCTGTGAAACTAGTGATGTACAAAAGTTTACATGAGATGGGTTTTTTTGTCGATAACTTTATTTTTACCTGCTGCTTTCATCCCATATGATAGATCATTATTGCTGATTCATCTTCTTGCTGACCCTGAATAACTTCTGTATCATAAGAGGTTTAAAGAACTCTGTTAAATTATATCAGACAGTTGTATGGTTCGTGAAATAATGATGTATTGACGATTGAGCAATGGTAGAATGAAATTGGCAGAAGAAAATTTAAGTTGTTGAAAAGAAACCTGCCTCACAATTGGTAAATTCACCACGAGCATCACAGAGTCTGTTAAGATTCATTTTCCAGATTCTTGGTGACAGTTCAGGTGAATGATTTACATTTCTTATTTGATGAGAGGTATATGAAAGTTATTATTGTTGTTATTATTATTATTATTATTATTATTATTATTATTATTATTATTATTATTATTTTACAAGATATTTTTAACTAGTACTTCTTATCAGAATGTAATTGCTAATTTACTATGCAGTGGTTTAAGAACTTACTTACTTTCAGTACTTGATGAGTCACTTATCTTTGAAATTGAGCAAAAGATATTAATGGAGGATTATCTTTTATTCTGTTTCATACTCCCAATAATTATATAATTCCTTTTTAGACTATCTGTTGGCAAAAGGTGCACGAAGTTAAAGAAAATATTATTCTTGCTTAAGTTTGTTTCAGTTAAGCAATTCCAGTCTTGTGTACCCTGAACAAGATGGTACACATTTTTTAATGGAAAGCTGCTGCCCTGTTTTGGTTTTATTATAATGTTCTTAAATATGTTGTGACATCTACAAATTAAGCGTTCACAGTTGCATGAAATATGCATAAATACTTTTTCATAGGAATATGTTCAGTGAGAAGTACTGCCTTTACTTTCAGTTGTTTCCTTTAAAATATTAACAGTTCTTAAATTTTCTTTTATGTGATTCTTTGAGGAATAATTTTCTATCTGTTTTGAGGGTTATTTTTTTTATTTATTTATTTATTGATCATTGATCCATATTTTACTTGGTCCTCTTGCAGAACTTTCAGGTATCTCAAGAATAGGATCTCAACAATGAAAATATTGTTGTTTTCTGTTTTGCAAGATTATCAGGTTTTTAGCTGGGTACCAGATTTTACAGTACTAGTGGCCATTTCAGTTTCACTTAATTCTAGTTTGCCAGTGCAGTGGGTTGTTTGAGACTCAAGAACCGGAAAGGAGTCTTATACAAAGAGGAAATCATAGATTGTATTTTAAAATTGTTTTGTTGTCTAAATTCCTGTATGTGGCAACAAAGTCATTAACATTCTTGCTTCTTAACTCTTTCAGTAATTGATCCTTCTGTTGAGTTATTACAATGTTTGCTAAGGTACCTGTTGTATACTTACTTACTGGCTTTTAAGGAACCCGGAGGTTCCTTTCCGCCCTCACATAAGCCCGCCATTGGTCCCTATCCTGAGCAAGATTAATCCAGTCTCTACAATCATATTCCACCTTCCACAAGTCCATTTTAATATTATCTTCCCGTCTACGCTTTGGCCTCCCCAAAGGTCTTTTCCCATCAGGTAATCCAACTAACACTTTATATGCATTTCTGGATTCACCCACACATGCTACATGCCCTCCCCATCTCAAACGTCTGGATTTAATGTTCCTAATTATGTCAGGTGAAGAATACAATGCGTGCAGTTCTGTGTTGTGTAACTTTCTCCATTCTCCTGTAACTTTATCCCTCTTAGCCCCAAATATTTTCCTAAGCACCTTATTCTCAAACACCCTTAACCTATACCTGTTGCATACAGACGGTAATTAAAGTTTCAATAGAATCCCATTTTGTATAAATGTTTTACTAGGTAATTGTGTTCTTAAAAGTTGCCACTGTGATTTTGTGAATTGTTTGGGATATTATTTCAAGTACAAAATAATGTTCCACTTCTATTTTTGGTTTTCTCTTATATTTCTCGTAAGTACAGTAATGTTATTTAGCTTTAATTATTTGTTTATTGAAATAAAGGATATTTGAGCTATTTTACAATCTTTCATGGCTAGCAAATTAGCAGTTTCATTTCCAGAAATCCTGTATTGAAATGGTATAGATTGCAATTGGATGCGAAATAAATTAAGGTTTTCAAAGGCCACTTGAAACGATCTGGAGTTAAATTAGTCTCTAATTTGAAACTCCAGGGGAGGACTGGTGTTGTCATCTCTCTGCCACTTGTAATATTTGAATGTTTACTGTGAGTGTTGTCTCCACTGTGTACTATGTTCTTGTCTCCTAGTCCAACTTACTGATTGTTTGACTGTTATTCAGTGCTGTGCAGAGCAGATCAGTACAGTTTATAACTGTGCAGATTGAAAGAGGCAGTGGAATACTTAATAGTAGGCTACATTATGCAACGAGCCTATAATGGTAGTAATTAAGACGCGAGTTCATAATTTTCTTACGAGCTTCTTAATTACCATTATAGGCAAGTTTCATACGACTTTTTATGCTCGACCATATTTCTAACTTGAAATTATTCATAAGTATTGATGTTATGGTTATGTAAGTGAGGAGTGGAACTGACCTGAATTGTGAGATGTGCGCAGATGCAAAAGTATTAATTTTTTCCGAAACACGAATGTTATTGATCTTGATATAATGTAGAGAATAACATGAACATTAGGCTTGATATAACCTGGAAATTGATTTAGAATTGAAAAACGAGATGACAAATTGAATTTATTTGAATATCATTTACAATTAATGCTAATTATCAGGGAACGGATTTATATGGACTAAAAATATATGAAATATGTAAATATATATGTAGTTATTTTTACCTAAATATGGATTTTTACCAAAATATGGAATTAAATATGGACTTAAAATTATAAAAAAATGACTATGTACGTTAAATATTGGTACATTTTAATCAAACTAAACAAAAAATATAATGGACGTACCTTATCTTCCAATGTAGTTTCAACAAAACACAATTTTTATTGTCTGTTACCATAACAATAGGTTACAAACATTTCTTTCAAGTGCTGAAAAGTGAATCTTCTTCTATTGTCTCTGAGGATAGATTTATACTGACTAAAAGAGCGTTCGACGTCACAAGAAGTAACTGGTACATAATTCAATTTCACAATGTCTGCTGGGGATAAGTCCAAGTTAATCTTCACTGTTGATTCACCACTCATCACAGCAACAACCTTTTGTAGTTCTTCATATCCAGGGTTTTTTGAAAGTACAGTGTCCACCTTAGCTCTTACTGCATCTGCAACTTTACCTCTACCACGATTCAGTTGTTCCACAGTACTATTTATAATTTCAAAACTTTCAGATAGTGAAAGGTGCCTATTTTGGAGACTTTTGAGCGTTTTTATGATGCATGAAAATGTATGCTGAATGTGAGCTAAGTCATTCTTCACACTTATGTCACAGGTAACTGTTTTCGCAGTATCAATTGAGACTGCATCTTCAGAGTCCAATGCAAGGAGAACATTGTTAATAGAGTCTATATGTTCGGCATAATATTCAACTGCTTCTAGCCATGTACCCCATCTAGTTAAAATTGGCTTTGGTGGCAATGGAATTTCAGGGTACATTTCTTTCAACACGTTAACTCTACTGGGAGCTTTGAGAAATACTTTTTTCACTGTTGAAATCAACAAATCTACTTTAGGGAAATTGTCTCTGACCACTTCTGCCACACGATGAAATGCATGCGCCACACAAGTAAAATGAGTCAATTTAGGATATACAACAGATAATGCTTGTCCAGCTTTGACCATATAAGGGGCAGCATCGCTAATAAAGAATAACACATTATCGTACATAATACCCTTTGGCCACAGGATACCCATAGCTTCGTTGAACAGTTTAACTATAGTTTTGTTATTGCACTTTTCTAGAACATCACAATGTAAAAGAATTCGTTCAGAATATTGTTCACTTAACAAACCGATAACTACATTACCAACAAGTCTACCTTCTTTGTCGGGAGTCTCATCAATGGAAACCCAAATTGAACTATCTTTAATTTCATCTCTTATCTTCTGTATTGTCTCATCGTAGATGGATGGAGCATACGTCTTCCTAAGTGTTGACTCATCCGGGATTGTATGTTGAGTATATTTTTCAAGGAATTCCCTGAAGACCTTATTCTTTAGTTTGTAGAGAGGAATATCAGCAGAGATGAGAGAACGGCACAGGTCGATGTTAAACTCAGATCTTACATTCGATGTTGTTGGTTGTGTTAAAAACAATTGTCTCTGCTTGGAATTTAGTTGTTTGTTGGCCTGATGTTTACTAGTTGTAATGTGTTGTTGCACCAGGAACTTTTGTGTAGATGATACTGCACACTGACACAAATTACAAAATAATATTTTATTGTCAGTTGATAAACCATCTTCTTTAAATTCTGAAATGTAACTTGTTAGTTTTGATTTTAAATTGACTGAATGACGTACTTTTGGCATATTTACCGTCTTTATAGTATGATTTACAAAACTGAACCTATGTGTACTCTGACTGGCATTTAACTGTTGAGCTGCACAACTGAAGTCTGTTAAAAATTTTAAATTAAATTAATACAGTTTTGTAACTTACTTTCCCATTGTTGATAGGACTGCTAATTTTCAAATAACTCTGATGTTAAAGGGATTACTGAACATGTGTTTAAATCTCTATTGTTGAAATGTATTTTTAAAAGTTAATGGAATTTTGTTTTGTTTTATTGTTAAACCTAATATAATATGGACTGTTTTATATGAAATATGGAAAATATATGGAAATTAACGAAAATATGTACTAAACTCTAAAATATGGAAAAATATGGAAAATAAAAGTAGGATTTTTCAACCCTACACATTGTGAAACATAAAGATAATGCAAAATATAAATTATATTAGCTTTATAAGTAAATATGTATTTACATATAAATCCTTTCCCTGCTAATTATTATAGTAACAGAACATAACCTTCTGCGACAGTATTGGATTTCCAGCCTCCGTGACTTTTCGCTAATTGTCTTTCGATTGCATATCCAAGAATAATCGATACTTGCGGTTTTATAATGATACAATCAGTACAATGGTTATTTCTCATTGGCTGAACAACTGAATTATAATGAATAGGTGTACTTTAATGAGGTGCATTAAAGGGCTACTACCAGGTGTATAATTACTACATTTCGGCATGGCCGAGCATAATAGTACATTATGCAACGAGCCTATAATGATAGTAATTAAGACGCAAGTATGGATATTTATGAAATCAGCGCAAGCAAGTTTCATAATATTCATACGAGCTTCTTAATTACCATTATAGGCAAGTTTCATACGACTTTTTATGCTCGACCATATTTCTAACTTGAAATTATTCAGATGTATGCATTTTATTTGTATCTGACAAGATCGGAAGTGACCTTGTTCTAGGTCGTGAATTGTGAGATGTGCGCAGACGCGAAAGTATTGATTTTTTCCGAGGAACAATAATGTCATTGACCTTGATGTAATCCCGTTAAACTTGATATAACCTTGATTATTGAATTCGACATTGAAAAACGAGATGACAAATTGAATTTATTTGAATATTATTTACAATTAACGCTAATTATTATAGTAACAGAACATAACCTTCTGGGACATTATTGGATTTCCAGCCTCCGTGACTTTTCGCTAATTCTCTTTCGATTGCATATCCGAGAATAATCGATACTTGCGGTTTTATAATGGTACAAAGCTGACTTGTCATTGGCTGAACACTTCTTAGCTGAGTTGTCATTGGCTGAACACCTGTACTTTATTGAGTAGGTGTACTTTAATGACATGCATTAAAGGACTGCTACCAGGTGTATAATTACTACATTTCGGCATGGTCGAGCATAAAATAAATAAAAGACCTATTATGTATTTTGTAATTAAGTGTATGGTTAATTAGAAAATTAGGCTAAAAAGTCTGCGTAGTTTGGCAGTAGCACACCACCTGTGTCACTTTCTCAGTCAACCTTCAGTGGCAATGACCTAAGTGTTGTTGAGCAGAAATGTAAACAAACTTTACCTTCACATCACTAGCGCTTCAGATTCGCGTATTTAAATTATTTATTTGATAATTTAAATGATATTAATTAAAACTCGATATAATGCTTTAAATATAATGTTCATTAGACACACCACAACATGAAATGTGAATTAGTTGAAAGTATCGACTTACCTTATTGTATGAAGTGACATGATACAAGTATGGTATATCACAGAAGATGTGCATTATGAAAGTTGGTAATGCCTTTTTGTTTGAAGCAAACTTCATCTTAGCCATGATAATTTGTATAAAATCTGGATCCTGTGTACACTGATTGCGTAGTTACAGAACAACACACGCTGATGAAAATCATGTGATGACAGATATTGTATGTGCTAGATGTGATATGGGCATTTATTGTTCTCTAGAAGTTTCTAGAACAGTCCATTGCGATACTTCAACCTCACGACCAATATACATATAGCCACCATTGCAGCTCAGTCTCTGCGATCCAGAGTTGCACTTGGGCGTGTTCGATTCCCGCTCGGACTGATTACCTGGTTGAGTTTTTTCCGAGGTTTTCCTCAACCATAAGGCAAATGTCAGATAATCTATGGTGAATTCTCGGTCTCATCTCGCTATCACCAATTCCATCGACGCTAAATAACCTCGTAGTTGATACAGCGTCGTTAAATAACCAAATAAAAAAGACCAATATTATGGCTACTATGACTTGATTTTATTCCATCAATTTTAAGATTTCTTGCTCCCTGTTGAAAATTTCATTGGGTCGTTTATTGCCATGATTACAAAACCCAGGTATTAAAAATACTCGCCCACTAACTAATTTCGTAAGAAAACATAGAATTGCACAGGTTCGAAATTCAGATTAATTTCCACCCCTGAACGTAAATTCACACTCACCATCACGTAATTATGTTCACTTTGAATACACAAATGAACTGAACTCAGGTCTGAATCATATCATTCTGTCCCAAAGTAGCCACTGAAGCAGGGATACCAGACTTCATGATGGTATGAAATTACGATACATGTTAATATTTTTATTTAATTTGAAGGAAAAACATCAACTTTAAAGGTAAAAATCGTCCCTTGTCAGTTTCTCTAATGATAAGACTGAAAATCAGAATTGTACAGATGGTACTTATTTAGTAAAACGTTAACATTTAAGGAAATAATTTTTTTCTGAGAAAAATATTCATTTTGGACTGGTATGGTATTAGAATTTTTTGTTGTACTCTATTCATGACTAAGCTGTTAAAATCTGCACAGTTATATTACTTTCATCCTGCGTAGAATTCTGACAATTGCTGAGAAATGTGGAATGTAGTTTTAAAGTTCGATCTAGCTTTGTCTTCAAGTGGAAGATAGACTAAATTCACTTGTCTGACATACTTGATTCAACCATTTGTATTGACCCCTAAGGATAGGATACCTTTTCACCCTTTCTCCCCCTCCATTTGACTTAAATTTTTCAAAATGTGTATTATATTTCAGCAGCAGTGGAAAAGTTCAATTTTCAATTCAAAGCAGTCTTGGATAGGCTATTGCTATTTTTCCCGCATTTATAAAGGTTCTGCAGATTTGGACATGACAAGTTGTTTTCTTTCTAAAGAGTGTATTTGGTGATTTCCTATGAATGTATCTTAATAATCTATTTCTCTTTACAGTTAAGCCCAAAGACGAGTGCAGCATTAGCGGAAATCCACTTCTTGAGCAGCATAAAGGAGCGATTGAGTCTTTGCTAGACAGCATTCTGTCACAAAGTGATAAAGCAAACAGCAATGACAAGGGGGGCGACCTGGATGCTGATGGCTCCAGGTCTGACCGGCATGAGGAAGGAAGAAGAAAGGACGATAGGCGGAAGGACTCTGATAGAGGCAGCAGTCGGCGCAGATCAGATGGACGAGAGAGGCGGAGGAGCAAAGAGCGACATAGTCGAAGTGGAAAGGACAAACACAAGGATGAGAAGCGGTCCCGAGCACCCACAGAGCTACCCACTAGTTGGGCTCAATTTCATTCTGGAGGCTATCGCATAGAGGAGATCCGGCGCCTCAAATTGAAGCTTGATGACAAAGACCTTGCTGGCAGCTCAAGTGGAAGTCGCAGCAGAGACAGACATCGCAGAAGGTCAAGAGAACGTAGAAGTCGGTGAGTATAATGCATGGTCATTCTATATTCAGTGGGATTAGAACTCTTTGAAGTTAAAGTTGACTTAATGTTTGAGTGTTTTTCCAACGTAAACTTGATTATATGCGTATAATCATGTAAGCAACGGTTAAAACAGTGTCAGAATATGTTGGTGAAAGGTACGAAAACCGACAATGAAAATGCTACAGAGGTGTCATACCGGGTGAGTTTTGAGACAAGGAAAGAACAGCATTCTTTACATTAGCAATTTGACGATAGCCTAATTTTTTATAATTATACATATAATTGAGCTGCTCAGAGCAAAAGTGGTGTAAGTCAAAATTGGATAATGAGGTTTAAAGTAAAAATTCTGTAAAATACAGCGCAAAGTAGCAATTAATATGTCGTTCTTGCTATCCACTGACTACTAATAGTTTAAATGAAGTGAATATTAATTGCTACTTTGCGCTGTGTTTTGCAGAATGTTTAATTCAACCCTCATTACCCATTCTTGACTTACACCACTTCTGCTCTGAACGGCTCAATTATTGAAAAAATACATGCAGTTTATAAATATTCTGCATGTTTATGAACTCATGGCTGTGCATGGTAATTAATGTAGTTGTAGACATATTGTCGATGTTAAATACGTACAGAATATAAATATGGAGGCATATTAAATGTATATCTATATTAATCTGGCGATTAAATTAAATTAATTTAATTTGAGGATCTGTAAATCTTTTTTCGAGTCGAAAGGTATCCGCGATCAAAACCACTAACCTAGAATAAACTGGCAAATGAAATGGTGTAGCTCATATCAGAAGGAAAATTATTTTTCCAAGGAAATTATTCATATAGTTGTCATACTCTGTGCTTCCAATACAAAATTATTTTAGTTTATTCAGTGATTGGTAAATTGTTTCACTCTCATTTTGTTGCACTTCATCATAGCACCTTAATTCCTGGATGTGGTCCATGGCCTGGGCGATGGTAGCCAATGGTTTCTCAGGATGTTCTGGCCCTTCTTCTTCATTTGTAGACAGCAATAGTCTGTTTGTTCTGCATAGTGGGCTGATTTTCGTAATTGCGGAACTGAACTTCGTTGGATTTCACTTCGAACTCAAGAAAAATCGAATTACAGTCTATTTTTTAACATTGTGTTGTATAGAAATGTCAAGGGACTGCGTGAAAAGTTCGAATTATTCTCGATTTCGAATTAAAAATGTTCGAAATAGACAAGTTCGACTGTATATGTTTGTTTGTGCAGTTATCATATTTTGATATTTCCATGTGATGCTGTAATTACAGTTGTTCCACTTGTTTTCTTCAGCTCTCGGGAAGACAGAAAGCATCGTAAGTCACCTCCCCATGATGGAGAAAAGGAACGAAAACCTGACGAAGACTTGGACCATGTGTATCGCCCATTTGATGGTCCACCACGTCTGCGGTTCCCTCTTGTTATCACAAATGCTTCACAGATGGTAATAGAATATCCTCGAGCTTTTGTGCGCTATACAAGAGTGCGCCCACCTGTCTCATACTGTGAGAACCCTGACTCCACCAGTGCCCACTATCGCACACGGATGGAGGTACTGCGTGATGCCACTAGTGAGATAGCAGAGCTCATGAAACAGATTATGATTAGTAAGCCACAGGAGGAGCCTATTCGAGTTAAGCGGGAGCCTGGAGAAAATCTCTCCAGCAGCTTGGCAGCCCTGCAAGTATCATATGATGAAGCAGAAGAGGGTGGCAGCCCTTCTACACCTGATAACGTCACTGACAGCAGACGGAAGGAGCGTTCATGGTATCCAGAAAAGGACTGTCTAATCTCGACTGAACATGAGGATAAAGACGAAAATTCGTCAGAAGCTGAAATTGTCAAAAATGAGGATGATTCAGAAGTTGGTAGAGAGACTGTGACTGATAGGAAATTATCTTTGGATGCAATGGATATTGTTGAGAATGAGCATCACACAAATACTGAGCAGGATGAAGAGAAGACTCCCCAACAGTCACCAGATACTCCTATTGGTGTGGCAAAGGCTGAAAGAACAACAGTACGTTCCAAGTGGGATAGTGATTATGAAGAAGATATGATGTCAGCTGAAGAAGCTGTCATTGACGTCTCAGAGAAGGAGTCCTTTGAGCGTGAGCCAGACACTGGAAGAAAGATAGATAGCCCAGATTATCTGATGGAAGACAGAAAAAGCAGAAGTGCACGGGAGTATGATAAAGACACAGATGTGCAGGGAGGTGAACCTTCATACCATGACGAAGAAAGTCTCATTATGGAAGAGGAGGAGAGGGAGGAGGAAGAGGAGAAAGAGAAGTCCTTTGAGGAGGAGGAGGAAGAGGAGAGAAGTGGGAGATTGGAAGATACCAAAGATGAAGAAGAGGAAGAAGATGATGATGACAAAGAGAAGCATGATGAAGACGATAGTGTACATGCTGATGACTATACATTGCAGACGAAAGAAATTAATAAATTACCAGCTTCTGTGGAGACTAGTAATGATGGCAACACAGACCAGAAACTGGTATCTGAATACGAGGAGTTTATGAAAGCTGTGAGTTTTGATACTGTTTTGCCAGAGGAGCAAGAAGAGTTGACTCCTATGGACGAGTGCGAAGAACAACAACAAGAGCAGGAATCTGCAGAATCTGACAAGGAGGAAATGGAAACTGATGTATTCGAAAGGCGACAACTGGACTTGAGTGTGAATGATACGTGGGATGAGGATAGCAAGGACCGTGAAGAGCTGGTCAACACAGAGTTGATGATGCTGGAGAAAGTCATTCGAGAGGGCAACAAAAAAAAGAAGAAGAAGCAGGATATAAGGCCACGATCCAGCTCTTCCTCCAGCGATGAGGAAGAGAACATCAAATCCAAGAAGCACGAGAAAAAGCGTAAGAATAAAGAAGCAGAGAAAAGGAAGAAGGAGAGAAGGAAATCATATACAAGTGATGGCAGCTCCAGCAGCGATGACTCCAGTTCCTCAAGTTCTGAAGATGAGCGTGAAAGAAGGAAGCATATCAGTAAGAAGGAGAAGGCTAGGAAGAAGCTGGAGGAATTGAATGATTCTCAAACTAATGAGCTCATTGAGAAGACTAAAGCTAAGTATAAGAAGACATCAAAGAAAAGGAAGAAGACACGTAAGAAGAAGCAGCAACGGAAAAGAAGCAAGAAACGGAAGGTGGAGACGAGTTCTTCATCTGAAGATAGTTCTGACTCAGATGATGAGTCTTCTTCAAGCCGCTCTGACAGAGGACACAAACGCTACAAGAACAAGCCCCATCGTAAAAATGATGAGGACAGCAGCTCAGATGAGAGTAGTAGCTCTAGCTCATCAGAGTCGTCGTCTTCGTCATCCTCGTCTCATGGGAAGAGCATGAAGAAAAGAAGGAGAAAAGCCTCAAAGAAATCTAGAAAGGAAGCTCGTAAGAAGAGAAAGGAGCGAAGTAAGAAGAAAAAGAAGCATCGACGTGAGTCTGGTAACAGTGATTTGGAGACCAGTGGAAAGAGCAAAAAGTCGACTCGGAAGGATGTAAGTCGCAGGCTATCTGGTAGCCGTAGTTTAGATAATGGAGATGAGATGGTGAACTTGGACGAATTGGAAGCTCATATTGCAAAGAGCAGACTTCAGAGTGACAGTGAAGTAAGGCACTTTCAAGATACATCCGACGTCGAATTGAGCGATAAGAAAAACAGTAGACAGATGATACGGAGGGAGGAACAGAAATTGTTGGCACTAGAATCAGCTGACAGTGATGGGAACAGAGTGCAAGAACAGAGCGAGAGTGATGGGAACAGAACCGAGGTTGAGAAGAGGATAGTATTTGGGACTAATGATGTAAATTCCTCAGGAGAGAGTTGCTGGGAAGACAATCACAGACCAAAAAGGAAGCGAGAAAAAGTTACAAGTGACAGCCTAGAAATGGCAATCAACAATGTCACATTAGAGGTGGAAGTTGGAGGAAGAGAGCTAGAGAAGAGGAAGGTTCTAAAGAAGCGTCGTCGTGACCGACGTTCACATTCTTCATCACCATTGAACAGTCTCGGCCACAAACGACGGCGATCTCCATCGACTTCACCTGAACACTCTCCTACTCCACAACGACGAAGCTCTACAGAAGTGAAGGACAAGACACAGAGAGAGGGTGTAGTATCTAGAAGTCAAACAGACAATAGCCACCATCTGAAACATGGGGATGTAGATGGGCGTAAAAGAGGACACAGTCAAGGTAGTCTGGGGCTAGAATGTTCCATGATGGAAGAAATCGAACACTCAGGCTTTGAGAGTTGTACTGATGACATATTTGAAGGTTTCCACAGGAAAAGTAAAGAGGAAAAACTGGAGGAAGATGATCGGCCTCTCAAATCAAGGGACTTCAACTCTAGTGATGAAGAAGATAAGCACAGAGACAGTCTAACAGATCAGAGTAGTGAAAGCAAAGCCAGCAGGAGGGATAGGGATGGTCATTCACCCCTCTTGAAGGAAGTAAAACAGGAAATTGTTAGTGAAAACGAAGAGATTTCAGTTGAACCTGAGCAGAAAATAGATTCAGGAGATGAATCACAAGATGTTAAGGATAGGAAATCGTGCTCCACTGAGGATATAGGTAATGAGTTTGATTTCTCCAGACCTGATGACGATGAAGAAGCCAAGAGTAGTACTAAAGCACAGGATTTGGAGGAAACAGACAGCATTTATAGTCCAGGTGATCCTTTTGAAAATAGGCTTGATTCGGACTCTATGAGGAAGGATATTTCTGACTATATTGACTCATCAAGTCAGAATTCTGACTTTACGTCCTCGAAGGTTGCAGATAATTTTCACAGCGATATGTCACTGGAGAGCATGGCAAGTCCTGTTGGAAGTTTGTCAGAATCTATAGGTGTAACCCACAGCCAGGATTCATGTGGTACTTCCCCTTCAGCAATGGGTAACCTCAAAGTTATTGATCAATGGAGTGGTTGTGATTCTCCAAGCCAGGGTTCTTCTTCCAAAGGGGGCGATTCCTCACAACTTGCTTCCTTCATGTCACTTGAAAACATTCCTCTGCCTCCATCATCTCAGTGTGAAGTAAAAAAACAGCCTGACGAATTGATTCAAGTCACACCTCCACTGCCATCAACTGCCCCCCCTGTGACTAGCAGCAGCAGCAGTAGCAGCAGCAGCAACACCAGCAGTCTGAGTGAGGATGTCGCTATGCAGGTCACTACTTCTGACAATGATACCAAAACATCTGTGCCTCAGTCACTGGAGTCACCAGTCACTCAACGTAAGCCATCTGGTAAACCTCCCACCCTAAAGCACGTTATTACAGTTAAACTCCTGTCTCCTCAAGCCCGACAGATAGCATCTGAGACCAAGCCTATGGACAATGTCCCCTCAACAACAGAGATTCAAACAGAGAGTAAAGATAGTAGTGAGGCTGTAGAAACCGCCAAGAAGGAAGAGGATCAGAAACTTGGCATTGAGGCAGATGAAGGCAGCACCTCAAGTGAAGTGAACAAAGATGGAGACACAGATGCAAAGGTCCAGATCAAACATCCTTGGAAGTCATTGGGCCTGTCTCTGAAGGCTGATGACAGCAGTCTGATGTTGTACGATGACATTCTGGAAACTAACACAACAGAACAGCAAGTCTCTTCAACGACTGTGAAGGCAATACCAGAAGTAGGGAAACAGGAGAAGAGTGAATCTGGTGAAGCTATTGCAAAGGAACGTGTACGCAAGAGACCATCAAGATGGGGCATGATGCCAGTCTCTGTGAAAGTAGAGGAAGTACAACAAGATGCTATTTCTTCCCAGCAACCTCCAGGACCATCAGAAGAAAAAGAGACAACTGAGGAACCGAAGCCTGAATATTCAGTCTCTCAAGACAGGAAGAAGTCCTTGGGTGAGAGTGACTCTATCCACTCTGACAATAGGCGAAGAGACAGCCGAGACTCCAGAGGGTCTGTGGAGAAGCATTCCAGAGAGGATGACCGGAGAGAGAGAAAGGACAGGAGAAGAGACCGGGGTCCAGAGAAATCTGAGGACAGGAGAGAGAGAGATGAAAGGGACAGAGAGAAGCAATGGGAGGACAGAGAGAAAAGGGATGCGAAGGAATCAGAAGCACAGGACAAGAGGAAGGAGTATAGAGACTATGAGGATACTGCAGAGCGACAAACAGACTGGCAGGACAGTGGGGAAGGTTCTCATGATGACCGACCAGTTGTACGATCTGACTCCAGCTGGGGAGATTATCCAGTATCAAGGGTGGATGTTCCTTGGGAGAGTAGGGTGGTGCGCTACCGATCTAGATCCAGGTCACTCTCCCCAGACTTCAGAGGTTGGGAGGATGCCCCTGTGAGAAGAGTGAGGGAAGAGGAGCAGTCGAGTGCAGATGACATAGGCAGAGATCATAGCAGAGACCGTGAACATAGCAGAGACCGCGAACATAGCAGGGACCGCGAACATAGCAGAGATCACGAACATAGCAGAGACCGCGAACATAGCAGGGACCGCGAACATAGCAGAGATCACGAGCATAGCAGAGACCGTGAACATAGCAGGGACCACGAACATAACAGGGACCGTGAACATAGCAGGGACCGCGAACACAGCAGGGACCATGAACATAGTAGGGACCGCGAACATAGCAGGGACCGTGAACATAACAGGGACCGTGAACATAGCAGGGACCGTGAACATAACAGAGACCACGAACATAGCAGGGACCGCGAACATAACAGGGATAGAATGAGGGCTGGGAGCAGGGACAGTAGGGACATAGATCGAATAAGGGACCATGAAAGAATCAGAGATGAGAGAGAGAGAATAAGAGGTAATAGTCGAGAGCAAGAGAGAATAAGAGGCAATAGTCGAGAGCGAGAGAGAATGAGGGGCAATAGTCGAGAGCTAGAGAGAATGAGTAGCAGAGAGAGAGACAGAATGCGAGGTGGCAGTAGGGATAGGGACAGAGACAGGGACAGGAGTAGGGATCATGATAGAGACAGGAGGGATGATAGGTGTATACGAGATAGATGGAATGATGATGACAGAGGGAGAGATCGGGATAGGGACAGAAGAGGAGAGAGACGATGGGAAAAGGATAGGAGAGATAGGAAAAAGGAGGAAAGGGGCAGGGACCATGATAGAGACCGGGGACGATGGTCTGAGAGGAGAAGCCGCAGTCCCCTAGCAGAAGATGGTCGTGAGCATGACAACAGTGGACCTGGCTTCTACATCCCTGACATCCCATTGCCAATGTCGAGTGCTGGTGACTCGTGGGGTCCAAACAGTGGAGTTGGGTCTGGTGAAGCAGATATGGAACTGAGCTGTTCGCCTGCGTCATCACCCCTTGTTGGGTTCAAACGAAGCCTTGCTGACTCAACAATCAGTGACTCCGAGCTGGTAGCAGCAGCGAGCAAGCAAGAAGAACACCACCCACCATCGCCGTTCCAGCAGCGCAGTGGCTACTACAACAGGGAGCACTATCCTCCTCCACCTTACACTCCTCAAGAGGAGTGCACTGTCTCCCCAACCATCTCCCCATCTTTTTCTCCCAAGAGAATATCGCTGGATGACAGAATAGAAATGGAACTGGGGGTTAAGAAGAGTCCACCACCTTTGCCACCAGTACCACAACAGATTCCAGTGTATCACCAACATCAGACATATCCGAACTACCAAGGTGGGAATTATTACTCCATGCCACCCCCTCAGCCTCATTACGAGGGCACCACTCCAGGAACTGACAAGGTGATGCCCCATTATATGCATCCTCGAGAGGAGTTCCCACAGCATGAAGGAGTTCATCACCATCATAAGCCATTCGTTGGTAGTGCTCCTATGCCACCAGATGTGAAGTACGGACCAACACCTCCAAAACGCAGGCCACCACTACTGCCAACGCCAAGCAACATTGCTCCTGATATGAGTCACTGGGACTCTCCAGAAGCATTCATAGGTGCTCAGGATGTGCACAAGCTGGGGGTGCCGCCTGAACCATACTCACAACATGGACGGCAGATGATGATGACCAGTGAGCCATTCATGGGCTCACAGCAGATGGGAGGCAACTCCCATGTTGTACAGGTGAGGACAACACTATGCTACAACAAAGACTTGCTTGGAATGTTTACGGGTCATTTGCAAAATTTGTATAACAAATGGATGATTAAGAATGTCAAAATTAAAGTACTATTTAGTGCATATTCTGCATGTATTAATATAGTGCAATGTCTCTGCCATAGTAATCAACCACTGTACACTCACCTTGCTTTACAGCACTGTTTTGAATGATGTAACAGACATGACATGGAGTAACAGATCTGACAGGTAACAGACTTGACAAAGCAAACAAGCATGTGCTAACCTAAAATTTTTTTGCTTGAAAATCTTCAAAATAGCAACTTAACTACTGGACACATGTACTATTATGTCCTCTTGATCTTGACTTTATATGTTGTTATTTGTGGAAAACACAACACAGACAGATCTGACAGAGTAAAAATGCACTAAGACTAAGACATAAAACAAGAGTATGACACATAAACTCGCCAAATCAAAATGGGTGAACATAGCAGTACAATCAAAATGGGTCTTTGTGCATCATCTTGGCTTGTGCTGACATCTGTGGGATTTATTTTTCAACTGTGTATCCATAGGAACAGAATGGTGTAACAGATCTGACTGACTTACTGGACTAGAGTAATTATGTAATCATGTTTAAGGAAATATAAACTCAGACATAAATGAAGAAGTTTTGATAATATCAAATGTTTCTTTAATTTTTTCTCAATTACATTATTAAACAAACCTTTATCTGGACATAATCATGCTCCATTTTAAAAACTTAAGTAGTATGGACACGGCATTTTAGCTGTCACTATGAGAATTTTATTTTATTCTCGTGAAATATTTCACATGAAGAAAATAATTCTTGTGACATTTACTACATTAATATTGAAACTACTCACTGTTAGGAATTTATAACTCTATCGTTGTAAATGCAATAATGGGAAGGGTAAGAATTGATGGACATCATTTGTTATACAAATTCTGCAAATGACTCTTACACCAAACAGCTTTCTCACAAATTTAAATCCATATTGTCAATTTGATCTATACTTAGCAAAAGTAAATTCACTAATAATATACAGTCTATACAAAACTAGAAAGGTACTGATAGTTCAGTGGCTTCAAGGCATCACCATGGTAACTGCTCACACCAGCCAACCAGAGTCCATTGTGACAATGTTGACTGTTTCACAGTGAGCACATGGTAGCCAGCTGTTTTGTTCGAAAGAGTTTAATCTTCGTTGCTTTGTCACAGCAAGTATTGTTGTGGTTGTTGTTTTCTTAGTAATTGTGGTAGCACGTGTATTTATATTACCGTTGAAAGGATGTAATTTTGTTACGAGATGCGGAATCTTCCATAGCAGTATTTCTTCTCTGCATACTATTGTAGAAAATTTAGGCTTTAAATATTTAAAAAATCAGTGACTGCAAGATGTTAATGGAGAGAACTAACACTATCTTTGTTGTTTCTCATCGTTCCTCGTGGTCCTATAAAACAAGCTTTTACTTAAAAATACCTCAGGAAGTTATTGCCTGCATGAATTTTTAAAATCACTGTCCATATTTTGAGTACTGTAACTTCATTTAGCAATATGATTACGAAGAGATTAATTGACTATCCACCTTGCAGGATCATCAGAAATAGGATCACTATCATCTTTCGCCCTAATTAAGTCATCGGGATAAAATGAAATAGGCCTAATTGATTCTCCATCATCATTACTGATACTACTATCTGAAATTTCTGGCTCAGATAAACCACATGCCCCACTGTTCGCCACATTACTACACTCAGATTTATGTACCTAAGCCTGACAATTATCCACGAGACATTAGTAGCTGATGTAAGGAAGGTAGCCCATGAAGCTAAAGACTGTAACATTTCTTTATAACATGAAATCTTGATTAAAATTTATACTAAACGACATTTCATACAAGTTGAGAGGATGTGAAGGCATTTCTTTCCCCTTCTATACTTGCACCTAGTTCGTCAGTGACAGAGATGGTAGCTGTTACCTTTTGTACCTGCACCCCCCCAAGTTGGACACACGAGAAAATAAAATATTAAATAAAGTACTAAGTAAATAATATAATACAGCCATACAGATGTTTGACAATTACATGTTTAGTCCACACCTGTGGAGTAACGGTCAGCTCGTCTGCCCGCGAAACCAGGTGGCCAGGTTCGAATCCCGGTCAGGGCAAGTTACCTGATACAGGTTTTTTCCAGGGTTTTCCCTCAACCCAATACGAGCAAATGCTGGGTAACTTTCGGTGCTGGACCCTGGACTCATTTCACCGGCATTATCACCTTCATATCATTCAGATGCTAAATAACCTAGATGTTGATACAGCGTCGTAAAATAACCCAATAAAATACATGTTTGAGTATATTTTAGTGCCATTCTTACAATATTTTCAACTAATAATTAGTTAAATTCAGGAATGTTACATTCTAGTATCCAGTTAGAGGGGAGCGACACAGTGCAGACTGTCCCATTCTGTATGCCGTAGAGTAGCAACTAGCAGTGAAGAAAACATTTATCTTGTGCTGTCAGTAGCTTTTTAATGTGTCAGTTGATTTTAACAGCAATGAAAATTAAATAGAAACGCTTAGTGTAGACTTCCGAAATGTAGACTACTGGTACAAATTTTAAATAATGAAATTTGTCACTGTGTTGAAAGTCAATTAGTCGAATGTTTGTGAAATGGACAGTAGCATCTTCCCCTTCACTGATGGTAGAGAGTGTGAGTAGAGGGGAAAGGCCTATCAACCAAACTGAAATGGGGTTTACATATTGTTTGCACACTATACCATATTCACATTCACTCACTCTTTTATTACTTTATATTAATAATAGCTATTATTATTATTATTATTATTATTATTATTATTATTATTATTATTATTATTATTATATTTGTCCAGTCAAACAGTCTGTATGGTAAAAAATTTACGAGTTCACATCAGCTGCTCAGTTCTGACACGGCAGGTAGAGGCGAGTGGTGCAATCAGCCGCACTGCACTACCATACAACTTCACAACGTCACTTTCTTCCCACGTGTGAGAGAGAGAACTGTGTCAATACCTATCTATTTTTGTATAGACTATAGTAACACACACTGTTCCACTCTGTATGACCATGCCTTGTGTCAAGTCTTATCTCAACTATAATAATACAGCTGATTATCTGAGTACCAGGAATTGTGTGTGCACATTCCCATACAGAGTTTCCAGGAAAGTTGAGGGTGCTTGAGATTGAGAACCCTGTATAAACAGGTAAAGTGTTTTTAATAACCACTTTGAGAACTTTTAGTGTACCAGTACTGTAATTACCTGTTGGATTTTATGTAAGGTAAAATAAATTCAGTAAAACCTGTCTGTGATAGAATCTCATGAGACCATAATTTATTTCTGTTACAGACAGATTCAATTCTCAGTTAGGTCTATTAGAGATATGACAGACATCTAGGCAAGTGATAATGCAACAGGATTTGTCCAGATACATCAGTTTTTCTCTGTCATGCTCTTCATAGTATCATCACAGTCTAGTATATACAGTCACGAAGCTTGGGATGATTTTTTGCATTTCTCGCGATAGTTGCTAGCCGCTTGGAGCGCTGTGAGTACTAGGAACAATAGACTGTGCCACTGCCATCATGATCTGATACAGGCCGTAAGGCAGACCATGTAACTCTCTTAACCCAATTATGAAGGGTGGCGTTTCAACCATATAAATTAGTATTTCTCTAAAATGTAGTGTAATTGCATTAATAAAATTTAAAACAATGATTATGAGACACTTCAGACATAATTCACTTGCGAGTTAAGGTGTAATATTATTTTTGGTGTGAAAATTGCATTGTTCGTATGTGTAATACCTGCCTTTATTTCGGTTAAATATTGCGAAATTCTTCTACATTTATTTATGCACGATTCAGTCATTTTCATTTGCACCACACATATTTAGATATGTTGAAATTATAGGTTATGTTTACTGTACCAATTGCCCCTTTCTGTCTAATTTTAATGGTCTCCAATGCCCTGCCATTCATATGGAAATTATAGGTTATATTTACTATATTTAACTTATATTTTTAATTTCGCAATAATACATTATAATTAAGCATAATGTCATTATGATATCCCGCACATTCAATTTGTCTGTATTTTAATACTACAATTGAGTATTGAATTGTTGTATTTATCTACTACCTAAGAGATGAAGTAATACAATCGTATGTACACTAATTTCATAGGCGTGGTATGGTAAATTTTCTGTCTACAATATTAAGGAAGGTAGATGTGCTAAATTAAAATCACAATATAAATTCTTTTTTATTAAACTTCAAAATAGCTTCCATTCTAAACTTAAAATGTTGATGCGAACAGATTATGTTAACATGTAAAATTCTCTTCACATTAAAATAACACAGTTTTGTAATTATTTCTGCAACATATTATGCAACAAGAAGTAAACGGAACTTATGGACACATTACACTAAATAAAACTTAGCAATGATATGCAATAAAGTTATAATATAATATTTCACTGAGCTCCATACACTGAAATAGAAAACGCGAACATATATTACGGCCTGGTCTAGATCGAAAAGGCATTGACTGTGCCATATTTCACATTGTTGTGAAAAGTTGTGTAAACTGTGAAATGTTCGTTATCGGTTGTAATAACTGTAAATGGCTAAAATATAATAATTTGAATAATAATATGGGACAAGGAGATATTTGTAGCACTATAAATTGTAAGAGAAAGAGGTCAGAGTTATCCTTCTTGCGAAAGATCCAGGAAGGTGAGTTTATAAAATATAATATATACTGTATGAAAATAATATATAAACCTTATGTATTTCATATTTCAATAGTGGAAAGAAGGTGTTAATTTTTTCAAAAGAACACGATATCGAAAGTACAATACATTTTATCGTCTGCTAGGGAAAGGATCTGTGATGCGGCGATAGTAGTGATCCTGGTGGTTAGCAACTATCTATGGATGCATATTTATTAAGTATTGAGCTTCGTGACTGTATATACTAGACTGTGGTATCATCTTACAAGGACTGTAGTTTCAAATAAAAAACCGTATTTTGATGAATATGATGTGTGTTGCACAGGTGGGGAATGTGCTTCAGGTTGTTCCTACAGACTTACCACCAGGCAGTGTGCTTGGGTCTCTGCCTCCACCTCCTCCTCCAGCTCAGCAGCCACCAGCTCCTCACAAGTCTATGGTGCTGCAGGCAGGCAACGTGCTTGAGGTGAGTGCTTTGGAGATTCTGTAGTGAATTCGTTATTTCTGGTTTGCTCTTCCAAGATCGAGACAGTCTTTGACGTAATGAATCTGCCTGAATATTACGAAGTGTTGGTTGGCATATATGTGATATACCTCATTAATAATTAATTATTAATAAAGAAACACAAAATATTGGAGACAGTTCCTTCCAGTTGTTGTGTAATTACATAGAATCTCCACGACAATTTAATCACTGTATAATTCTCAGCTTCATCCTAATAGAAATGTTTGAGATTACGAGGTATGAGATTGAAAATAGTAATGTGTCTCTTCCATTTTTGTCTTGTTTTTATTCTAATGGGGGAGAGTCTATACAGAGTGTCCCATTTATCTTGTGCATCTATTATAACTTTTTTGTTTGGATAGGTATTGGAATTTTTGCTTTTGAGAGTTATTTTAGAACGAGGGGCTTACATGAGTGTAGAGATTTGGTGCATGTAACTACATTATGGTACAAGATACACGTGACGTCATAAATTCTTCAAATAGCACTACATACTTTAATCATGTTACATTAATTACACACATTAAGACGAGTTCAAAAATGTATCACAATGTCACCTTCCCAATCAATAACAACAAAATGCAAAATGAATGCCATCAGAATGTGCCATTTGTTGTGGTGCCCCATTCATCTTGTGCATTAACTTACACAAAACGAAAGACGACTGACATCTGTACACGTCGTGTGTTGTGTGTTTGCTGTCTTAACGTGTAAACAAACCACAACAACTGTCGATGCCACAATCCACGTACAGTGGCCTGCACGTTCTCTGGACCTGTCTCCACTTGACTTCTTCCTGTGAGGAACTGTGAGGGACAGTGTGTGTGTACCAGAACATTCTGACAACACCAGACGACATGCAGCAACGCATTCGACAGGCTTGTGTGTCCATCCAGCCAGCAACATGCCGGACAGTCATATGGTCTTTCGGGGAATGCCTTTGAATGTGCATCAATGTGAATGGTCACCATTTGGAACATCTTCTGTGACTCTCAAAGCATAACATTATCACATTGAGAGTACGTTTTTGTTTCGTTTTGTTGTTGTTATTGATTAGGAAAGTGACATTGTGATACATTTTTGAACTCATCTTAATGTGTGTAATCAATGTAACATGATTAAAGTATGTAGTGCTATTTGAAAAATTGATGACGTCACGTGTAACTTGTACCATAATGTAGTTAATGCACCAAATCCCCACATTCACATTAGCCCCTCGTTCTAACATAATGCTCAAAAATAAAAATTCCAATACCTATCCAAACAAAAAAGTTATAATAGGTGCACAAGATAAATGGGACACTCTGTATATATTTGTGTTACTGGTATGATTATAAATTAATAATGAATAAATCCGTAGTGTGACAGCCCATGGAGGGCCATTGCTGACCAGCTGACTGCTGGTCTTACATCCACATGCCTCAGCAGAGATGAATGAACATCCAACCAGTATAGGGGTAACATATGGTCAGCACGATGATTCCCCCAGCCGTTACAGCTGGTTTACGAAATCGGATTTCGCTACTCACTGTAGCTTCCCAAATTCATCATGATGCTGGGTGGGCACCATTATGGTACTGTAGTAAATTCTACTTAAAGAAGAATTTCAGTGCATCTAGTATCTTTTTAACTGTCTTCACAAGTCAAGTAATGGAACTGTTTCATAATTATGTTCATAGATGTAATAGCATCTTATGATAACATTGGTTAATAAGTTTTAACCTTTTATCTACCTCATCGACAAACTTGGGTGACTTACTAAGTAGACACTGTTGGTTACAGAAATGGTAGTGAAAACTGCTTAACACGTAACAGTTTTGTATGACAAAATGGGAATGGTTCTAATCAACATGTGACATGTTTGCACTTTTCGAAATTGCAACAGTGAAAAACTTAATTATACAATTCGAAGGAAAATGAGAATCTATAAAAGAAACAATTGTGGTAAAAAGAGATAAAATTAAATAACTTGTGAGTTCTGCATTGTCAGCGAATATATACAAATTACATGCGAAATTTTGTAAAGAAATCAGTTTTTTTTTCTGTCATAGTGTATGTCATCTTTGAGCAAAAAACAATAATAATCTCCCATGCTAGGATACTGTAATCCTTGATATCATTGTTTCATTCTATAACTGCCTTGATAGAATCTTTCTCCTTTCCTAACTATTATAGCTCGCAAGTCCTCGGGAAAGAAATTCAAGTGAGAATGCAGGAAATGTATTTTGAGTTACATCTCTGATCACATATTTATCAGATTCCGATTCCCATATTACGTTTTTGGCAAAGACTGCTAGATGGAAGTACAGTTGCTCCATAAGGGTTATAACATGACTTCTTTTGCAGTCGCTAGATGGCAGCATATGAAAGTGGTAAAAGTTGTTGGCTTCAAAGTCCATTGGGTTGATCATCTGCTATATGTGATCAGGGGTTACATTCTATATCCTAACATCTGAAAAATGTACAAGAGTTCTTCTAAAAGCAGTTGGCAATTAACAACTATGACATCTAAAATCAAAATGAGGAAGGAACAGCGCCTAATTGTGACTATCTGTGCTTTTACAAGATTTTGTTTATATTTGCGTAAAAATCCTCCAGCATTGTCGCATTTTATGGAACACAATCAAGCATATGCTTTTGTCTCTTGAGGATTTAAATTTTTATTATGGCTAATTTTAAGTATGATATTCTTTATATCCAGTGTAATCTAGTTGGTATTATAAATGTATATTATGTTACTCATAACATTAGACTGCTGCATGTACCACTGGTTGATGCTTGTTGGCAACACCACGGAGAATTGTCATAGCCATTCTTCTGTCAGCTGCACTATAATAACTCTAGTAATGGCAATTGTAATTGCTAGATGAATATACTACTGTTAATTCTTCAAAATTGCTGGGGAGCAGAGATATGGACTTCATTATCATTTCATCATCATCATCATCATCATCATCATCATCATTATCACTTATTGTTCTGCCCAAGGGCAGGTCTTTCACTGCAAACACAGCTTTCTTCAATCTTTCCTATAAATGTGGACTTATATTCCTTAAATTATTAGTGACGATAGAGTTCAGCTGAGACCATAGCTGGCAATGGCCTAGTCACATGACCCTGATACCTGTACTGTTTATTTCATTGTTAGTAATCAAATTGCAAAATTCTTCCTGACAGTCAGTATCATCACTTCATCACCTATCATGCAATTCCTGCACAAGCCGAGTTTTATAAGAGTGAAATTTATGATGTTGCAAAATACAGGCCACAGAGGTTTTAAGGAATTCCAGTTTCCTGTTTAATCTTTCACAATGACCGGGTGGGACTTGCTTTTACCTTGACCAAGTACTTACCGGTGTCACAACAGAATTAGATGTTTGTGGGGCAACCTGTACGTGCGACAGAACAAGTCTCCTGAAAGCATTTGAAGATTAGACCCACAGATCGTTCCCCAGGTCTTCATTTTTATTTGGATGATGACAATGAAATTTATCACATGTTTGCCGTTGGGAGAGACCTGAGGCATGCAGAATCACAACAGCTGCTTTACTTTGCATAGTATGTTCCATTCCTAGTATCCATTTCATCTACATTCGTTTACCTACAATAAATTATTATTACTTCAATTACTTCAGATTTTCCTATGAGACTGGACTTTAGGAAGACTCTGTATAAACTATGAGCTTATCTTCTATAACACAATGAGTCCTGATAGTTTTCCTGTAATATCATGACAACAAACATGAATTTAAAAGCAAAAGTAAATTACTTGAGGATAATTATCACGAATTGTATTTGGCAAAAATTCCATTCGAGATATTCGATGTTATAATAATAAGATCCAGAATTCAGAAAAACAGTTGAATCGAAGCAGAGATGATATGAATAAAAGACTCCTTGGAATAAAAACAACTGAACATTTGAGGTTATAACAACACTTTATTTTGAACTCCCTTATAATTGTTTATCTATAATTTTGATCATGTTTAATTTAATTGTAAACCGTTTTTACTTATTATATTTAATTGTGCAATTATTGTAATTAATTATTGTTGCATGTTGAGACTGTGAGCACAGTCTAGTATATATAGTCACGAAGCTCAATACATAGGGAATATGCATCCATAGATAGTTTCTAACCACTAGGATCGCTACTATCGCCTCATCACAGACAATGCAAAATAGTACTGGCACAGTCTGTTGTTCCTAGCATCCTCACAACTCAAGGTTCGTGACTGTATATACTAGACTGTGCTGAGAGTCTGACACACTGCCTGCTTAAGCTATAGGATGCGATCCAGCAGGCAGTGGTCTGACATAATCATTTCATTGTTGATACATCAAAGCAGAGTTGATACGAATAAAACGAATGAACATAGCAGGAAAAAACTATCAGTTATTAATTTGAGCAGCGTGTTTTTAACTATCAGTATATATATATATATATATATATATATATATATATATAGTTTTTTTTTTAATCCAATGCCACCAGGTTGTCTTTTCGACATTTCTGGTCTTCTCTCCTGGCCATGGCTTAGTTGTAACCCACTTCTGAGGTCGGGGCTCCTGGAAGGCGGAGTTACATTACCCCGATGATGTGATAGGATGAACTATCAGTATAATTCAATTGTCATTTGTCAATCTAGCATCAATGAGCTCGTTCATTGGCTGAAAAACATTTGCATGGGATTGTCACGATAAAATTACCTTCGAATAACATATCTCTTTGTTCTGTCAAGATGATTGCAGGGCTAATTTTAGTTTAGATTGGCATGTTAAATTATAAAAAGACAAAACTTTAAACTCCAGATTAGTATTTGAATGAAATTTTTTAATGTGGGTGAATACATATTGTCGTCATTTATTTGTCCCATTTTTTATGTCTGATGCTTGATACTTAAGTCTGCACTATGAAGTCTGACAGTAAGGAAGCTACCATAAGTGCAAGGTGGAGTCTTCCATTTCGTCAAGAAGGCAGAGTAAAGTCTAATTGGACCACAGAAAGAAAAAGAATTATTGTTGAAAGTAATTAGAAACTTCGTTTCCATTTCTATCATTTCTATGATATACCGTGCACACATAAAATAAATGCTTTAAATTATACACTGTCATATGTGACTAGGTGAACTACAGTATGTTTTAACACTTCTCATCTGATTACATTGTTTATGGAAAGTTTATTTTCGACATTACTCTCACAAAATAATTTCTGGAAAGTTCATTTTTATTAAGCATTGTAATATAATTCTCCAACCATTCATTCTTTTTATGCAGTATCTAATTTTTTTTCTGACGTTTATTGGTTGAGTTGATTTTTGTACATGTTTCATTCTGAACTTTCATTAATACATCCATAAACTGAAAACTATTTGGATGCGATCTGTAAAAACTGGACTTGAAATGACTGTAAAATGATTTAGCCTACAAGTATCTTTGTAGTGAGTGACAAGCTACTGGACATGCCAGTCCATAGACAAGGGGGAAATGGTGCGGACTCACGTATGTAATTGTCACAAACATAATAGTTTATTCTCTTTCTCATTTAAAATAGGCATGGCAGGCAACAAGTGAAACACTAATTTGGTCGAATTGAAAATGAGTCTTCTGTTAGTTATCTCTGCCTAATCTATCTACCTTAATCCAATCTGAACAAAAGTTCAGTTTCCTGGTTGAATTGGCATATGCCCATGCAAGGAAATAGCTGAATATCTGTCAGTGAAGTATATGGTTATAGGATAACACTGTTCATGATGATGGGAATAATAAATAAACCTATCTTCAGATTATAATAGGATATCGTTTGTAAATTTCTTCATTTTGCTTATCTTGCTAATATATAAAACAAATATTTTCAACTCTCTAAAAAAATTCCTGATAGTGCTTCATTTATTTATTTATTTTATTTATTTATTTATTTAACCTGGTAGAGATAAGGCCATCAGGCCTTCCCTTCCCCTCTACCAGGGGAACTACAATATTAAGAATACAATTATAATTACAATTAATATTAAATTTACAAATACAATAAAATTCAAAGTACTAAAAGATTAACTGATTAAAGAAAGCTAGACAGTTTATTATAAAAGTTAAGAAGAGAGAAATTTAATTTAATGATCATAGTAGAGTTAATAGTTGTTGGTGAAGAACATCAGAATTCCAATATTCCAATATTGATGCTGGGCCATATTCTGAACTGAAATCTTTCCCACTTTCCCATTAACAAGCAAAAATTATCCGTCATCAATCAGAATTAAAATAGCACGTAAGTACTAATGTAAGCAACATATATGACTGTGATATAGTGTTTGCAGGATTGTTAGTGTAAGGAAGGCACATTGGTTCTCTCTGAGATTGTTCCTCTGCCACCCTGTGTCCCTTTCCTTTTATGCACTGGCAAACAGCCAAGAAGAAATAACTGTACTATATGCTTGTAGAATTAACCCATAACAAATATGGAGGCTAGTATGTCGAGTATTAGCACATGATGAGGATGCATGTTTCAGGTAATCCCCAGTGAGAACCTCCCTGCAAGTAACACTGGGGGCACGCAGGTGTTCCAAGTGGGGAACATGCTGCAGGTTGTGCCTGGAGCCACCCCTTCTCCTACGCCTCCCGGTGCCAAGCCCCCTCAGCATGTCAACAACTCAGCTGCTATTCCTCCCCTTCCTCCAGCACCGCCAGCCCATGCAACAGTAGATATGACAATGGGGCACAGCCCTGTTATTTCTTCTCCTATTTCCAAGGTAACAGATGATTTTTTTTTAGGAGGGAGGGAAAAACACCTGCACGTCAGTAGGTTAGCTGACTGTTTCTTGCCAAAGAATACAGAGTTGAATTTCCTGATGATCCTATGGTATTTGTGACTGGTGAAATTTTTGTGAGACAGATTTTTTGTACTTCCCGTTTCCTCTGTTGTTCTAGACTAATTATTGCTTTATTGTTACCATCTCTTGTCTCAAGTAACCTTACCAAATCAGTACTAAGCAGTAAAAAATGGTTTATTACTTCTAATAATTTGCCAGTTTGCAGATAATTCTGTGGTGTTTGGGTAAAGGGAGATAAGTCATAAAAATGAGTTCGGAGATAAGTGAAAATTAAACTTGGAACCCTTATTACAAATAATTTTCTACACAAATAAAACACATCAACTGCTTGTATTCTTTGATTTTTGCACACCCACCTGTATAATTTAACTTGTGTGTTCATCTGGGAAACAAAATTCCACCTGGACAAAAAAATGACTTATACCCCTTTACCTGAACAAAACAGAATTGGCCTGCCATGTAGCTCAGTAGAGCAGCTGGTTACTGACTCGAAGGTCCCAGGTAGTGATGGGATTTTTCTCATTGCCAAAACTTCTAGAACGGTTCTGAGATTCACTCAGCCTCTTACCAGGTTGAATATCAGGTCTTTCCCAGAAATAAAAGATAGTTGGGAGCATCTTCCCAACCAGAACACCTCATTCTAGTACTAAGTCATGAAAACATGGTGCTCTATGCCCTCTTAAGTGCTTTCATGCCTTGTAAAGGGGGTACCTTTACCTTTCTTTTTCACCTTTGTAGATGAATGTTGCTTTCAATCTCTGTTGGAAATGTGAATATCGTGGGGTTTATGTGAAAACCCTATAACTCCATTTTTCTAAGTTTTGAAAAAAACGGAGTTGAAGTTTTGGAGTTGTAGTTCTTGACTTAAGTTCAAAAGGACGCCGGGAATATACCTGAGAAAAACTATACCTCACAGGAGTAAGTGGGTTTTCCCAGACGATGGAGCATAACATTTTACATATTCAGATAACAATAACTCCATTTTCAGCAAAATTGGAGCTACGGGGTTTTCGCAGAAACCCCACGATATCGTATCTTACATGAATAGGTAATTATGGCATTTATCATTGATCATCCTTGGATATATTTCAATGCCAGCTCGTCGTGTCATCTGTGTTATTTTATGGACAATATTGATTGAAGAAATGGTGAAATGACAGCAGAGGAAGCAGGAATATTCTATCTTTGTCCACCACAATTTCTGTTTCTAATTTCTGGGATTTGAAGTTGGGTTTCTGGCAAGGAAAACTGAAACTTTATCCATTTCGCTAACAATACACCTTTATATCTTTATATTTCAAGGTGACAGAATTTTGTTAAACAGGCTATTTCATTATGTATTCACAAAGGATTTGTTAATAAGATTGTCTAAATCTCTGCTCAAACTGCTCTTATAGATCTCCACAGCAGATATTCCTGTATAAAAAAATTAAGTAAGTGTCCATATTATCTGTAAGGGTGCGAAAATTTGATTGGAATGCTGCACGAAGAAACAATAACGAATATGTGATATGCAAGCTAACTCAGTTTTTCGATTACCTTTCATTTCAGGCTTCAGTTTTGCAACATACATTTAGTATGCAACTATATTTGTTTAACTGCTGTGGAGGTCTATGTGCGCAGTCTGAGAGAAGGTTTCGACATGAGCCCATTAAGAGTTTCTTCGTCAGAATTGCTTTTAGTGTTTAGTGAAAATGCATGCGTAACTGATACTCCAGAGACGACAGTTTTAGTTACATACAAGAATTCATAGAAATTTAAATTCTAAGTCCAGTTAATCACTGGATGTTACTTAGTTCGAAACTAGAGACATAAATGTAAACATATATTATTTTAATGTACCGAAGTACATATGATATTTCCATGCAGATATTCTGCGTCATCATGCGATGAAAGAGTATTGGAACAGAGAAAAACTCTCTCCGGCACTGGGATTTGAACCCGGGTTTTCAGCTCTACATGCTGGTGCTTTATCCACTAAGCCACACCGGATACCCACCCCGGCGTCAGACAGAATCGTCTCAGATTAAGTTCCAACTCTTGGGTTCCATCTAGTGGCCACCCTCTGCACTACGTCATAGATGTCTATGAATGTAGGACTGAAATCCACATATGTGCTGAGGTGCACTCATTATGAGTGAGTAGTTGGCCAGGATCCGACGGAATAAGTTCCGTCTTAAATCCCGGCGCCAGAGAGAGTTTTTCTCCGTTCCATTACTCTTTCATCGTATGATGACACAGAATATCTGCATGGAAATATCATATGTACTTCGGTACATTAAAATAATACATATGATATGCATAAATCACTTCGTGATTTAAGACGGCGCTTATTCCATCGGATCCCGGCCAACTAGTCACTCATAACGAGTGCACCTCAGCACATATGTGGACTTCAGTCCTACGTTCAGAGACATCTATAACGTAGTGCAGAGGGTGGCCACTAGAGGGAACCCAAGAGTTGGAACTTAATCTGAGACGATTCTGTCCGACGCTGGGGTGGGTATCCGGTGTGGCTTAGTGGATAAAGCATCAGCACGTAGAGCTGAAAATCGGGGTTCAAATCCCGGCGCCGGAGAGAGTTTTTCTCCATTCCATTACTCATTCATCGTATAAACGTAAACGTTTTTTTTTATGAATATTGTTGTATTGTTGTAGGTTCCACCAAGTACAAGGCAAGCAATGCCCATAGCACCAGGCCCTCCACTACCAATGTCTGCACCAGTAACTCCTGCTATGACAGTGGCTGCCACCTCAGGGATGTTTCCTGTAAGACCACCTCTTCCTCTGTCTACTTCTGGGTATTCACCTCCTGCCTCACCATTCCTCATCACGGAGCCTCAGCCACCACTGGTGCCTGCTGAGATACCACCACCAGTTCCAGGTGAGCAAATGCTATAATCAAGCAGTTACTGTATGTGTAAATCGTTCATTGTATAGTCCAAATCTGGAACTAACTACTGGTGAGGGGCAACACCATTAGTCATCCCAAATTGAGATAGCCATTCTAATTACAGTATTTGCAGTACAGGAGTAGTGAGTTTGATGACTGGATTGAAGGGTTTCAGTTGAATCCTCGGGTTTAACTCAAATTCAGTTAGAATTAGAAATGGGATTTTAACAGCAGGAGTGCAAATCGGAAGGGCTACAAGATTGACCTGGAGAGCAAACTATGAAAGGCATCAATCAAATTTCGTTCTAAGTAAGGCGTTGATTTATACTGGGTGTTCAGTTCAAAATGTGTCTTGGCTCGCTGTATGCCGTCATGTGGCTAGTTGATGAGCCTAGAGAATTCAATCTTCCTACACTTCCGCAGCTCAGGTGTATAACCTAAGAGGCAGAGAAGATGGCTAGCAAGTACGGCGTTCATTCTGAAGAGTACGTACCGATACGTACGATAACGCCGGTAGTGGCAGAATTGTGAACTGTTTGGAAATACGTACTGTCGGGATATGGGGAGAGGGTTAAGACGATTACTTACGTATTTGTTGACATTAACTTCGACGGTCAACATGGACACGGAGCATTTGATTTGTGTTGTGGAATGTTACCGTACGCAACCGATGATAACAAATACCCTGCGTACGACTTGCCGGCGCAAAACACAGTTCGAAAGAGGTTATGGTAGCACACAGACCGTACAGACCGCCATCTGTTGCTACGACGTTCAAGTTATACCGTACACGTTCTCAAGTTCAGATTGAAGAATGCCTTAAATAATATGCAACTTCTCTAACATATAAGCTGAAACTCGCTTCAAATCGGTGACCCAACAACAGTGACGTCATGACACACTTTGAAATGAACACCCAGTATTCGTGACACTATCAATAATTCCTGTGAGATGAACTATCCTATTAAGCCAGAGGACTGTTGAGAGTTCCAAAAAGAGATTGCTGGAGTAACTTTTGTGAGACCATAAAGAGTGATTCAGAGGCTTCAGACTACACAGAATTCTTGTAGAAGAAGACAATGTCTATTTGGAATATCTTAAACTTCCCAGGAGAGAATTTACAAAATCAATGGAGAATTCTCAGAAACACTTAATGGATTTTCAGACTTGTGAATTTGCAGAGTGAAAGGAATCCACTGGAAGGACCAGAATTTTTGTGTCTGATTAAGAAATTTTGTAAAAGATCAGCGTTCCTATACTCTAACAGACGAGTTAAAGTACAGTTGTGAAATTGATTAAAATCCTAAATTTCGAGAAAATATTGTATGTGAAAAGGTAATTCATTTTCTTTTTTCTTTGATTCTTCTCTGTTGTTGTTTAGTCAACTGTCCTAAGACAGGTTTGAACCTCATAACTGACAAAAACACGGCATCACTCATGAGGCAACTAAGTCAGGAGATAGTGAGGTAGGGTGACCAGTTCCTTTCCCTCTCCATTGCATACATCGCTAACTACTTACATATTAGTCATATTAGACCAATCAGACTTCAGCGATTGTTCTTTAATCCAAAAAATTGTTTTGTCTACAACTTGCATATGAAATCAGATGCTCAAAATATGATTGCGTTTTAATCATAACAGCATACAGGAATAAGGAACTCAAACTGTTGTTTGTAACTTGCAGAGGTGGCAGCCCCCATACCATTCCTATCAACTACTGAATCTCCAAGAGACGAAGCAGAGAGGCGGCGAGAAGAGCGAGAAAGGCGACGTCAAGAGAAAGAAAAACGTCGACGAGAAAAAGAGAAAAGAAGACAGAGCAAGTTGAAACATGCTACTGACAATCTTATCAAGGTAAACGTGGAATTTCAGCTCTTCTGTTTCGTGAAATCTCACAGAGGTCAGTGGAAGAAACGAGTAGGTGCAATAGTGGCCAAAGCTAACTGCCTTTCTCTTATTATTTCTGTTAATTTTAATTTGTGTTCACATCTCTATTATTCTATTATGACACATGCAAACTCAGACCAACACTGAGGTACAACTGCATTGAATTTTTTCTAGTATCTCATGGAGAGGTAGTCTCATGAGAATTTGATACGGGACATTGCTTTCTGCATTGACTCGAGATTTAAGAATAACAGTTTGTTATTTCGTGATTTTTGTTTCAGATCTTATTGGTGATTATATAAACACAGTAAATTGTGAAGGTTCTATTTTAAAATTCTATGCTGATACTCGTAAATATCAATTGAATGCAACAGAATCAAGTTATTTTTCTTATCTGTTGACTTGGTCATTGGGAGCAACTCTTAGAGATATAATGTAGTTACTTTTACTGTGGAGCATTTACTGTAGGATTTCATAGATTTAGTTTCCTGGCAAGATGATACAGTGTAGTAGTTTCCCATTACTCTCTGCACAAATGTTACGAATGATTGAAAATTGTAGAGGTATGAATGATATTAAGGGAAATGGAAGTACTCCAAGAGTACTTATCTCCAACTACTTTGTACACTACAAATTTCACCATGTCCTGGAGGTTAAACTCCTTTCTCTTTGGTGAACAAAGGTCGTTAACTGCATGTAATTTATTATTATTATTATTATTATTATTATTATTATTATTATTATTATTATTATTATTATTGTATTAACAGTTTTAATGAGTGCAGTAGATACTGGTATTTGTCTGTGCTAGAGATGATTTATCGTTTTTCTTTTAACACTCATAACATTGTGATGCATATTAATTTTATACACGTCCATAAAAATGTATTGTAAGTTCGTCACAGAATTAAAAAGAGAGAGAAAGACTTAGAAAGTTAGGAAATACTTGTTGGGTGTAGAGAATTGTAAAACATTACAACCAACCTTCTCTGTAACAGCTTCAACAGAGAGTAATGCTCTGCCTAATTCTCGGATATCATCATTAGACCTATAATTTATTGTATTTTCTGTAAATATGTACTAAGTTTGACTTTCTCCATTTCCTTGTAGAAAGCCCTTCAGCAAGAGGGAGATCAAACCGACATTGACATAGAAGAAATGAGACTTATTGAGGTGAGTCTCCCATTCCCACATCTACTATCAAGCTTCCCTCATTTGTAAAGTTGTCTCTGTGTTACATAAACTGCTTGATCCAAGTGTGATTTTGCATCACGAACATCTAGAAATACTTGTCACTTAATAACTGACATATCTTTCACCTCCTTTATTAGCTACTTTTCTTTCTCTGCTTCTTCCATCCCATTGACTCAACCTCACTTCCCTCTTCATGTTTCTTCCTCCCTCTTCTCTCCTTTCTCGCTTCTTCTAGTTCCTCTTCATTTACTTGTTTCTTACCTTCTCGTCTCTCTTACATTTAATCTTCCTTATCTTGTTCACCTGGTTGTCATGTTCTTTCTGCCCTTCTCCATCTTTTCCTCATCTTCCTATTCTCATACCTCTTTTTTTCTCAGCCTTCTCATTCTTTATCATATCGTTCCATCTTCCTTCCTCTTTTTGCCTTTTCCGTCCATTTCTTTTTCCTTGCCTCTACTTTTCTTTTTATAACTCTTTCTCTACTATCCTCTCTTCTACATTTTTCCTCATTCTCTTTTTGCTGTTACTGTACTCATGCACTAGAATAAACTTGTCATTCAGTAGCTGCAGACTAGGCAGGGACTGAGCCTTTTCCTGTGTGTCTTCAGGAAGCAATGCGTCAAGTTCCTGACTGTGAGGATGAGCCTGTGGCTGAGCCTCCACCTGTGACACCTCCAAAGAAAAAGCGGAGACCTCCAGTTCAAGTGAAGCCGCTGCCTCCAGCTGGCAAGGGCATCCTTATCTCTCCCGGCTTCAGGTTAGTCTAGGCTGTAATAGTTTTATATAAATATATTTCAAAGAACACTTGTATGTAACGAAAATAAACGACAATCACCTCATTTTGTATTGCCCTTACCATCCAAGTAAGAGTTTGAAATTCTCGGGCTGGAAGATATTGAAAGTGACAGTGAATAGTAAATATAAATTAATTATTCTTATTTTATGAAACACTGTGACAATTTGCTTGTGAAAGATTATAAATGGTATTCCAAAAATCGTATTTTCGAAATCAGGAATAATAAAAATTTCAAAGTCTGTAAATTGATACTTGCAGCAGCAAAGTACACTTCATTTAACGAGAAATTAAAAGTTGTTGTTTTCTAATGCAGGCATTTGACAATAAAGTCATTTGACCTCTTGCACGCTAATATTTTTCAAAGATATTGTCATGGTCAGCCACTGAAGCACAGATTTTGAGGTGTTCCGAATCCATTTCTTGGTTTGAGTTGCACAATGGGCAGTTAGGGGACTATGTATTCCAATTCTATGCAGGTATTTGGCCAAACAGTCATGGCCTGTTGCTAATCTAAATGTAGCTACAGACGATTTTCGTGATAAATCGGGAATTAACTGTGGATTATGACGCAGAGAGTTTCATTTTTTCCCTTGAGATTGTGTTATCAAATTTTGTTTGTTGAGATCTAAGTAATACTGAGATTTAGTAACAGGTCTGTAAGTAGCAGTGCTGCCCTTCTTTGCTAAAGCATTCGCATTCTCGTTTCCCAGGATTCCACAATGGAATGGTATCTATTGGAATACAATTCTTTGAGTGTTATTAATTGAGAGAGCATTTTAGTTATTTCTGCTGTTTGAGATGAAGGTGTGTGTCTGGAGACTATTGATAGAACAGCTGCTTTGGAGTCTGACAATATAACTGCATTCTTAACTTTATTTATGTGGCATAGAAGATTCCTGAGACTTTCACTTATTGCAATGATTTCTCCATCAAAACTTGTTGTTCCATATCCAAGGAGGCTTTTCATTGATTCTTCAAAAGTTAATATCTGAAGAGACTACAGTGGACTATAGTGGACTTTATGTTATCAGTAAACAGCTTGATACATTAAGAAGATTGATTGATTGATTCAAAAGTTAATTTCAAGGTAGTTTTCCTGTATAATGGAAACACATCCTTCAGTGGCCCTTGCTTATGCAGCACAAATGAAAGGAACATTTCAAAACAGTGAAAGTTTGCTTAATAAAATAAAGTATGAAAAAACATCAGTGGAACTTATGTGCTGATCTGAAAGTAGTGGCAATGTTTACTGGGATGCAAGGAAGTTACACAAAATCTTCTGTTTCCTTTGTGAATGGGATAGCCATGCGAGGGATACACACTAATCATGTAAAAAGAATGGTCACTCCAAGCTGAAATAGTTCTAGGAGAGAAGACTATGCCACATCCATCTTAAATCGACAGCACAAAAGTCTCTTGTCTCCATTGCATATAAAATTAGACTTGATAAAACTATTCGTGAAAGCAATGAGAAAAGATAGTGAAGGATTTGTTTCTCATGCAAAAATTTCCATACATCAGCGAGGTCAAGATAAAAGAAGACATATTTGTTGGTCCTCATATAAATCAACTTTTCGAGATTCTGAGTTCAGATCCGAACTGAAGCGGTGAAAAACGAGCCTGAGATGCTTTGAAAACACTTGCAGAATCTTCCTTAGAAACACAAAAATCGCAAAACTACAGGAAGATCGTAGGAGAGGAGTTAGTTTCTTCATATCACGCCATGGGGTGCAATATGTCTTTGAAGTTGCATTTCCTGCACAGTCATTTGGATTTCTTTACTGATAATATGGGAGCTGTCTCTAACGAACAGGGAGAAAGATTTTATCAGGATATTTCAGGAATGGAGAAGAGATGCAGAGGCAAATGAAATTTCTTGGCTGATTTCTGCTGGACACTGGTATGAGAGACATCATCTGAACAATACAAAAGAAAAATGGCGACAAAGTATTTTGCAGTTGATAAGTTTGATATGAGACCACATTTTCATATTTCATAAGTGCCATTTTCACTTTGAAAATATAATTTGTCTCTTTAAGCACGAAAACACCCAAATTATTTTAAATCCTTCTCCCAAAAAATTGGTGGATGATGGAAAAATTTTGTCAGGGAGGGAATTTTTTAGACTTCTTGAGCAATGGGAGCTTTAACACTTCTGTTTTGCTAGATCCTAACAGAAAAATGAGATTTCTAAGCAGTTTTAAAGTGTGAAAACTTACTTAGAGGATCCACACAGAAAATTGTATTATTTCCTTCAGAGTACACTTCTTGTTTTTAACTCTGTAAATTTGTTCCTGCGTCAAGATGCTCCAGCTATACATGTTCTGAGATGGAAACTTCTTGGTCTTCTAAGTGGCCATGTAGAAATTGTAGGTATTTCACACAGGAAAATTGCTTTATGTTCGTCTCTTGAGTATTTTATTCAAAGATTCCCAAATTTGGTTAATGAAGATGAACATGACAAACTTGGAGAGGAATCTGCTGTTTACCAGATGTGATACTTTTCCTGAATACATTGTAAATGGATCTAGAACAGACACAAATTGAGCCAAAATTGCAGATCTTAGAAAAGAAAGTGGACAAGTAAAATACATTATAAAATATTGAGTTATGTTTGCAGTACTAAGTGTACCTTACAGTAACAGACAGAATTCAGACCTACATTAAGAGCATTAACACTGAAATCACTTTTGATCCAGAAGGTCAAGATGACATCACAAGGAGATGTATATGCTTCAAGAAGAAATTTGCATAAAAGCAGCTGCTAGACGTAAAACATGCCGTAGAGGATTTTTGATCTCAGATGAAGTGACAGATAATGTCTAGTTATATATAATGTGCTTTGGATCTTCTGATTTTGCCAGAAATGAGGGTCATGTGTACACACACTTTGGTATAACTGGTAACCCACTTGAAAGGTTGGCAGTTTTGGTGTAATAAAGTAGAAATATAGCCTACTCGTATATACTGTATATATATATATATATATATATATATATATATATATATATATATATATGTATTTTTTTGCTTATTAGAAGAGTCAAAGACAGTGTGTGTATTGCTCTTAAGATTAATGTTAACATTGTTTGTGTTGAGTTTTTTGCCCTTTATATGTTTTGTTAAGAGAATACTTTCCATTGCCATGAGATCAGTTATTTGTTACAAATAAATAGAAAATTAAGTATATAAGTAATAGAATAATGCGTCATTTATTTCATTGTTATTGATTACAGAGAGAAACCCATCACTGGAGAAGCTGAAGAAAGGAAGTCTGTAAAGTTTGCTGATGGTGTTCGACCGGGGGAGGGTACATCACCATCAGCAGGAGAAGACTTACCCTCTCCTCCTCCACCTCCCCGCAAATTACCAAAGGAAAAGAGGTTCAAGAAAAAGAAGAAGAAGAAAATTAAGGTAATGGTATGTTTTGATTTTTTGGTCTTTTGTTGTTTTAGATCTCGTTTTAAGCTTCATAGATACATAGTATATAATTGATTGACTTCAGAATTTAGATTTAAGTGTGTAGATTGTGTAATGCATTTTAAAGAAAAAAATACAAAGCCCTACTAATTTTAACCCTAGTATGCATGCGTCTAAAAACATACAAGAATGCATATTCAAGGCCTTGGAGGCTCTTTGTCTATTATTTAATCTAATACAGTATTTTTAATGCATGTAGTAATTTGAATGTTGTGTTGAACTGGAAATTGAATTTCAGAGATGACATAACACTGATATAAATTGGATTTTGAAATAATACGAAGTGAGAATAAGCTAATTTTCATTAATCTTTTACCTTTATTCCACGCAATAATCTTTGATTCCATTATAATTGGGGCATATTGTTCTACAGCTGTACTAATTTCTTCCTTGGGATTAATGTTACATGCTATAATGATAATACAGTAAACCCTTACTTAACCAAAACAGTAAAATAAAAATACATACTGTGTTTCCTACATAACATGCACTTTTTTGTTAAAATATACTGTCTATATAACTGCGTCTTATGTTCCAAAGGTCTGTCAATGCATGCCAATGAGACATCTACCATCTTGTTCTCACCCTACAGCAAGGGTGAATGTCCCTTAAGAAGTGCAATAGGTTGAGAAATCCAATTTCCACACCCTCATTTCACTTGTTTTTCAGTAGTGGCCAGCATGTGTACTGTATATTAGTCCCATCAAGTGGAAGTTATTTGTTTACAGAAATTTGTTCCATCTAAATCGAGTCTTAGCCTCCTTCATCATCTGCCTCCACTTCTGTCTTTGCTGCTGTCATCCATTGCTTGGTTTTCAGTAATGTTGCAGCATCCTTTGTTATCATTCGCATCTATTCAGCCATCAGCATTTTACTGCTTATAAACTTCATATGTTACATGCTTTTCATCTAGATGATTATTTCAAAAGTACAACTGTGCTGTGGATATTCTTCATGAGATTGACAGTGACGAACAGTTCTTAAATTATATGGTGCTTTTTTTTTTTTTACTGAAGCCACTTTTCATGTTCTTGTGTATGTTAGACACAACGTGAGAATATGGACTGATGAACATTCACATGCCATTTTTGAACATGAATGCAACACTCAGAAAGTTACAAGAGTGATTGGATCTTTCTTCTTTGAGAAATTCACTGTAACCTCACAGAGTTATTTTTATATTTTGGTACTGTGTTCATTGCTCCAAATTCCCAACCCCAAGGTAACTTTTTAGCAACTTTTTTTTTTTTTTCACTTTCCTGGTGTAGTTTGGGAATTCCTAAATGAAAAATTTCCGCAGAGATTGATAAGAAAGTGCAGATGAAAAGCATGGCCACCACACTTTCCGGACCTCATTCCACTGGAATTTTACTTATGAGATGGATAAGAAAGTACAGCTGGAAAGCATGGCCACCACGCTTTCCGGACCTCCTTCCACTGGAGTTTTACTTAGGAGATTATGTCAAGCAAAGAATGTACAGTGTACCCATTAACGACATTAACCATTTGAAATAGTGAATCAGGGAAGCTGTTACATCCATTGTGGTCATGTGACGGGAATTAGAATATCGTTTAGATATCTGTTAGACTACTCTGAGGAACCCACATCAAACTTCAGGAAATAAACAGTGAAAGCTTAGAGGTTATTCTTTCATATTTGCTTTTTTTATATCTGTACCATGTTTTGTTATGATTATGTACTTCATGGACACTACAAAACCATGAAATTTCGTGAGATTATAGATGGAATCAAGACAAGTAATTTTAACAGTAAATCCATCCCTTTGTAATTTCGTAGTTTCCTTTTCACGTCAATTTACTATTTTTAGGATTGAAAGTCCATGACCCATATCTCAACTGGGCACGATAATACCACAGTCTAGTATATACAGTCGCGAAGCTCAATATGTAGTAAATATGCAAACATTAGATAGTTGCTCACCACTAGGATCGCTAATATCGCCTCATTACAGGCAATGCAAAATAGAACCGTTACAGTCTATTGTTTCTAGCACCCTCAAAACTCAAGCTTCGTGACTGTATATAGTAGACTGTGATAATACTTGATGAAGTGTTGCCACTTTTTCTGTTTATCTGTTCACCATCATGTGTGATTTATATTTGGTTGTTGTAATGGATTTAGCAAAATACTTATTTTGATCTAAAAATGTGTCACACATTAATAGTAATTCCAGGACTAACATTTTTAAACAACATTACGTATTTTAATATCGTCTATTTTATTGAAAATTAAGTGGTTTAAGACTGTGTCTTATGCAAATTATTTCAAATACATATATTTGTTAATTTATTTAATTAATTTTTTTTATTTTTATACTGTATGTAATGTTTTATTGGTCAAAATATGCAACAAAATTTACATGCAATGCCTGGCTAGTCATATATTATTCTATCACTGGGAGTGAATAACTCTCTCTGCCTTACAAGTGCCTCCATCTCTGAAATGGGATCTCTCACACTGTCAGTAAGGTTTAAATCGACCATATCTGAAAATATTAGCAATTAGCTAACTGTATTCTTCCTTTTTCTTCTCTTTTGTTCTTCCCCTCGTCAGTGTGTATAATTTCAATTTCCTACTTTTTTCTGTTACTGCTAATGGCTTCATTGCCAGATGCAAGGCACTAGACAACAACAACTTTTTTCTGTTATCTGTTGAAAATTGGAGGAACTACAATACATGATTATTTAAGCAGCATATATTATAAATTTCAGACTTTTTTGGGAGAGGAAAGTTATAAAATATATCAGAGAAGGCAAAGTAACTGATGAATTGTATCATATGACATGTGCAGAACATGTATAAGTGTAAGTATCATGTACATTAGATGACGTTTTTCCAGGTGAAGATTATTCGACAGATAAATGTGGAGGATGATGATGACGACGAAGATATATCTCCTCCTCCACCACCACCGGGTTCTCCACCCCCACCACCAATGTACTCTCCTGGATACACTGCAGGGTATCCTCCTCCAGGCTACGTGTATCCACAACCTGCATCTTACACAGGTTAGTGAATTGTTTAATGAAGTAGTGCGGAATATTAAGGCAAGAGTGTGTGGGAGATAAGTTATTAGAATCCTTGCAAATTAGCATTGAAGTAACATTTCACTATTTTGAACTGTGTGGCAAGCCTTGATGAATCTGTCTGTATTTAAATGAAATATTGTCATATTTTGGATAATGAAATCACTGATTCAGCATAACATTTTACCTTGAACACCTGAAGTTTGCAATTTCTCAAGTAATTTGTATCTCCAGAGTCATGCTCCTTGAAAATCAATTAGTATTGCTTTCCATAATATTGGTTATCACACTAGTAATTGATATCGGTCAATAATTTAAAAAAGTATTAACTGGTTTATTGCTTTTCAAAATTAGTATTATAATAGTTTTTCTCTCTCTCTCTCTCTTTCTCTCTTTTTTTTTTTTTTTTCAAGCAGCAGGTAACTGTTGTATTCCAAGAGAGATTATATCTGTGGTGTTCGGGTAAAGGGGTGTAAGTCATTTTTTTGTCCAGGTGGAATTTTGTTCCCCAGATGAACACACAAGTTAAGTTATGCAAGTGGGTGTGCAAAAATCAAAGAATATAAACAGTTGATGTGTTTTATTTGTGTAGAAAATTATATGTAATATGGGTTCCAAGTTTAATTTTCACTTATCTCCGAACTCATTTTTATGACTTATTTCCCTTTACCCAAACATCACAGATATAAAGGGAAAATAGTCTTAGCTTTGCTTGTTTGCTACGATGTTTAAGAAATTCAGCATGTATCTAGTCTGAACTTGGGAGTTTTTTAATCTTACGTTATTAATAGCAATGTTCAATTCGTTGTTGGTAAGTTCTACATTAAAAACGTAATTTTTGAGGTGGGTTATTGATGGGATATATTTAAAATTTTTCTTTCATTTTATTTTGTACCTTTTAGAGCTTGTGTATAATTTATAGATATTGACGTAGCGTTTATTGACCATGTTGTCTATTTCATAGTCGCTTTTGTAAGATCATCATCATCATTATCATTTAGCCTATAGTTTTGGGTACTTCTGGAGATGGAATGTAGATAGGCTACTCTCCTAGTGAAAGTTTCAATACCTATAAGGAGTTTAGTTACACTAATTATTTGCCAATAGAGGGCAGAGAGAAATGCAGTAAGCTCATCACTGCAAACGCCACCTAGTATGCAACTAAGGTACTACTAGGATACGAGAGAGAAGAAATTTAGTGCAGGCTCTAATTTAGACTTGGAGGTCTCTAACATGCCATTTAAAACTACCACACAGGACATACAGCTTAATTAAAGTCCCTCCTGGAGGACTTTTACTCCAAATTTTTGCATCCTGAAAAATCCATCGACCCCAGTCAGATTTTAACCTGCAACCCTTGGGTCTAGAGGAGAGCTTTATACCCCTAAATAAGTAGGGCGACAAAAGGTATCATACCCATATTGAATTCTAAAATTATGCTTAATAGCCTTGTTAGACTTTAAACCTGACTAGTCACAACAGCTTTGTCCTGCAATGTTGAAATTGTTTACTGAACTGAGCCATTAGCTGGCGCATGTGCTTAAGTAGGGTATGGAAGGCATATGTAATAAATACATTGCAATACTTTTTTTTAATACCTTCTGTCCAGACACATTTCAGTATCAAGAGGGATTATGAATAAGCTTCTATATTTGATTAATGTTAAGGTTTCAAGGCTGTTTAACTTCGCCCTTATGATATTAAAAAATAAGCTCATCAGTTCATTGGAACTGTACTGCTCAAAGCTGTACTAAGTTGCCACTAGTTACATTTTGTTTCTCCTCTATTTCTTAAGTGCTTGAAGTTATAAAAATGTAATTAGGTGATACGAGAAATTGTGTGTATTGCTGATATTTTTGTATATGTTACATTTGATGTTACAGTGTTGCCAGGAACTGAGGGTCCAGCACCACCTCCTCCTGGAGCGCCTCCAGGGACAGCTCCATTGTTCACTCCACTGTACCATCAGCACCACCACACAACCACAACCACACATACAACCACTGTACAGTTTGCACCTCCCCCGCCACCCCCTGTGAACCCTGCGCCACCACCGCCACCAAGTCAGCATGTGTACCCTCCTACAGGAAAGCAACGCAAATCAAAGTGACCGACAAGTTGTCTGAAGCTTCGAATTTTCTTCCTGCTCTCTCTTCTCACAGTTACCATCATTAAAAGGTGACCAGAATCTGCCAGCTAGATGCGGGGATGCCATCTCTACAATTTTTAAAATGTAAGAAGAAATTGTCAGAATTATTTTTTATTTGAGGATGTGATTGGTGTTCTGTGAAAGAAAATCACATGACAAAAAGTGGATCCTCTTTAACATCATTCCATTATTTACAATACACACAGAGTAAGATTGTGCATAATAAAATTCTGCGCCATTTGAGAAATCTTGATATCCTGTCACTGTTAATGCATATATTATAGCAAAATAATATAAACAGGGTAACAGATATCCTTCCATTTGGGTCTTTTCTTGTTGTGTGCTGTTTTATTTATCTTTTAATTTTTGGATTCTCACAGCATTATAGTCAGTTATGTTGTAATGTGACGTTGAAATGAGAGGTAGTAAAAATAGAGATTATGGTTAGATTTAGTTCAACTGTGACTTTCGTTTCACTTTTATACTAGCCCCATTAATTGCACTTATGTGGAAGTTGTCAGAGTATTAAAGAATATATATATACTATTTCGAGAGTAAAACATAAATACTTATCTTTGTTTAATGCATTATAAGTTCAGTATATAAAACATGATGGCAGTTTCGACAATAAAAAGGGCAGCTACTCCAAAATACAAAGAAAAACAGACCACTGAAAAAGTGGAAGTGGAGTAATGTCAACAGAGGTACAAGATATGGTTGTGGTTAACTACAAATATCTGTAGCTTTCTTTTGAAAGTTACTCTTAAATGTAAATTGAAGAAGATTATTGTTACAGAGCACACTATTGTCAATCTCATGGACAGCAACAAATTCCATACAGTGCAATGCAGTGACTTGTATATGTTGCAAGCAACTGAATGACGAACTCTCCTGTATTTTCTGGGAACTCCCGTATTTGAACTCATATTTTTTTATCCTGCTGGCTCCCGTATTGAGCTCCTAATCCTCCCCTATTTTTCTTTATTAATCATGATTACCAATTTTTAATGTAATCTAATAATAATAATAATAATAATAATAATAATAATAATAATAATACCCGCGAAATATATTGAGATGTAAACTGACGTTAATATCGATAGTTTAGTAGTATCAGTGAATACAATTTAGTTCCAGTAATCATGTAATCTTTGGTGTTACTGTATGAATGATTGTGAAGAGGACAAAAATTAAGTGTTATGCAGCATCTGGTTGAGAAATATAAACACGTTAAAACTGGGAAACAATGTATTTTTAAATAGTATTGTACTGAAAATTGTGTACTAAATAATATGAATAATTTTATCTTGAAAAGATAATATTATTTAACTAATTTTTCTCACCAGAAGTAACTACTAAATTACTATAAATTGGTTTAAGAGACCATTACTTGCTTTCAGCCATCTGATGATTCATTTATATTTAAAATTCAATTAATGAAACCTTTTGTTAAATCCTGTTAAACTGGTGGTTTTGTATGGAAATATAAACCATTCCATCAATGAGTCAAGGCTTCACATCCCAAAAAAGTTGCGCTAAAATTTGTCGTGACCAAGTCTCCCATATTTTTTTGATCAGAAATTGATCGCCCAACAAGCAACAGTAAGTTACATTGTCACAATCTTGGATATCAGCAAGCTCTTAGAATGAACTGCTGAAGTTATATGCACAATCTTCCTTTGAGTCTAACGTGATATTCACATGTTCTCTTTCCGTTATCTAAGAGTTTGAACAGGACATTATAAAACTGTAGGGGGAGGGGGAAGGAGGACATAATTGTGTTTAACTGTAATTCTTTGTAGAGTTGGCATCACTTGTCTCGAATTTGTGTGTGAGTAGCTATATGTGTGTGTGTGAGAAGGGAGTTCTGGACATACCTTTCCTGCTTCTAAGGTTTGTGAAGGAAGACATAAAAACATGAATAACGTGAACATCTAGGGTGACCAGAAATATTGACATCTTCCTTTATTACTTCCGGAGAATGTTGTCTCATCATTCCTCATGATTTTTACCCATAACAAATGTGTGAGTATTGTTGTAAATGCTCTCTGCTACAAGTTCTTAGTTGTCATTTGTTTTCTCGGTAGATCTGTGAGGATAGAGAAGATTTATTTGTACATTTAGTGGCAAGATGCACGCAAGTACTGTGAGCTATTCTGGTTCACGAGTCTCTTGTTGTTAGAAAGAGATTAAATAAGTTCGTAAGTCCAGAAGAAAGGCCACCCTAACATATGTCACATCTTCATGTTTTATATATTTTATTTGATGTGTTGGAAAATAAAATTAATTTAACAGTAAATTTAAATCAAATTGGTATACACAGTGTAATATAATATAATATATATATATATATATATATATTAGTCCTTGAAACTATTATAATACAGATAAGTAGTTACAGAGCACACATTCGAGGGGATCGTACAATAAGATTTCAATATTGAAATTGTTTAAGATGTAAGAAACCTGTTTCTTAGTCATAAAATGGGGGGTGTGCGTGTGTATGTGTGTGTGAATCCTTTTGTTGTATCGGTTTAAATTGAAGAAGTGCAGTGCACAGATTGTCCATTGAAATTTTGTTTGTATGTATATACTCATATAGCAAGTTGATATCAAAATACAATACATGAGTTGCTGGATACGATGTAGAGGACACTTGTTCTATGTCACTATACCTCGGTTCTGTTTATAGACATATATTGATGATAGCAAGTGAGTATGTGCAATCCAGAGATAAAATGAAATCTAGAACTAATAGAATCAGTCATATGTCTCTGTAGTAAATGGAAATGTGTTTGTGACCTTTGCTCATAGACAAATGACTATCATTGGGATGACAAATTTTCATCAGTTGTCTCATAGCAATAGTAAATCTGGTTACGACATCCAACATTAATGTACTTTTTATTAATTTGTTTATGTTTTATTATTTTTTATTTATTTTCTGATATTCATGCCATAGAATGACATACAGGTAATATATCTTCATAATTTGACGAGAATTCTTCCTGTTGTAGTGAGCAGTTTCATATTTTATTCTTTATAGAAAACATTCTGTGCGCACTGAAGAAGGTTTGTTATAACTGATGTCTTTTTTTTTTCTCGTTCCCTAAGAGGTGCATTTACAATGAAAGTTTCTTGTCCAGTTAGTCAGTAACTGTTTATTTATTATTAAGTCTGAAACAACTGCTAGTCGGAACACTGATGATACTTGATGTTGAGAACTTATTTGATGCCCCTCATTTTCCTGGGTACTAAGAAATACCATATCTCAAATTACGGATTCTTGTAACCAGATTCTACTGTAAATTTGTTCAGGTGACAATTTCTATGTTTTAAAACGAATCTTCGAGCATGTTTCGTACTACCTTGTATATTAGGAGACTTATTGCTGCTTTCACCTAAACCCTATAAACTATGTAAAAAAAAAGAATCATAATTATTGTATTTCTGCAAATTATATAACTTGTACAGAATTTATTTGGTACCCTCTGTGTGCATTCAAGAAAGAAAAGAGAAATGTTACCATCATCGATAAAAGAAAGCAAGATTGACGAAATACTTACAGTTATATGGTAATAGACAAAAAAAAAAAAACAGTTGTAAATGATGAATTTTTAAATAAATCTAGAAACGACGTAACAGCATCATGTATGATAGTTTAAAAACTGTTTCATTACTGTTTATTTTTTATTATTTTTTTTGAGTGAAGGTATATCCCGAAGAAGAAAAAGAAGTTCCACTGATGGCTAGTTTATCTTTATGCCATCCAGTCCTCTTCCTGCACTTCCTCCTTCACTGTATACTGGTTGTTGGATTGTATTGTCGCAGTCCTTGGTGCTGAATGTATTGTAACTGTGTTGCCAGATCTCAAATCTTGTTATTACAAGTCATGTGGGATGTGTCCATTACACATATACTTATCCTTTTAATTTTCCCTGTATATTGGTAATTTTTAATGAAGTGCTTTCTTGTGATCTTTAAAATTAAATATTTTATGTTGTTTAAGTATCTGTTTTCCTTTCTCATTTAAGATATCTTTTTTATTACTTGGGGTAAATAAAAACGAAACAGTGTCCTAGGGTTCCCTTCATAGACACTGAAATAATATGAATTCGTGTAGTTTACACCTCTTTTCTGAAATTAGAAATGTATACACACAACCTTGTTATTTTACTTCTGGTGTAAAAAAATCCACTCATTTATGGTGGCTTGTGATTGTTCATTGCTTCTGCTCATCATGATCACTGATTTTGACACTACAGGCCTGAAAATAAAAAGTCTCTAAATCAACTTTTCTAGTACATTTTCCTTATAATTAGGCGAACTTCTTCTTACTTCTTCATTTTGTGAACCGAGCATAAGTTGTTGCTGACATCTCGATGGCCCTTGTAAATCTTTTCTTCCATTGACCAGGGTTATACTTGGACAAAATAGGAAAATACGTAATGCATAAAAAGTGCAAGTAGCAAAATTATTATTTTGTAGAAATTTCACAAGTTTGTAAATCTGCAAGCAAAGAAGGAAAATTTCAGATTGCAGACATGTTAAGTGGTGTGTTAATTGTACATTTACAATCAGAAATTAAACTTGTAGGAAAATGTTTAACCTGTCTTTTTGTCTGTATAATCATTGAATAGTTTATCGTGGGTTTAATCATTTTTATAATTTCAGGTTAAGCCAACAAGAGAAGTGTTAATGAGCTGATGTCGAAACCTCCCTTCAAACTGCACAGTTATATCTCAACAAATATACAAAACAATTAGTCGCCCGTGCTGACTATAAGGTTGCGAAATTGAAGCTTAGTAAAAGATTACTGAAAAATTGAGTAGCTCCGACCTTGAGTAGGTACTGCTCACTCAGTTGGCATGTTGTGTGCACAACTTTGCATCACTTATCACGTGACAAAGTATAGATTTACGGAAGAGTGCATCTGAATCACTACAAGTACATGCTGTTGTTTCTTAATGTACGTAACATTCCAAGTAAGTTTTCATATACAATCAGTATGGGTAACTAATTTTTGATGTGAAACGCCTATATTCGATCTACCCCAAAAAAAAAAAAAGTCTTGACATCAAAGGTTTAATCTGACATTCACTTGCGGTACCATGGAAACATATGTGTAAGATAACCGTCATGCCTCTTGTTTTTTTCTATGTGGTCTGTCCTCCATTTTTCCATTTTCTATTTAATGTGCCTCGCTTATCTTGCTCCAATATCTAATTGGTGTAAGTCAAAAATTGGTAATGAGGGTTAAAGTAAACATTCTGTAAAATACAGCACAAAGTAGCAATTAATATTCAATTTATTTAAACTGTTAGTAGTCAGTGGATAGCAAGAAGGACATATTAATTTCTATTTTACAGAATTTTTACTTTAAACCTCATTAGCCAATTTTGACTTCCACCACTTTTGCTTTGAACGGCTCATTTAATCCTTAGACACATGCTTACCTAACTTAAAATTACATACCAGGAAGAAAGGCATTTTCATAAATCCCGTGTCACTTTTTATATTTATCTGCTGTGGAGAGCTATGTGAGCAGTTTGAGGGGATATTACGACATGAGCTCATCAACAGTTCCTGTTTAATGTTTTCATGTAACTTTCAATATTCAGCAAGAATTGCCTTCATTAGTTTAATAATAACCATACCCTTCATTTCATTAAAATCAGAGAATTTGTGTTAGATTTACATATGAGAGTAGGTAAAATTTTTTGGTTTTATCTAATCAGGTCAAAATTTAACTGTTAATTCTTATACTCTCCTATGATACCATCATTGGAGGAAATTAACTTTTGTTTACAGCTGCTCCTACCTTAGGAATGGAATTATTCACATTGTTATGCTAGCAAAGTCTTCGAAAGTCTTAAGTAGCCATATCAGGAGACATTGAAAATCAATAATGACAGAGCCTTTATTTATTTATTTTTTTTTCTTCTTCAAATTCATCAACTTTTTGGATACAGTATCGAAATCTCCCGACTGTTCCTAATTATTTACTTTGTGCTGAGAGGTAGTTCGTTTATGATGCTGCACTCCCGTCATAACCAGGATGAGCAGCGTGAAAACAAATTTGACAGATAACTATGAAGAGAAACAAAGGTGTACGATGTCTTGTGTAGTACTGAGGGTTATAAGTTCCTAGTTTTAATATATACACATTTTGGTGGGAATGTGCCTGCTTATAAAATGTTTCAGCGAATCTCCTAATGATAACTAAGATACTTTCCACTTTTAGGTCTTGATGTATCTGTTCGTTTCTTGTGTACCACCTGCTGTTAAGAGCTTGGTGTTATTCGCCCCATTCTATGAGCTTGGATCATAGATGTCCCTAGTGCCGAGAAGTGTATACCACTTGGTTCGTGAAAGAGTATCCAGAGTGCACCACAAGTATTATACTCATAGCACAGTCTACTACATACAGTCGCGAAGCTCAATATGTAGTAAAAAATGCAAACATGGGTAGTTGCCCACCACTAGGATCGCTACTATCTCCTCATCATCGCAGATATCTCTCCTAGCAGCTGACAAAATATGTTACACTTTCGTTGTCGTATTCTTTTGGAAAAATTAACACCTTCCATTATTGAAATATTAAATGAATAAAGTTAATTTATTATTTTAATGAAGTATATTAAATTCCACCATGAACTCGAAGATACCTGCAAGAAATAAGTTAATATAATTTTTGTTTGTGCAAAACGAACTGAAATTTACTATAATAGCTTCACTCATTCAAGATTATAGCGATAATTAACTATGAAACCAATAAATATTAATTTGCATTTCTCTTTACAACAATAATAATGGAAATATGAATTAATGGAATAACTTACATGTACCGGTACAGTGTAGGCTTACGTAGTTAACAAAGTGGAATGAGGTTAAGCAATAATAATCACACCAGAATTGAAAATAAAACGTGATCAATAAATTTCATTAAAACAAACTTAATTTTTCTACGTCTTTAGTAAAATAACACATAAAAATAATAACAAAATTAATAGCTGCAATTAAAAATATATCCTCTGAAAAGAAAGTAGACCTAACCTTTATTTCTCTGGAAATTTAGCAGCCTAAGTGACAGAACTTTAACCGGTATCTAATGTCCTTTCGGTTAGACTGAAACATTTCATTGTGAAATTTAAGGATATAATGTATTCTAACAGTCACAAAGAACTTCAAATTAACAGTTTTGTTTCTGCACAGCATTCTTATGGAAACCCAGGAACCTTTCTGAATCTTTCGGAAATCGGAAAAAGGATAACTCTGGCCTCTTTCACTTACTGTTGCTACAGTTTATAGCACTACAAACGTCTCCTCCTTGTCCCATATTATTATTCCAATTATTATATTTTAGCCATTAACATTTTCATTATAACCAATAACGAACATTTCACAAGCATCAATGTGAAATATGCAACGAGCTAGCACTCGATAGAAATACGACACAGTCCAAAGTCGACCATGGACAGTCTATTGTTTCTAGTTGCTAACCGCTTGGAGCGCTTTATCACGAGATTTGCAAAAAAACACCTCAAGCTTCGCGACTGTATATAGTAGACTGTGCTCATAGTGTAAGGATTGAAGAGGTCAGTTCAAGTTCAGGTCAGGATGAATTAACGTAACTTAGGTTTATTGATGCCTTAGCATTTAGGTTACTGTGTTAGATTGGAAAAGAAATTATTTCGAGAATAAATTGATTCTGTTGCAAACAAGTCCCCATAACCCTGGTCTTTGGTCTTCAGGAATACAGCTTGTTACAGTATTTTTACTCTTAAAATTTGTATTATAAAATTGATAACTTGTTTTGCAAATGAGCTCTTCATTTATTTCTGTGAAATGCCTGTAACTAATAATTAATAATTACAAAAGACACTTTTATACTCTAATAAATATGTGACTTAAATTTTCTAGGGGTGAAGTAACAACAGGCTGAGTGTATATGTAGGTGACAAATGGTGCTAAAGAACAGAGAATTTCTACTGGCTGACTTAGTTTTTCGCAGACTGTCTCTCATAGACTGAAAGTTAATATCTGAGAACGGTGTAGTCATTAACAGGAAGGGTGCAACTTCTATCATTTATTAACTTAGAATGTCTAGTGGTCCTTTCCCTGGGAACAAAACTGGAATATGATACTACACCATGTCCTCCTCATGCCAACTTGATATAGAGACCATTATTGTCGGACCATCGGATCTGTGCCCCTTCAGCGCTGTCGTCGTTCTTGGTAAAGTTAACGCCTGTACTCACGCCATTCCACCTGCTTTCCTCCCACCACGTCAAAACAGCAGACCACGAACCTTGCCGAATAAGGATGTTGCCAAACTTCCGTCAAACGTTGTCATAAATAACTGGTCCTCCATGCTACAATATAATTTCTTTCAATCAAAATACATCTTATATTCCTACATGTCTCGAATCGCTTTCTGTAGCATTTCTCTCCAACCTTGGAAATTATTGCTTCTCTCGCAACCATTAGTAATTTCTTCAATGTCGGAACTTCTTTCTGCATGGTATTAAATTCTTGTATCTTTTTCCTTAAAATATACATCGGTTCATATCATCTACAAGAATTAAAGGTTCCCTTGGTCTGTTCTTCCCTGGTGATTCTAACTTTTCATCTCCTGCACAGACTCCCTCTCTCCTGATTTTCTTTATTAGGCGCTATGATCTGCCTATGTAAATTACATAACATGTTGTATTAGTATTAATTAAGTAAGTAATTTTAATATGTAATCAATTGAAATAAAATAAGCCTCACCAGTGATCGCAGCTGCTTTTATCGTGCCTTATTTATAGGAAAGAGATATTGACCTGTTTGTTTCTCTTCATCGCAAAATGATATTACTTGCTTAATAATATTTTTTTTCACCACTCCGTGCTACAGTATTCATGTTGAGTTGACAACACTGGACTGCAAGTGCAAATAAACTGTCCCGCAAGAAGGCTCAAAATTGTGAGTTGTGGGGGAGAGATAGGAATGCAAGGAGAGAAATGAATTACCGAGACTGAGAAGGAATTAGGGTTTAGTTCGCATATCTTACGGGGGCACAGATCCGATGGTCCGACAATACATACCTCCCACTATGGGGAATACCTTTGTCTTAGAAAACACATTTGTTGCCTGTATGTTATTATTGACGCTTTTGATTCTGAGTAGCATCTGTAGTTCAAAAGAATTGTTAAATAAAGGATTGCCTTAATGACTTTCAAGAGAATAGTTTCTTCATTTTTAAATGTATTGATAGAATGGAATTTAGAGAAAAGAAATTTTAGCCTTTTTTAAAAGTTACAGGTAATAAATTATTTGCTTGGGGAGAAACAGAAAACCAGTCCGATGAAAATGGCATTGAAACCTACATCTCTGAAATCATCAAATCTGCATTCAATTACCGGTACTTCATTTGATCAAAAAAATTTGTGATCATGACTTAAAATTATTTTCGTATTCTATTGATTCTTGTATTCATTATGTTGAATTATTTTCCATACTTTTATTCATATTTATAATATTTAAGAGAGATAAACATTTATTACAATTAAGGATTTCAAGGGATTAGGTTAAAATAGGAATTTGATTACAACAGAGTGGCTAATGTTAGGTCTTTATAGCAGACGACTTCTAGCAGCTTGATTCTTTACAGTTCAATTTTGCATCCTAATGTACAGTCTCAAAGAGTTTACAAGATAGATAGCTACTTTATTGCTTGGACATAAGTACCTTATGCATAGCAACGTCAGTATAAATAAAATCATACAAAATTATTTGCCAAGTTAAAATATTCGTTAATACTATTCAAACTGTGTTCATACAATTTTCTTTTAATTAACGATTTGAATTAATCATAATTTAAATTTTTAGTTGAATTTGGTAAGCTATTATAAAACTTCAGAGACATATAATAAAAACTGTTTTGTGTAGTCTTGTATCTGCATAAATCAAGTCTTATATCGTTACAACTTCTCGTATGGTGTTCGTGAAAATGCAAGTTCAAAGGGAAATTATCTATATTCCATTTTGGTATATAACAAACACTGCAATACATATAGCGATGGAAGAGTGAGAATTTTACAGGATTGAAATAAAGAATAACGTGATTTGTAACAATTCTTGTGATAAGTGCGTAAGAAAATTGTAATTTTATAGTTAAAAATTTAAAGAAATTTCTGTACGAAGCTACTATGGAATTAACAACAAATTTTTAACTTCAGAATACTAGCCAATTAAAAAAAATTGTACTTCTGTATTTCTGAATAGTTCAGTCTCTAATTGTAATATTTTTTTATCCTTAAAACTAAAAAAAATGGTATATTTTTTTTAACAATTTCAAATTAGTGTAGGCCTAACTCTGAAAATGTTTATATGACTTTTTTTCTCAAAACGTCTTCGGAAATATGCTCCGTAAGTGGTGGTAACTCCTCCTGAATCACTCTGTATATAAAATAAGTTTATGCTCGACCATGCCGAAATGTAGTAATTATACATCTGGTAGCAGCCCTTTAATGGATCTCATTAAAGTACACCTATTCATTAAAGTTCAGGTTTTCCACCAATCAGAAAGCACCATTGTAGCAATATGAAAGCGGAAGTATCGATTATTCTCGGATATGCAATCGAAAGAACTAGCGAAACGTCACGGAGGCTGGAAATTCAATACTGTCGCAGAAGGTTATGTTCTGTTACTATAATAATTAGCGTTAATTGTAAATAATATTCAAATAAGTCCAATTTGTCATCTCGTTTTTCAATGTCTAAATCAATTTCCAGGTTATATCAAGAGTAATGTTCATTTTACTCTCTAGATTATATCAAGGTCAATGGCATGTTCCTCGGAAAAAATCAATACTTTCGCGTCTGCGCACATCTAACAATTTACGAGATATTGCACAAGGTCACTTCCGCTCCCCAGTCAGATAAGAATAATATGAGTACTTATGAATAATTTCAAGTTAGAAATATGGTCGAGCATAAAAAGTCGTATGAAACTTGCCTCGTATGAAAATTATGAAACTCGCTTGCGCTCGTTTCATAAACATACTCGCGTCTTAATTACTACCATTATAGGCTCGTTGCATAATGTACGTATTATGGAGTAGACTGTGATGTACAACCACACCCATGTCTTTCGGAATTCGTGATATTATTAATTTACTGTTTCCTGATGTGTACCGGTATGTGTTCAGTTCTGTGACTTGGCTAGGGAGTGTCATCAGGCTTTCTTAATAACTGACGACCTCTTTAAAGATTTGTGGAAACAGCATGTCCGAGCTACTAGCATAAACCCTTAAAAAGATACGCACAGTTGCAGTAAAACGTGCTGAATTGCACTTAGGATTGGGTTTTACAAGTAGAATTTCTGCATTAATTCGTAAAATTAAAATTTTGCTACATAGCGCCACCTGTGGAAAAGGTAACATTTAGGCTCCGACTGCAATAGATTTTGGGCACATGAAATCATAAAGTTAGATATACTAATATTTACAAAAATGTAACTACTTAGCAAAGCAACAATGCCATTCGGTTTAAATCTTACTTTTAAGGCCAAGTTTACCCCAGTTTACTGTGTACAAAATAGTTTTTTCCAGAAGAAATAGGGAGGGAATACACCACGTAATATACCTATAAGATCTTCTATATATATATATATTATTTTAATGTACCGAAGTACATATGATATTTCCATGCAGATATTCTGCGTCATCATACGATAAAAGAGTAATGGAGCGGAGAAAAATTCTCTCCGGCGCCGGGATTTGAACCCGGATTTTCAGCTCTACGTGCTGATGCTTTATCCACTAAGCCACACCAGATACAACCCCGGCGTCGGACAGAATCGTCTCAGATTAAGCTCCAACTCTTGGGTTCCCTCTAATGGCCGCCCTCTGCACTACGTCATAGATGTCTATGAACGTAGGATCGAAGTCCACACATGTGCTGAGGTGCACTCGTTATGAGTGACTAGTTGGCCGGGATCCGACGGAATAAGCGCCGTCTTAAATCACTTCGTGATTTACGCATATCATATATATATATATATATATATATATATATATATATATATATATATCCTACGTTCATAGACATCTATGACGTAGTGCAGAGGGCGGCCACTAGAGGGAACCCAAGAGTTGGAGCTTAATCTGAGACGATTCTGTCCGACGCCGGGGTTGTATCCGGTGTGGCTTAGTGGATAAAGCATCAGCACGTAGAGTTGAAAACCCGGGTTCAAATCCCGGCGCCGGAGAGAATTTTTCTCCGCTCCATTACTCTTTCATCGTATAAGATCTTCGCTAAAAAATTTTCTCTCTCCCCCACCCTCCCAAGCAAAAACTGAAATAAAGGCCCTGAGTTGAGAGGAGGGTAACAGTTACAGACAGGAACAACACTCCTTAGATAAAAGCCCAATCTCTGGCTCTTCAGCGTGATTATATTGTTTGGTTAAAGGATCTTGGCAGAAATAGTGAGAACAGTTAATTTGATCATAATTTGTTCTGCCTAAGATTGCTTACACTATTACTTACTTACAAATGGCTTTTAAGGAACCTGCAGATTCATTGCTGCCCTCACATAAGCCCGCCATCGGTCCCTATCCTGTGCAAGATTAACCCATCTCCCTCAAATCCATTTTAATATTCTCCCATCTACGTCTCGGCCTCCCCAAAGATCATCTTCCTTCCAGCCTCCCAACTACCACTCTATATGCATTTCTGGACTCACCCATATGTGCTACATGCCCTGCCCATTTCAAACATCTGGATTTAATGGTCCTAATTATGTCAGGTGAAGAATACAATGCGTGAAATTCTGCGTTGTGTAACTTTCTCCATTCTCCTGTAACTTCATCCCTCTTAGCCCCAAATATTTTCCTAAAAACCTTATTCTCAAACACCCTTAATCTCTGTTCCTCTCTCAAAGTGAGAATCCACACCTGTGGAGTAATGGTCAGCGCGTCTGGCCGGGAAACCAGGTGCCCCGGGTTCGAATTCCAGTCGGGGCAAGTTACCTGGTTGAGGTTTTTTCCGGGGTTTTTTCCTCAACCCAATACGAGCAAATGCTGGATAACTTTCGGTGCTGGATCCTGGACTCATTTCACTGGCATTATCACCTTCATTTCATTCAGACGCTAAATAACCTCAGATGTTGATACAGCGTCGTAAAATAACCCAATAAAATAAATAAAATCAAAGTGAGAATCCAAGTTTCATAACCATACAGAAGAACCGAATAATAACAGACATTTCCCATATTTATTGTGCGTTTAGTTTCCTCTCTAGTGTCATTTATATTTGTTACTGTTGCTCCAAGATATTTAAATTTTTCCACCTCTTCGAAGGATAAATCTCCAATTTTTATATTTCCATTTCGTACAATATTCTGGTCACGAGACATAACCATATACTTTATCTTTTTGGGAGTTACTTCCAAACCTATCGCTTTACTTGCTTCAAGTAAAATTTTTGTGTTTTCCCTAATCGTTTGTGGATTTTCTCCTAACATATTCACGTCATCTGCATAGACAAGAAGCTGATGTAACCCGTCCAATTCCAAACCCTGTCTGTTATCCTGAACTTTCCTAATGGCATATTCTGGAGCAAAGTTAAAAAGTAAAGGTGATAGTGCATCTCCTTGTTTTAGCCCACAGTGAATTGGAAAAGCATCAGGCTGAAGCTGGCGTATACGGACTCTGCTTTAAGTTTCACTGAGACATTTCAATTACTCGAACTAGTTTTTTGGGAAAACCAAATCCAATAAGAATGTTACACTATTAGCAAGAATTAAATTGGAATAGATGTGTTTCCAAAACATTTTCGTGAGGCATGATTGACCGACTTAAACTAGTAACAAGTGATTTACAATTCCCTTGACCCGATGAACCGACTGATGTGATATAGCTCTGAAGTGAGACCCTCCCGCCGGCCGTCTGTCTAGTGCACCAGTTGGCCACAAACATCTCCACTGATGCCAAATGGGACGACAACGACTTTTGTGTCACCTCCTTACATAACATACATTCATTCGACAAATTTTTGTCTTGCTGTTTTCTTTGATTTAACAGATTCATTTTGTTTTCCAGATTTGAACATATTCGCCTCAATTTTTGTTGAATAGAACATTAGTGACTTGTTTTGCGGGTTTATTTCCCACGCTCGGAAATTGGGCACTATTTCACTGAGAGTGTGAGATATGTTCGTAATTAATTGCAAATTTCACTAAAACCTGTCTTTTTCGATGTCATCTAGCTCCTGCACGAGGCATCAGAGGGCATGGGTTGTTTTACGAAAAATGATCCTCATTGCGAAATCTATCGATTCCCAGAGTATTTTCATTGGATTTATATAATAAAATGTAGGTACTGGTTAATGCTCATAGTTTCAAATATGGACTTTTCCTTTAAATGTGGGAAAGATGACCGTCTTAAAAGTATGTGATATATAAATTCGGAACTTCTACATTGCTTTCAGCAAATTAATCTTTTATGAAAAGTGCTGATTGGGCCGGGTGACTAGGCAGTCTCCTTTTAGGCGGCATGGTCCGAAGTTTTGTGGCTTCGAATCCCGCCTCGGTTATGTGTGGATGTCCTTCGTTAATGCTCTGTCCTGTGTGTGCCTTTGTGGAGACTCCGTATGCATGACGAAGAAGTAACTTTGGAAAAGAAGTGTAGTAAGAGTCCATACAGAGTCTAGTCTGACCAAGGAGATTTCAACAGTACCCCCTAAAATTTGTTTTCAACTACAGTACTGCCTAAACGCAATGACCTACTGCGATCTGTGCAGACGAGCACATCTTCTTTATAAATAATTCTGCAAATTGGTGAGTTTAATGTTGAATTTGCTTGTCCCGTCGCTCTAATTTCCGGCAGCCAATCACGTTGCAGGTCGGCTACATTTAAACGTGTGTGTCTTGTGATTCGCTTATGAAGACGTTACGAATTTCCTAAGGCTGGATAAATACTTAATATAATTGCCCGCCATTTTGGCTCTTTCGTTGGCGTTCGCAGAAACCACACGAGGACGTTATTTGCCGCTCAATTATTTTCTGAATTACAGTGCGTTTGATTTATTATCATAGGAGCTACGACATGATAATGTTTAACGGTGTGGCAAATAGATCTCTCGTCTGGTAGTTCGGCAACGAAAGAACAAAAATGGCGAATGATACTACCTACCTAGACTTTATAGAGCCTTGACTTCCTAAGACGTAGGCCTAAACAAAGAGGAGGAGTCACGCCGGGAATAAGAGCGTCGCGACTTTAGTAGTTTTAGTTGCATTGTGCTGAACTATATGTTAAGCACACGAACGCCATTTCGTAATTTCAATTAAGAAACACGCCAAACGAATTATACCATACACCAAAAACGAATGCTCCCTGGACCAAATTATCTATTTTATAATTGTTCGAATGCAACAGAAGTCTTCCTAAAGATGTTATTGATAAAGCACCGTGAAATGGCGTTCCTGTGTTTATCAATTACCGATTTTCAGTAACTTCTTTCTTCTGAATAATGAATCCGTCTCGATCAGGGCAGGCATTTCCAAAGAAAGAATTTTGTGGTATTTTAAGATTAGAGAATTCATAGTTCTCAGAATTAAAATATAATTTCTACAATACATTTCTTCTTTTTCGTTTTATGAACAGGGAAAGCAATGCTTCCCTTGCCTCCCATGCACGGCACGCCACTGCTGTACAGATTGCTCACCTTGGTCGCAATATATATTTTTTTTCAAGGGGAAACATTTGAGGAACGTATGAAACACAATTTCAGTAAGCTAATCTGTACGCTCAATAAAAGTTGCTAGTAAGCTACCGGCTTTTTTTTTTTTTTTTTTTTTTTTTTTTTTTTTGAGTTGCATCTTTGATCCTTACAGTAGTAAGTTATGTGAACCATTTCCGAGGAAGTCGTTTTTACCGAATTGTTATTTGTCCCGGAAGCAGCGCTGATATCACGGTACAGTTATGTCATTACTGCGGAGTAGGCCGGCCCGAGAGTGCCAAGTGTGGCAGCGGGCGGCTTTGAATTCTAAGCGCGGAAGGAACCGATGGATGTCCAGTTAATCCACCGCGACGTGTGTGAATGTAGGCACACTGTGATGTCATCTTATGTAACTTCCGTCGAAGTCGTGCTCGTGGAGGCCGCTCACCTCTACTTCCAGTGGCTAACTTTGGCTCGCCGTTACGGATCTCGAAGAACCTAGCCTATATTCATTTTACTGTCCTTGCTCTGTCTTGAACCAGGTTATAAATTCACGTTCTCATATCCCCTTTTCATTTTTTCCCCTAATTTTTGGTGTAGAACTACATCTTTCTCCTTGCTAAGTATGGGGAGATAACTTGGGAATTGACTTTCACATAAACATTCAATCCGCTCCCTTGTTCTCTTTGTATTCCCCTTGTTCTCTTTGTATTCCCCTTATTCTCCTTGTCTTCCCCTTGTTCTTCTTGTGTTTCCCTTGTTCATTTTGAATTCCAATTGTTCTCCTTGCATTCCCCTTGTTCTCCGTGTCTTCACCTTGTTTTCCTTATCCTCCCCTCGTTCTCTTTGTCTCCCCCCTGGTCTTCTTGTATTTCCCTTGTTCTCCTTATTTCCCTTTGTTCTTGTATTCTCCTCTTTGTTTCCCCCTTGTTCTCCTGTCTTCCTCTTATTCTCCTTGCGTTTCCCTTGTTCTTATACTGTATATTCCGCTTGTTCTCTTTGTCTTCGCCTTGTTCTCTTTCTCCTTGCTCTGTTCTCCTTATATTTTCTTTGTTTTCCTTATGGTCTCCTTGTTATCCTTGCATTCCCCTCCTTCTCTTTTCCTTCCCCTTGTTCTCCTTGTCTTCCCGTTATTTTTGTATTCTCCTTGTTCTCCTTGTTTCATTTTTCGCAACAACCACACAAATAATTTCACGTAAAGAAATGTAGCATAGTAAGGCCACAGTCTACTATATACAGTCGCGAAGCTCAATATGTAGTAAAAATGCAAACATGGATAGTTGCCCACCACTAGGATCGCTACTATCGCCTCATCATCGCAGATCTCTCTCCTAGCAGCCGACAAAATATGTTACACTTTCGTTGTATTCTTTTGGAAAAATTAACACCTTCCTTCCATTATTGAAATATTAAATGCATAAAGTGAATTTATTATTTTAATGAAGTATATTAAATTCCGCCATAAACTCGAAGATAGCTGCAAGAAATAGGTTAATATTATTTTTGTTTGTGCAAAACGAACTGAAATTTACTATAATCGCTTCACTCATTCAAGATTATAGCGATAATTAACTATGAAACCAATAAATATCAATTTGCATTTCTCTTTACAACAATAATAATGGAAATATGGATTAACTTATGTACGTGTACCGGTACTTGTAGTGTAGGCTTAAGTAGTTGAGGTTAAGCAATCAATAAATTTCATTAAAACAAACTTAATTTTTCTACGTCTCTAGTAAAATATTATTATTCCAATTATTGTATTTTAGCCATTAACATTTTCATTACAACCAATAACGAACATTTCACAAGCATCAATGTGAAATACGCAACGAGCTAGCACTCGATGGAAATACGATTCAGTCCAAAGTCGACCGTGGACAGTCTATTGTTTCAAGTTGCTAACCACTTGGAGCACTTTATCACGAGATTTGCAAAAAATCACCTCAAGCTTCGCGACTGTATATAGTAAACTGTGGTAAGGCTATGAACCTGTCGACAGCTGGTCACACCCACATGTAGGCCTAGCCGTACGTAAAGATATGTACCATACTAAGGCTATGACCCTGTCTATTTTTTGACGGGGAACGTTTAAATGAGCACCTAGTCGGAAAAGTTCTTATTATTTCTGTGATATTCTACCCTCGTCTTGCTCCTTAGCGGCAGCGAGCAGATGCAACCCACAACATAACTTTTGGAAAAATAAATTAAATTTGATGTTACTAGTGGCTTGAGCAGCGAATGCTGCATAAATTTATTTTCTTCCACTGGTTACGATATTCATCAAAAGTTTAAGTTCTTTGTTAAGTTACATGATTATGCTAAGACGATTCTCATCAAGCGTTCACCTAGATTATTTGAAACCACACATCCACGAACCGTCGGCCTGGTTGTCGTAGTTGGTATAGCGCTGGCCTTCTATGCCCGAGATTGCGGGTTCGATCCCGGGCCAGGTCGATGGCATTTAAGTGTGCTTAAATTCGACAGGTTTACTGACATGTAAAAGAACAATAATTCCGGCACACCGACGACACTGATATAACCTCGGCAGTTGCGAGCGTCGTTAAATAAAACATAACATTCCAGGAACCACTTAAACACTCACGCTATTATAGGGGTTATTTGCTGTCTTTTTTAGGTCGTTATTTAACGACATTGTATCAACCGGTGATAGCGAGGTGACATTTGGCGAGATGTGTCCGAGGATTCGCTGTAGATTACTTGACATTCACCTTACGGTCGGGGAAAATCTCGGGGGGAAAAAACCCCAACCAAGTAATCAATCCAAGAGGAAATCAAACCTACGAATGAGGGCAGCTTCGGATTCGTTTATTCTTTCCTTCCTTTCCTTCATTTTTCTTTTCTAATCTGTATTATTTCCACCTTTCTTCTTTACTTTGATCAGAATTTATATATATATATATATATATATATATATATATATTCATTTCGGTCATTTCAACCTTACACCACAGCTGAATAAACACATGGCACAACGTGTGTAGAATCAACGTGACTTCTGCCTCTTACATGACACAAATTCGGACATTAGTTTGAGACCGCACAAACATTGTAATATTGACATGAACTAGAAATAGCTGGGAAATTTTGCCTGGAGTTTTCAGGCATCTGTCTTAAATCTATGACACGGAGACCCCAGCTTCACTTTTCTTCCGAAGGAATAGGTACGAGATCATTTTGTTTAGTCTTAAATCCGTCGCCCGGGTTTCATTCCGTAACTCCCGAACTTCATAGAAAGTATGATATTCACTGGACCACAGAGACGACGGTCCACTTTAACATTCGGACACGTGTAGTTTTCTACTTTCAATGATTATTGCAAATGAGAAGAAACAAATTACAACACTCTGTTAAAATATATTTCACTCTCTTTTATAGCCTATTACTAAATAATGATTTCTAAAAAAAATAGCCTAATAATTATAAAAATAAAAGTAATACAAGTTAAATAATGTACAAGGATATGATTACCGGTACTTTAATATACAGGGACATCTTATTTTTATTTCAATTTTTATTGTACCTGAGTTTTTTAATGTACTTCACTCTCACCCCTTCTACTAGTAAACTTGCAACCGTCCTACACACAGAACCAAGGCCGCGTATGCAGTCAAAGTCGCCTTACGTTCATAGTGAACAGTACTGAGTTGGTGAGTATAGTACGTTCCAGAAATATGTTCGCGTTTTCCAGTGACTAAAGAGCTTTCAATATTGAATCATATTTTCGCACAGGTACTGTCGTCCGTTTACCTACGTCGCAACCCGGTTTCCCCCACCCGCTTCTGCTCAGCCATCTGTAAAGGCTAGTGGCTGGGGTGTCTTAGCCCTTTTCTGAAAATATTAATTTCTGTTAGGAATTGGACGTCTACGTAATAATATACAACTGTTTAAAATAACTTAAATAAAAAGGCCTCGTTAAGAAATTAACTGTCACGTGATTTTTTGATTTTCCTCTCTTTTCTACGACCTTGCGATGTAACCACTTGGACGGACAGTAGATAGCATGTCTGAGTAATTTTATCTTTTCGGATCGGGCAGAAGTGAAGATTGAATTTACAGTACGTAAGGTACTCTTTTATAAAGTAGGTACAGAATTATTTCAACATGAGTTACTAGTACGAAGGACGAAACTGGTAATTGGAATTAGGTGCAATAGTCTATAGTGCGATAAAATATGCACAAAAGAACTGAAGCCTGTATCGAAATGAACGGCCAATATTTTAAAAAATGTATTTAAATATCCATATTATAATTATTTTTCAATTTAATTTCATTCTCTATATTGTACTAATGTGCTGTAGACAGTATAATATAAACTGCATAATGAATACGTCCGAATGGATAGCTCATTTCGTGAGTAAAAACACTTATTGTTAATACAGTACTGAATTTTGATTAAACAAGAACCTAATGAAAATTATCAAACTCAAAATCGCGATATTTTCTAGTTTACGTAAATGGATGAATTGCTTTTCTTCCCTCGTATACCTAGTGTGTAAAACTTGGTCGCATATCCGTTTGGCAAATTCCCAGTAGAATTTAGCCTATTGTGCATCCTATGCAGTGATTGTTCAAGTCCGATAGGTGGCCTAGATGCCATTTGTGAATCCGACGCTAACGGGTGAGCCATACTGCCTCAGCTCCTGGCAGAGCCAGGTCCCACCCGCAGATGAGGAGCCTGATAAGCCCCAGGAATCCGGACCCCAAGCCCTTAATCAGTATCAGAAACCCGTACTACCCCTAAGACGGCCGGGGATCACACCCGGGTCACCAGGATGGAAGATCAGCGCGCCAGCACTTGAGCCACAGACGCGGCGTGTGGGCGTATTACGCGAGAACCTACAAACATTTTCACGTAGACACGGCATTTGAACCGGGGTCTCCGACGTGGAAAACTGTCGCAGGAATAGCTAGTTTATAAGGGTGCTATGCATAGACATTTCACTAGCCCGCGCTACGAGCGTGCTAAACTAGCCCCGGCTATCGACTGATTACTTGTACAGGATTCATATCATATCATATCATATCATATCATATCATATCATATCATATCATATCATATCATATCATATCATATCATATCACATCGCTAACACTGATTTATGAATACGAAAAACGTTCGTTCGCTGATCATCCACCGGAAGCCCGCGCTAAGAATGTCTATGAATATGGCCCTTTTAAAAGCTTAATATATTTAGAAATAGGCCCTAATTCTAATTGTTCGAACCAGGTGGCCCGGGTTCAAATCCCGGTCGGGGCAAGTTACCTGCTTGAGGTTTTTTCCGGGGTTTTCCCTCAACCCAATATGAGCAAATGCTGGGTAACTTTCGGTGTTGGACCCCGGACTCATTTCACCGGCATTATCACCTTCATTTCATTCAGACGCTAAATAACCTAGATGTTGATACAGCGTCGTAAAATAACCCAATAAAATAAAAAATAAATAAAATCTAATTGTTCGATCTGCCTCCTCAAATCTTTGTTTACATTTCTTTGCAGTCTTTCCCTTTGCGATTTCTAACTTAAGTTCATGTTAGGTTTCTCCCACACTTGTTACAACCGCATTACATTAACACATGCGATATTTTCTATAAGCTGGCCAGATTTCTGCAGTTTCTTATTAATCTGCGTAACGAGCTTGCATGTGACCAATGGTTGCGGTCCCCGTTTCGTCACAGATCACGTTCAGTCATGGAAATGCCCCATTGTTTGGTACACGCGAATTTTTGCTTTTACGTTCACATGAACAACATTGCGTGCAGTACAGCGAGACACACGATTTTAATAGTGACAGTTGAATGTACAGGCGTTATGACAACGGGTGTACTGAAAAATGCGAAGGTTCAGCAAAGCCAAGAGGCCGTTATGAGGACATAATAGGTTCTTGGACTTCTTGGTATTTTAACAGTTTTTGTCATATGCAGGGTTTATTTAGAAAAATGCGCTAGATAACAATGGCTATATGATCAGCTGGATAGGAAATAATAATAATAATAATAATAATAATAATAATAATAATACATTTTATGACCAGCCTCATGGTCTAATGATCAGAGCTTCTGGCTATAGTTCATGAAGTTCTGGGTTCGATTCCCTTTCAGAGCACAGGAATTTTCTCTTAAAGGGAATTATTCCTGTGTTCGTCTATGGTCTGCAATTTAGTTAAGTTTAGATTTAAGACCTCTCCTGGCACCACATAATCATGATCATCCTATAATATCATCGGAGTAATGTAACTCCGCCTTCCAGGCGCCCCAACCTCAGAAGTTGGTTACAACTAAGCCACTGCCAGGAAAGAAGACCAGAAATGTCGAAAAGACAACCTGGTGGCATTGGTAAAAAAATAATAATAAATTGTATTTATTTATTTATTTACTTATATATTTATTTGTTTACCGTTCGCTAACCCTTCGTTAACTGTCCGCTGACCGTTCACTAATCCTTCGCTAACCGTTCTCTAACCGTTCGTTTACCATCCGTCGTTCGCTTATTTATTATTTATTTATTTATTTGTTTATTTATTTATGTATTTATTTATATTTATTTACTGTTCGCTAACCGTTCGTTTACCATCCATCCGTTTATTTATTTATTTATTTGTTTATGGGGTGTAATGCAGGCCGCCTCCTCGTGGCACACCCTGGATAACGCTAAATGGCCTACGAAGAAAGCTCATGATGGCAGATCTTAATGGAATTAAATCCGGACGAAAAAATGCCCCTCAGTCGGATGTCCGGGCGGGGGCAACATTGAGATCAAGACATAGGGCCGTATTCATAGACATTCTTAGCGCGGGCTTCCGGTGGATTATCAGCGAACTAACGTTTTTCGTATTCATAAACCAGTGTTAGCGATATGATTTGATATGAATTCTGTACAAGTAACCAGTCGATAGCCGGGGCTAATTTAGAACGCTCGTAGTGCGGGTTAGCGAAATGTCTATGAATAGCACCCTTAAATTTTAAATCCTCTATGGGGACTTTGTAGGCCTACTGGTCTGCCAGAAACCAATGATGGTGAATCAATCTGGTTGAGCATTAAATACATACATACATTATTTGTTTATTTATTTGTTTACCGTCCGCTAACCGTTCGCTAACCCTTCGCTAACTGTTCGTCTGTCCGTTTGTTTATTTATTTATTTGTTTACCATTCACTAAATGTTCGCTAACAATTCGCTAATCCTTCGCTAACCGTCCGCTAACCGTTCGTTACCGTCCGCCCGTTAATTTTATTTACTTGTTTACCGTTCGCTAACCGTACGCTAACCGTCCGCTAACTCTTCGCTAACCGTTTGTTTACCGTCCGTCCATTCGCCCGTCCGTTCATTATACAATCTTTCATTTATTATCTGGCGGAGTTATGGTTAGGCCTACATTTTTGGTAAGGAATTCGTAGTAGTCTATCCTTATCCAACCAGACGCATAACATCATCTTCTGTGCATGAAATCATGACAATTGAAGGTATAGAAATTCAATTTGTAAATTGTTGTTCAGCAACAATGAAAGTTTGCATCGATATATGCCTACAGTATTATCAATTACGTCACGTCATAGTTCCGGTAAGATGGCCGCCACTGCCGTTGAAAAGGCATTTTGCGTGCTTGAATTAACCAAAGCGAATTCTTTTACTGCTGTGCAGCGGTATTTTAAAACTCGTTTCAGAAAATAACCATCGACTAGGCAGTGTGTATTCGCGATTGACACAAGAAATTTGAAACAGTCGGACTCTGTGTAAGACTAAAAGTCTTGGAAGACCGCGTGTGTCAAGATGAGAAAGTTACTCGTGTTCTCGCTGCTTTTCAACGCAGTCCAAATAAATCGAGAAGGCGTGCAAGTTTGGATCTACAAATTCCACACCACAACCGACAATTCTGAAAATTTTACGGAAGCTGCTGAAAACGATTTCATGCAAACTTCAGTTATTACAAACTCTGATATGTTTTGCAAATCTAGTCTTTCAGGTGAAGCTCCCTGTAAAGCAGATTTGAATAATTTCAAGGGAAAAAATTGTTCCGGGGCCGGGTATCGATCCCGGGACCTCTGGTTGAACGTACCAGCGCTCTACCACTGAGCTACCCGAGAACTCCACCCGACACCGTCTCAACTTATTATTCTGATATGTTTGGCAAGAATTCAACTACTGCCTTGATAATATGACTTTGTTGGAAGTTTTATGTATTAAACTTTTGTAAGCTATTGAAAGAAACACCAAGAATGTATTTTCAAAACCATGTACCGTGATTATCGATATCATAAACGTATCTTCTCACCTTATAACTTGTTTTGTTGCCTATTTATTTTTCAATTACTCTGTATACAGAACTGGTAGAGGGGAAGAAAAGGTCTGATGGCCTTATCTCTACCAGGTTAAATAAATAAATACTACTACTATATACTACGGCATCCAAAAAGTAATGGCAACATAGCTACTGTTTCACACTAAATTTATTTAGGTTACTTTTGACATCACATACTTCAAATAGACCTATAGTCTCCTTCCGTGTCAACAATACGTTACCTAATTCTTGGAAGACGGCTGACTCCATCTGCAGCAGCATTTCTGGATATCTCTCTCACTGATCAATCTAAAGCTCTTCGGATGCCTCGCTTCCATCTAACTTGCAATAGTTCAGTATGATAAGACTTCTCTCCCACAGGCTTCTTGTAATGCCCTAAAGCACTGAGTTGCATGTTTTTCTCTTGCAACTTGGATTTTTATTAATAAATAACATTTGTTCGTACCTTTATGGCTGTATTGTTTACTATAAATCAGAAACGGCCACTGTATTTACAAAATATAGCTACTTCGAGACTTTCAATATTGCAAATTTATGAAACAATCGCTGCTCTATTACGTAGTACAAAATTTCACTGGTTACCGCTAGAAGCACTGACTTACTTATCGAATGCCTTTGTACTTAGGGCCTATATTATACACATACAATATATTGAAAACTATGTTGTAAATAATATGTCTTTTGCATATTTCTGCCACAATATATAATTTCTTTCAGCCATTGCAATATTGTACACAAACGAAAAATGATTCGCCATGAAATTGTTGCTGCAATTCTCCGTCATTAAGGGATTAATTAATTAGACTCAACTCCGATTGTATAACTATCACGCGTGTATGTTCAGGTGAGACAACTTCGTGGCGGAAAATGTCTCATTATTGTTTGTGAAATTGCTGCACGCAAAAGTCGAACGTAATGTTATTGTGTGGGTGAAAAGATTTATTGCTAACTGTGGCGAAATGAATTAATGGGAAATATTTGCAAGCGCTCGAAATACTATCCCACACTCTCAATATTTGTAGATTGGTGGATAAGACACTTTAGATAGAAAAGATAATGATTTATGTCAATAATAATAATAATAATAATAATAATAATAATAATAATGGTTACTTATCATCTTAAAGGATTCCAGTGTGAGCTATCTCGGCATTACTTGTCACAGTTTTAAGTAACATATCCTTAGGAACTGTGAAGTGAACAGTAAAGTGAAGAAATTCTTCAAAATCTTCATAATTGAATACATTTCCTGTATTTAACTTCTTAGTTTATAAGCCTAGTATGTTTCTTTTTAATTTTATCAATATATTAATCTTGTATTTTGTCTTTGAACTGCCGAAATGAGATTCATGCGAAAAACTGCTGGATGCGCCCTTCTCGATCACCATCGGAACGTAGATATTCTGAAGGAATTAAAAATTGACTCTATTGTCCATTATCTGCAGCAATACAGGCTTCAGTGGCAGACACATGTCATGAGGATGCATCGCTCTAGATGGCTCAGGCAGATTTTGTCGTATGTCCCAAGAGGTCGAAGAAATTTAGGAAGACCCAGGAAACGCTGGCAAGAGATCGTAACAGATCCAATGGGGTCTAACACTTGAAGACTGATGATGGTGATGATGATGATGACGACGATTATGATTTTGTCTTTGTATACATTTTTATGAAGAATTCTGAAAAAAAAAAAAACTCTCTGAAAAATGTATAGTATTTTAGAAAGGCCATGTTAAAATGTGTACTATATGTACGAGTATGTTGAGACATGTTATTATTAATTAAATCACACATTTACTTACTCTCTTCATGGGCGTAAAGGAGCGAAGATGTGCCAAGAACGTTAGATTTTCAGGAGATACTTAACTATTGAGAGTTGCAGCACAAAGGACTAAAATGTAAAAAAAATGTTTTTTAAAAAAGAAGAGAAAGTCAATAGAAATAAACCTAGTGAAACTATTATTACATATTTCGTGACGTTACATTAATAATCTTAGAGTTTTTGGAGTCGATAGTATTAAAATGCGAGTTAGTAAGGATAGTAGTTCTAGGTGTTGTTTTCGCATCCGGTTTAGAATGACTTCGTTCTTGTAACGAATTCCTCTATTTCTGTCTTTCTCTTAGTCTCTCTCTCTCTCTCTCTCTTCCTCTCTGAGCAGAGACGAAATGTCATGGTAACGTGTGTGACCTTCATCGTTGCAGTTACCACTCGAAGTGGGTGCGACCAAGCCGAAATAACCCTGGGGCATCGTGAATGGGCAAATCTACCTCATGGTGGCAGTGACCCTCATAGGAGGAAGAAATTAGTTTCCGTTGTTTAATTAAATTACGTGATTAGATGCATTAGGGTAGATAGATGAAACGATGATTGGTTGGTTGATGGTTGGTTGGTTGGTTGGTTGGTTGGTTGGTTGGTTGGTTGGTTGGTTGGTTAGATGCAGGATATAATGTAAGGTAGGGCTTATACCTAGTAATTACGGAATGGTTAAAGAATGGTTAAGATACATAGTTGGTTGGTTAAATGGAAGATAAATTAATAAGATGAATAGACATACAGGGTGATTCAGACCACCCGTAACAGTAATTTATTTCGGAAACTAGTGCATTAAAATTTTCGAGACAAAAATATTTATTACTAAAGTACATGTGAACTTTCACTTGAGCTTGATTTCATCACTGAATCTTAACAGGAAGTAAGGTCAGTGGCGTATCACTTCAAAATTTCAAATGGGAGTAGTGGTCAAATATGGTACCATTTGATAGAGCTCTTCAAAACAAACAACTTTAAGAGGAAACGTTTTTATTAATTCCTACTCTTTCAATGAGAAAACGTACTAGAGACCTGCCAGTCACTTGACCACGCCGAAGTATTAGGAGTCACTGACAGTGTTAGAACAAGAGTAGGCCTACGGGTGTGTGCTGCTCAGAACGGCAGACAGTTTGAACATTTGTAAAAATTAATGACATTGTCCAGTCTTCAATAACATCTGTCAACATTAATTTTCTTGTTTACATTTTCGTATTGTAACATTTCTCAATATTGATGGCATTGTCTTTTCGTACGTTTTCTCATTGAAACAGTAGGAATTAATAAAAACGTTTCCTATGAAAGTTGTTTGTTTTGAAGAACCCTATCAAATGGTACCACATTTCACCACTATTCCCGTTTGAAATTTTAAAGTGATACGCCACTGACCCTACTTCCTGTTAAGATTGATGGATGAAATCAAGCTCAAGTGAAAGTTCACATGTGCTTTAGTTAAAATATTTTTGTCTCGAATATTTTAATGCACTAGTTTCCGAAATAAATGACTTACCGGTGGTCCGAATCACCCATTGCTTTTTTTACGTTTTCTCATTGAAAGAGTAGGAATTAATAAAAACGTTTCTTTTGAAAGTTGTTTGTTTTAAAGAGCTCTATTAGATTGTATCATATTTGACCACTACTCCCATTTGAAATTTTAAAGTGATACGCCACTGACCCTACTTCCTGTTAAGATTCATTGATGAAATCAAGCTCAAGTGAAAGTTCACATGTGCTTTAGTGATAAATATTTTTGTCTCGAAAATTTTAATGCACTAGTTTCCGAAATAAATTACTGTTACGGGTGGTCTGAATCACTCTGTATATGACGATGGATTGTTGTGTGGGTGTTTGGTTGGATGGATGGTAAATGGATAATGTGGATAGAAGGATGGAAGGAAGAATGTATGGTTGGGCGGATGGATTCCTTTTTGATGAATGGATGGTTGGATAGAGAGCGTGGATTGATAGATGAATTAATGATATATTATGTATAAGAGTGTAAATAACTGCTGAGTACCTGGTATAAGTCAGTGGTACCCAATCTTTTGAGTGTCAAGGAGCTCTTAGAATTCATATTTCATTTTAGCGGATCCCCTAAAATGTTCTGCAAAATTTAGGCCCTTAATCACGTCCTATTCATTAAATATTTGCATGATGTAGTGAATTAAATATTCCTAATAATTGACAGCGATATTAAACTTTAGTTTTAATTTTTTAATACAATCTGAAAATACGTAAATACAAAGATAAGCTTATGTAACATTTTCCTGAGAAAAATTAATGGGATGGTAGATATTATCTTGCACCTTTTAGTTTTGACAACTCTGATTCAATTGTCCAAAGATTAGCTCAGCATTAAATTTAGCCTACTTTTGTATTTGCTCTTCAAGAAGACCAAAGCAGAAAATGTACACTGGACACAAGTAGCCTATGTTGATACATATATAATATTTAAGTGTTTTATTGCAATTCGGAAAAGATAGGGATACAGGGCCGTGCATGCCATCAAGATTGCTATAGGACAGTTGTAGAAAACATGATTTTTAAGCTCCAATCAGAAGATAATTTTATCAACTTCTCCTCTTGTTTCACAGACAAATTATTTCTTGTTACTTAGAAGGGGTTTTCATCCAGTTGCCTTTGTAATTAATTACAGGAAGGAAAATATTCCCTTAATTTTATTTTAATGTCAATGAATCAAGATGTTCTTTACATTTCAAACGATATATGACAAGCTTATAATCATGTCGTCGCTGCGCCTTCAAAATCCACTTTGTGCATTTAAACAGATTCTTCAGGAGAAAAGAAAAAAACTTTATCACTTTTTATTTCCTTGATTTTCATAGCTATTTTCTGTATAATTTCAATCATCACATAAAAATGATGACATACCGAAATTAGCTTTGAAAATCAAGGGAGATAAAAGTGAAAATGTTTCTTTCTTACGAAAAATCTGTTTAAATGCACATAGTGGATTTTGGAGGCGCAGGAACGTTTGCTACAAACGTACATAGAGTGAGCAATGAATTGAATTCTCAAATTGACAACTCAGCGAGACCACACTTTGTAGTTATTTCAATCTTATCCTGAACGGTGAACACTGTTAAACTTGGACCTTGAAAACTGAATTTGCAAGCCAAGAGAAGTCCTTCAGACGATCTCATTCCTGTTAAATTCTGTGTCTTAAAAATCGTATACAAGCAAAAGAAATATCCCAACAAGCTAAGGAAATTCAGAGAACATGATAAAGTTAAGTTTAATTACAATACCTTTTGAAAACATATGTTTTTCCGCGGGCTCCATGGATTGCTGCTTTAAGGGGCATACGTGCAAATATTTTAAAGGAAAAATTCCTCAATGTTTGAAGTTATTTTTAGACATGAAATAATACCATGCTTTTAGATTCGTTAATGCAGGACGAAGAAATACTGTATTCCAAGGTCATTGACGCACAGCAACGAATATTCGTTTATTTGGAATCCAACTATTTTGAAACCATAGTCGATGGAGCTCTCTTACCACTCTTGCAGATTTTCCTTCTGCGCCGTACATTAAATTGTCGGCTTACTTTTAAAACCCCATAAGTCCAAATTTTCCAGAATGTCGAAATCTGTCTATATTTTCAAAATGCGTTTGCTGATAACACCTCGTAAACATGCTAATGTTTCTATGCTCTATTTGATATGTAACAAATGCTTAACTGTTGTAAATTAAGGTAGGATATAAAAAGAATAAGTTATTTTGTTCTTTCGTGCAAGCTCCTCAAATGTAGTTATGAGGTTTGAGAAATAAGCAACGAAATGCATATGGATTAATTCTGCATTAGGAAATCATTCCATTTCGTCAAATAATATTGGCGAGTAAATTTCCTACAAGTTTAACAACCCTATCTCGCTCATGCAGAATGTTTATGCTGAAGTACGTGTGGTGGAAAGACGTGCTTACAGTCTAAACTGACAGGCGATTCATATTACGTTCAGTTATAAAGATCATATCGTAAAATACACAATACATTTATGAGAAAACTATTTGCGCAGGGGAAAGGTAAATAGGGTGTTGTTTTATGTGTAATTTTCTTAAACAAATATCGAAATACTTGCACGTATACTCTTGCATTGCATACAATATTTTGTGCGAGATCGTGCGTATTTGCTTGTTTTCCGCACAGAACCAATACGCGGTAAGTGTGAAATACCACATTCAGTATTCCCAACGTAACACACATAACAATTTCCCTCTTCTTACCGCTTAAGCGCGACATTCATTTTACTGCTTTAGACTTTTAACATATTATTTTTAGAGACGTTTAACATAGTATTAATTATAAATTGGAAACTTACACTGCAATTTCACCCAAATTGCAATGTTAATTATTGTTTTTAAATATTTGCAAAAATTAAGTAAAGTCTACTACTCCACGAAACTTATTGCATTCCTGATACAAGTAACATTAAGGAAGCCGTGAAAAAATCAACAAGATTCCAGATGCCGATGTTATTACTGCAATATGTTATATAAATAATATTGTTAAAATATTAAAATGAAAAATAAATCATTGCATAACCTTACCGTTTGTTTTAAGTTCACATTTATAGACTGGAGGAAAAAAAAAGGTAGACGTATATCACGGCCTGCTGGAGTATAGTAAACACAGAAAACATTTTATGGCAACAATGTTGAAGAAAGATATTTTGGCTTTCCGAAGTTACCGTCATTAAACAGAAACCAAGATGGAGATTTCATTGCAACTAATTAGAAATTCGTCTTTCAGGTATGTAATAAATGATCTTCGCACAAAATAATGTACGATACACGAGCGGTATGTTTGTTTTCATGTTCTCGGAAATTAAAAAAGCTCAACTACGTTTCGCTTTTTCAATCTTTTCCTCGAACATGAAAACGTCAACATACCGCTCTTGTAACGTATATTACTATTATGCATTACTGGTATCTACACTGAAGGACACAAGGAAAATTTAATTTTAATTCTTGTACCAGCAATGTATAAAATAAATAAATAGAATAAAAAATGAGTCCACCGCTGTGGAGTAACGGTTAGCATGTCTGACCGTGAAGCGAACGGGCCCGGCTTCAAATTCTGGTTGCCTGGTTGGGGTTTTTCTGTGGTTTTCCCTCAATCCATTAAGAGCAAATGCTGGGTAACTTTCGGCGCTGGACTCTTGATTCATTTCGCTGGTATTACCTTCATTTCACTTAGACGCTAGATAAGCATTGTAGTTGATAAAGAATCGTAAAAGAAAAAAAGAAAGAAATGAAAGTACTTCAATAAATAGGCAAATAGTAAATAAAACACATTCGTACTCACCTTCCTTCAGTCAGTGGACAGTAAAATGAGTGCTAGACCAGTGTTAGGACTAGACAGTGAAATGCAATGCACAAACGGAGAACGAGTCTGTGTGAGCGGCCCCGGGCGGGTTGTGACATCAAGTTTGGCAGCCGGTGACACATAAAGATCGGGTTTAAGTGTGTCAAAACGGCCTTCACGTCACCTTGCAGGGGACGAAGGAAGTCCTGAGACGGAAAGCTCAGTCCTAACTTCCATGTCACTTTGACAAGATAATAAATTTAGCTACGGAATTAAAAGAGAAACTTGACATTGAACCTATAGCTTTCCTTATCATTTCATTTCATTTAAAAATGAGATTGTCCTTTACGGTAACTAACTACAAGCTAGGACCCCTGACAGAGAACACTGCTTAAGATGTAGCCATAATCACCACACAATTGAGTGCTAACATGCATTTTCCGTGGTTAATTCTTTCTCACCGTTCATTTTGACCTGTGTCGTAATGCAGACAGTGAGGTACTTACAGAATATCTTGTAGTAAATGTTTGGCGCTCCGCCTTGCGTTGGTCCTCGATCGCGACCTGAGGTGCCCTCGTGAGAATGTGGCATCCTTGATTTCCAAGCGGTAAGAAGAGGAAGTAGATTTTATCTAGGAAAGAGGCGAGCAATTTTTTCACAAAGAAAATGTCATTATCTGTTATCTTCTTGAACACACTTCCTACTTTCGTCGGAGCGAAAATATATTATTTAAGGTAATAATAATAATAATAATAATAATAATTATTATTATTATTATTATTATTATTATTATTAATGTCACAAGAACTCTCGAAATAATATCCTGGTCTTGTACTGGGAGTTCAAGGTTTTTTATCTTTGACCTCACCTGTCTTAATCTTTTTGTGATTTTGTCTATCCATAAACATCATGGTTCGGTGTAAAATGATGATTTTTTTAGACTATTTTCCGAGAGGGCAAAAGTGATTTCCTGAATGGGACTGGATGGAATTAATAAGTAAAATTAGTAAGCATAATAGAATATATTAATTCATACGATAACTCTTTGCACTTACATTTAGATATTGTTATTACTTACTTACAAATGGCTTTTAGAGAACCCGGAGCTTCGTTGCCGCCCTCACATAAGCCCGCCTTCGGTCCCTGTCCTGAGCAAGATTAATCCAGTCCCTCAAATCCATTTTATTATTATCCTCCTGTCTACGTCTCGGCCTTCCCGAAAATATTTTTCCCTCCGGCCTCCCAACTAACACTCTATATGCATTTCTGGATATTATTTTTTATTATTATTATTATTATTATCATCATCATCATCATCAAATATGCTTTTTCTTTAATTTTCGTGTATATTCTTCTCCATTTTTACAGACTTACAATCCAATGCAGTAGCCTATAGGGGAGGGTATATATTTTTACCAATATTGGACTCGCTCACAATCCGGCCTCCCTGACCGTGTGGTGAGCATGATGACTGAGACATTACAGGACAATGACATGACAAAGACAAACACTCAGTTCCCGGAGAATAGAGATGTCTCCGCTTACGCCGGGAATCAAGCAACGGACCACTTAATTGTGAGGCGCACGTAGTATCCACTAAGCCATAACGTCAGACACACAAACACACACAGATATATGTAGGTCAGGATTTTTCAAAATTACCGCATAATTGTAATTATATGAGGGAAATTTTGACAAAAAGCTCAAACACGCCAAACCTTGTATTTATAAAGGAATATTTTTACGGAAACAAAATATTTTTGTAATCTTCATCTTACGATGTTTGGGTGACGTATATACGTCCGTTGATGTGACATATTAATGAATTAAATACTATTATAGTCACAATCATGCCATGGTATGAAAGAAAAAATTTCACAACCTCGAGCGGGAATCGAACCTGCGACTTCCTGGTCTCCGGTCGCCATAAGCAGTGCTGACTAAGATCAGACGCTATGGACAGTACTCTATAACAGAGTCGCCAGTATGAAAGGATAATTCCGAGCCTTTGGCGTGAGACGAACTCGATAGGTCAGTGGTACAGCGCCTGACCGGAGACCAGGAAGTCGCAGGTTCGATTCTCTCTCGAGGTTGTGAAATTTTTCTTTCATACCATGGCATGATTGTGACTATAATAGTATTTAATTCAAAAATATTTTTGCTATTGTTGTGCGAATTATGTCGTCTAGAGAACAATTTTAAATGTCACTTTACATTTCATTTTAATATCTGAAAGAACATAGCAGCAACATATTGATCCTAAAGAGTCTCTCTTATTTATGTTGTCTGCACCTGCTTGCTCGGAACTCGATTGTTGCACGAGATTAATACATAATATACAAAGAATTACTATTATGCTATTATTATTATTATTATTAGTATTATTATTATTATTATTATTATGAGATGGGCAGGGCATGTAGCACGTATGGGCGAATCCAGAAATGCATATAGAGTGTTAATTGGGAGGCCGGAGGGAAAAAGACCTTTAGGGAGGCCGAGACGTAGATGGGAAGATAATATTAAAATGGATTTGAGGGAGGTGAGATATGATGATAGAGACTGGATTAATCTTGCTCAGGATAGGGACCAATGGCGGGCTTATGTGAGGGCGGCAATGAACCTCCGGGTTCCTTAAAAGCCAGTAAGTAAGTAAGTATTAGAGGGAAGGGGGAAAGGAATTGGCTACCCAACTCCTTATCTCCTGGCTTAGTTGCCTCATGAGTGAAGCCCTTATTAGTATCACTTATGAGGTTCCAACACTCTTCGGACTGTTGACTAAACAAACATACATTATTATTATTATTATTATTATTATTATTATTATTATTATTATTATTAATTAATTAATTACCTTTAGCATATCATTGAGATTTTTGTAAAAAAGGAGCCTGTTCTTATTTCAACCAGTATTAAACTTTCACAAGCATTAACACTCCATACCCATGTGATTAACATGGTAAAAGTCCATCACTTAAGATAACGGCAATATGCATAAAACCCAGGACACATGTCCAGTCAAAACAGCAGCTAAGTAAATGTTTAACTTTCTTTCAGGATATCGAATTCGGATCCGCTGAATTTGTAGCCGGGTAGACATTATTGACTTCTTCATCGATGGTGTATTATGTTCAGCAGCGGCTCCTGTGCAGCTCAACCGCTGCTAGAACGACTATATAAGGAACAAGTAACAGAAATGACGACACTAATAAAATTGTTCTAATAAACTCGAATCAATTAGTGACAACTATTCTTGCGTAGTGAATTGACAGGTATGTCACGTGGTAGCGCTACGAGAGCAAGTGTCCGGTCTCAACTCGAAGTCCAGACCTCTCGACTCAGCGTGCCCCAGTTCTCCAGACAGAACAGCTTCGGCTGGCTCGTACGTGCGGCCAATCTCAAGTGGACCGTCGCGTCGCGGGCACGGGCCATAGATCAACAACAAGATGCGAGGGATGACGTCCTCTGCGTCGTCCGATTTCTGTTTCTTGTAATTGTAGCTATCTTGTGTTGTACTGTATTTCCAAAAACTGCCAAGATTTTTACGTGTTCTATGTGTTAAGTCCCCATTTCAGTCTTATGCTTTCTAAAAAGTCGATTTGTAGATGAAAAAAATTTGTAGCATGCCGTCTGCGTAAAGCTATTTTCGCTTAGCTACTGGATGTTTTTTCCTCTTCTCTAATTAAGAAGGGGCCCGAAGGCTTACACCGCAGCCTGAGACTTATTGTGCTTACCGCTCCTGTTCTGCGAATGACATTTGTCGTCGAACGGTCGTGCTCTTGTAGGTATGTGTACGGGGTCACACAAAGTTTCTGCAAACTGGTATGTATAACAATAAACTAGATTGTCTTTTGTTCGATAATAAAATGCAATTCAGTTTCCAAGACAACTGCTATTTACAAACGCAATGAAAAAATAGTAATAGACTAATAATAATAATAATAATAATAATAATAATAATAATAATAATAATAATAATAATATATTTATATACAGGTTTCTAATGTTTACACATCTTTCTGTGCCTAAAGACTTATTCTTGTTCTCCACTCTTCTCCATCCATCCAATCCATGTCGTTCAGCCTACAGTCTCTCATCCCTGTTCTTATCTCTGTAACCATGAATTTCAAGATCTCCCTTTCCTTCTTCTCCCGGGCGGACACCATTCCAGCACCATTTTAGGTAACCTTTTTTTCTGGCATTCTTCTCAAATGCCCATACCAGGTCAACTGCTTATATTTCACATAATCCAAAACAGAATGTTGAATGTTCATTTCATCTCGTATAACTGTAGGCCTATTTCTATTTTCTCAAGTAGACTTTTTGTGCATCCGCTATGAAATGAGTTGCTACGGTTGTGCTGTCGGCTCCACCATCCGTCACACCACGTAATCCTCTCTGAACATAAAATCCGTGTACTGTATTTCTGACGATTGTCTGCCTTACCTCTACGTGAGTCGTCATGTCTCCGTCAGGAAAAGACGCTGGTGCCTCTTATGGGGATGTGTGAGTCGTCTAGAATCCACAATCATTCTCACCTAAAAATACTTGGAGAAACCGCGAGGAACAGCAACCATGACGGACGATCGATTCGGTTTCACGTAAACACAAGTGATGCTCTACTTTTCAAGACAGAGATTATAATAAAAGTGGAATTGTGAAGAGTGTTCTTGAAATGAAGAAGGAAAAACAGGAGAATTCAGAGAAAACTCCTCACAACCTTAGATTTGTTCACCACAAATACAACTCCAACATTGCCGGCATTTGAACTCGAATCCACACGGTCTTAGTAAGTCAGGACTTTGTAAACCGAGCTACCAAAACGGATTAACTAATGTCCTAATTTCGGACTTAATATTTCGTAAATCACAGCACAGAAATCCTGACTTCATTTCTCTAAAAATTTTATTTCCCTAAAATATATCTTACTCATTTCATTCGTTCATAGTGTTCTGCCCAAGAGCAGGTCTTTCACCGCAAAACTAGCTTTCTGCAATATTTCCTATTTTCTGCCTTCCTCTTAGTCTCCAATATGATTCATGTATCTGATATCGCCTTCAGCCCCCGAACTTTTCTCCCGTTCACTATTCCTTTCAGTGCATCCTTCAGAAGGTAGTGTCTTCTCAGCCAGTGACCCAGCCAATTCCTTTTCCTCTTTCTGATCAGTTTCAGTATCATTCTTTCTTCACCCACTATTTCGAACACAGCTTCATTTCTTATTCTGTCTGTCTCAGTGGGAAATAATGATAATAATTGATAGCCGTCCCAACCAGGATTTAATAATCGGCCTCCTAATCAATTCTAAATGAATATTTATATTTAATTTAATTTTTTCTTTAATAGAAAACCTAGTTAGGTAGGTTATCATTGAAAAATTTATTGGAAATGCAACAAACAATTTAGGCTACAAGACAAATTACATTTTATAAAGAATATAAATGATTAATTATGCTAATCGACGACTTCAGTGGAGTGGAGGATATCATGTCCAAGGTGCTGTCAGGAACTTTCAATTTGCGGAAGACTTCTAAGGACTCCTGTGGGATTGTGCCTCTAGCCCCAATCATAATTCCTATAACGTCCCATGTCTTGATGTTATATTTTGTCACCAAATCGCTGCAGCATGGCAAAGAATTTCGTAACTAATGACAATCAGGATACGCACCGTAAATTCATAATACGACATCCTCGACTTCACCTTCCTCCAGAAAGAAGCTTTGATAAGGATTTTGTTACACCTAAGATCCAGCTAAGTTTGAACCCGCGATTCTGTAGTCTAGTGGCAAGCACAATAACACGCAAGAACTACCAATAGTTTGATCTTATTTCTTGCGTTTCGTTTGCGTGATCACTCTATTTACGCCTCAAACAGTCTCCTCCCAGTGAGTGACTAAGGCAGTGTGTCATTCTTTTTCACTGTTCGCATGCTGAAGAGTAAATTCTGGCGCTCTTGCAGGTAGCGTCTGTACCGACTCACACACCTACTTACTGTTCCGTTAGTCCTGGGAATGCGTTGCCTTATTAAGCAGCCTCGAACCGGCTCATTACAGAACTGGCTTCCTGGCACTGTCATGGCAACGATTGTTGGTACAAGTGGCTGCTACTGACAGGGATTTCTAAACAGCAATAGTCTGAAGATTCCTTTATGTTCACAGAGAAGTATTCAATTACTCGACATAGTAATTGTGATTACCAGGGAAAGGAAGTTCATGCCCTAAAAACGTGAAGAATATGTATGCATTTATGCCGTAAAAATAGATAAATATGCTGAAAAATATGCATTATCAGTCTGAGATTATTTTAACAGAATAATAAGGTATAGGTAACTTACGTTTAGTCTATGGATTTTGAAATGCTTGCCTCATTGCTGATGCTCCCTTTATGCTGTTACAGTTCACAACTAAGCAGTGACGTATGTTTTATGTTGTCATTCTTCGCCTGTTGTCTCTCAGCATAGCTTTGTAGCGCGAAAAACTTCGTTCTACGTCACAAGAAGTAAGAGGGGCTTGCACAAAAGCTGTGAGCTGTTCTATAGAAAATTTTGTTGGTTTTTGGGTTTTTTTTTTTTTGTTTCAGAATATCTTGAATTTCTTTAAGTTGATAATAGCCAGGGTTTTTGGAAAGAATATTTGCTGTTTTCTCGTTCACTTTATCTCCTACATTTCCTGGAACTGATGTTAAACTGGATCTTGTTCTATCGAAATCTGCTAAAAACTACAGTAAAGGAATACCAATTGCTAACTTGAGAGGCTGCCTGTGAGGGCGTCATCGTTAAGTTCAAAATTCATAAACTTAAATTAGTCGTGTTTACGAGGTTACACACTTTAAAAATGAGGGAAAGACAAATAAACATACATAATATGCAGTTTCCCTGCATAAATATTAAAATATGATGCTTTTATAAATAAAAGCAAAATATGCACTTTTATGCACAATAAAAGTAATATCACTGTAATCAGAAATTTGTGATTCATGTAGATAATCTTTCAGCATATTCACACAATGATAGAGAACAAATGTGCAATTGCATGAACTTCTTTTCCCTAGTGATTACAGAGGTATGCTGTTCATTTGTTCAATATAGTAACAGCAGTGAAATATCCTCTGGCGTTGGCTGGGGTTATAATTCCCAAAACTCTGATTCGATATGACACTCGCTGAATTAAGTACTCTTGGTGGACAAGGTATGAGGATGAGAGTTTTCCCTGCAGTATTCCCGTTTTCCTCAAATATTTACATTTATTATTCCACCAACACTATTAATTTCGCTTTATTTTCTCCTCGATTCGTAAAATTTCATCTCAGAAAAATGTGTGGGTGTAAGACGTCCGCTGATACCAAATGGAGGTAACTAGTCAGAGGTACTGCTTTCTCTATGCAAATCTTACGACCGTGGACCGGAGAATAACGTCGGAGTCTGTTGACGCGAGTTAGGCCTGTTGATCTTTAGGGAACTGCCTGAACTATCTTGTACTTCTTCCCAAGATGTATGCACATCTATTGAAGTTATATAATTCCTTCCCCCAGACAGACTTGACATATGATTGTACTGCCAAAGAACTTTCTTCCGCCCTTGTTGTATTAAAAATTAAACAATGGTAACAGCTATGTCTTATTAATTTGTTCAACATATTAGACCCTAATTACGACAATGAGAATAAAATTATCACTTGTTACTATTGAAGTTATCTAGTTCCTTCCTCCCAAGCAGAATAGGACATGTGATAAATATATGATCGTAATTTTGAAGAACTTTCTTCCTCCTTGCTATGTTAAAATTTAAACAACTATAGGAGAGAATTGGGTAGTATCGGACATCGGTTAATATCAGACAGTGAGTTTCTCTCATCTACTACAAGATGATAGTATCTGAATGACATGGTTACGTTTCTGTGGTGTCGCATACAGAAACGTAACCATGTCACTCAGATACTACCATCTGGTGGTAGATGAAAGAAACGCACTGTCCGATATTACCCAATGTCTGATACTACCCAACTCTCCCCTATCAATGGAGGTAGTTACACAACGCAGAACTTCACGCATTGTATTTTTCATTTGACATTATTAGGAACATGAGATCCAGATGTTTGAATTGGGCAGGGTATGTAGCACGTATGGACGAATCCAGAAATGCATATAGAGTGTTAGTTGGGAGTATGGAGGGAAAAACACCTTTGGGGAGACAAGACGTAGATGGGAGAATAATATTAAAATGGATATGAGGGAGCTGGGTTATGATTGTAGGGACTGGATTAATCTTGTTCACGATAGGGATCGGTGGCGTGTTTATGTGAGGGCGGCAATGAACCTCCGGGTTCCTTAAAAGCCATAAGTAAGTAACAACTATATCATGGTAATTTGTTAAACATAGCAATTATGACAATGGAGATAAGATGATCACTTGTTCAATATTGAAGTTATGTAATTTCTTCCTCCAAGCAGAATACGACATATGATAGATCGTATGATCGTAGTTTCGAAGGACTTTATCCGCCTTGCTATGTTAAAATTTAAACTATGATAACAACCATATCATGGTAAATTGTTCAACATAGTAATTGTAACAATGGAGATAAAACGATCACTTGTTCAATATTGAAACTATCCAATTCCTTCCTCTAGGCAGAATAGGGCATATGATAGATAATATGATCGTAATTTAGAAAAACTTTCATCCATCTCATTATGTTAAAATTTAAACTATGGTAACAACTATATCATGGTAATTAGTTCAACATAGTAATTATGACAATGGGGATAAAATAATCACTTGTTCAATATTGAGATTATATAATTCCTTTCTCCCAGGCGGAATAGGATATATGACAGATCGTATGATCGCATTATCGAAGAACTTCCTTCCGTCCTCGTTATGTTAAAAAATTGAACTATGGTAAAAGCCATGTCATGGTAATTTGTTCAACATAGGAAGAAATAATACCGCAAAGAAAAAAAAAACATAAGGAGCAATGGGAGAAAGATTTGAAGGAAGAAGGGAAGCAGAAAGAAAGGAATATGACTGAAGTAAAAAGAAGGAAATAATATATGAATAAGGTAGAAAAGAAAGGAAGAAAACAAGAAAAATGAAAGAAGATAGAGAAAAGTAGCAAGAAACGAAGACAAAAAGGAAACCAAGCAACGGTGGAAGAAAAATATAAACGAAAGTAAGAACGGAAAGAAAAAGGAGAAGACAGAAGAGTCCCGTGTTGTTGTCGGGAATACAACCCGGGTCTGTGCGGCACAGGAACTGTGTTTCGGGGTGACTGCATTCCTCAGCAGCGCAGGGCCGAGAGAGAGGGGTGCAGGTCCTCCATTGGCGGACCTCATTTCTGTCGGATCTCCTTTCCTTCTGGTTCTGCAAGTCCGGTCCTGACGCCAGCCTTCAGTCGTCGCACGAGCAGTGAACCGTACGGAACAAGTGAAGTGCTGATACACGCTGTTACCATGGCGCCCAGTGTCAACACCTAGACAGCAGCAAGTCGGTGTGTGTGTGAGTACCAACACTGGGCCAGGACTATCTGTTACATGAAGCATGTTGCAGCCCAGGAGAACAGTGTTACTGTGTGTGACAATAGTGATTATATCTGCGTGTGCCTTGATTGGTGATGTGAGGTGTCGAACAGGTAAATATCTTATTTATTATCAACGTCACTCAAACCAAGCCTCAGTTACCGTCTTATGTAGGCTATAGTGTCCAAACTCATGATTTTTGTCTATTTTATGTGAGTCCATTGAAAATAATGTAGAGACTATTTCTTAAAAATGGACTATCAAGCGTAGCTGGCCTTCTAAGTCAATCAAAAGAAGTTCGAGAAAAAGATGGGCGATATGCAGCTGGAGTAGACTGAGGACCTATCTTTGATCATTTTGTAATGTAGTTGTTAATTAAGATGATAGCGACAGTCGCTCTGTTCTTTCCATTAGATCCTAGATTTTCGGGTTGGAACACAGTCGAAGATGAAGGATTTTTATAATCCTTAGCACGCTTTCTTCACAAAGCCATAAGAAACTAAGCAGGGACATTAGTGTCTTAGATTTTTTGAGCATCCTGGTCTTTTAATGGGATGCCACAAAGAAAAATTAACCGATGGTTTTCTCATTCCCTTTATCGACGTCTATTATTCTGTTATTATTATCGGAGGTAATGAATTCCGAATTGGCAGGTGTATCCATTGCAGGAATTAAATTCTTTACTCTAGAATCCAGGATGTTCTTAATGAATACCATGGAAGTGTTAGCAACCAATTATCGCGATGATTATGATAATGATGATAAAAATGATGGTTGTGCTGGTGGTAATAACAATGGCATGTGGAAATCTCTTGACTCGGATTCCAATCTTCTCTGGATATCAGATATCTCGGATGGAAGACTGTGATATAATGGTATCGTCACGTAGAAATTACCATTCCGTTAAGAAAACTCAATGGTTTCCGTCTTCCATTCTAGATACGGAAAGTTCACTATTGAAATAGTATTAGGACAAATTTATATTAATGCCTTCCCGTTTCCCCTGCTATCAGTTCAAATTTCCTTCATAGTTTACTAACAAACAAACGTTCTCAAGGGGGCAGATAAAAATTTAATTTTTTCTTCCACCATGTTAATAATGTCAAAACAAGTGCTTATACAAATTTTGGCCACTCGAGCGCAATTACAAGGGCCGTCTCAAAAGTAAGTTTCCCCTGGGGCCGTTTACAGAAAGAAAACACAATTTCATGAAAGATTTATTGGAACAGATACACCAGTTGTTGAACTATTTTTCAATATATTCCCCACCGTAACTGAGACATTTGTCATACCATTGAATCAGCAGAGAGGTTCAGACTGCTGTCACACACTGGTTCCGATCCCAGGCAGCAAATTTCTATGACATAGGGATACAAAAGTGATCCCATTATATGAAAAATGTATCATATTCGATGGGGGAATGTGTTGAAAAATAGCTCAACAATTGCTGTATCTGCTCCAATAAATCTTACCATGAAATTGTATTTTCTTTCTGTAAAGTGCCCCAGGGAAGGCCGACCTTCGTAATTGCTCTCGAGTAGCCAAAATTTGTATACTCAGTTGTTCTGACATTATTAACATGGTGGAAGAAAAGAAAAATATTTTTTTTATCTACCCCCCCCCCTCATAAGAATGTTTGTTATCAATTCTTCAGAAGCTAGCATGAAATTACGGCATTTTTAGGCCAATCGAAGTATAAAATATAGAATTTTCGAGTAAAATAACGTCCAAAAAGAAAAATAGTCAGTGAAAATTCCTGGAATTGATGCTGAAGTTTGGATTTAGAGAGGACAGTTGATAGTTGATTGATGTTTAATGCATACAGTTTTCTAATTACTTATTTAACGACTCTATACCAACTGCGAGGTGAACTACTGTCGGTGAAATTTGGTAATACCGAGAGGGAGCCTAGAATTCACCTTTTATTACCTAACATCCGCCTTACAGCAGGTAAATATTTCGGAAAAAACCGAGTAATCATCTCAAGCAGTATTCAAACCCACGTCTGACATCAGCCTGGTATTATGAGACCAGTTCCCTACCCCTCAGCTATGTCAGTGGTCCCAGTGCCTCCAATTATATAGTCATCCAAATTTTACTTAACTCTAATAGTAAATGAAGAGATCTTTTACGGCAGAATTCAATACTCCCGATGGTAGGTTGACAGGAGAGGATAGTGGCTAGTAGAAATTAATTTTAACGTGAGCGAGAAGCGGTTTGTAAATGATCCAGTAGTTTTCTCATTTTAAAGATAGGGCTACAAGAGGTATAGCTTGGACTTTCTCTATTGCTTATTAACTAAGTTAAAGTCTGATGACACTTCGAAGGTAGATCTTTGAAAGGCGAGTTTTTGTATAACTCACTAACAATAGAAAGAAATCCAAGCTACACCGCTTCCAAATAATCCTCCATTGCTATCTTTCTCAGGTAGAAATACGTTTCTCTTGCGCCGTAAATCTATGAAATGGATCTCTAGACTTCATATTTCTTTTGAGGGAAGTCATGCTTAGTTCTTTACCATCGCTCTAGCCCGAACCTCAACCCGCGATCTCGATTGACATAATAGGGTGTTAATTAAAGAACTGAGTGCCATTTTTTCGAATCTCGCTTAGGATAAATGTTTAACCCTTAAACTGGCAAAACTTCATTTCTCACACTAGTTTATTAAACAGTGTCGGACTGTAAAGAAAACAACTATCGCAATGTCCATATTTTATATGGTGTACAATATTATAGTATTGTGAAATTTTAATTTCCCTACCAATTTTTTTCTATTTTTCTATTAAAATTATAGCATATAGCTTATAGGATACATTGCGAATTTAAGGGTTAATTATAGCCTGTATGCTATGTTATTGAAGGATCTGTGGGTGTGTCTTACACGACACGACAAAACTTACTTTTAGTATGTTTTCCGTGGATTTTTGTCTCGACATGCTTACTATAGGGAATGTGCGGGAGCGTTGTGGTTAAGATGTAAAGCTGCAAAGCCGGAAGGTCGCGGTTTCGATTCTCGATGGGGTCATGGATTTTCTCCTTTTGACATAATCCTTGCTGCCGCACTATGGCCCTGATGTTTACTCAATCTCTGACAGAAATGAGTACCAGGTGCATTTCCTTGGGGGTAAAATCGACGGGCACATAGGACTGAAATCCCTACTGCCATTAATGCCGATTGTCTGTAAAGGTGGGAGTGTCCCACCACTCTCTGGGTCAACTTGTCCTGTAATTGGGCTGGTTTTATCTTTACCGCACATGCTCACTACTCATTATAATAGATTTCTATTCATATTTTATGTTCTAAATTGGATAAATAGGTTTTTCATATAACTACACATTTTCATGTTCTGAGTTTTGTTTTGTCTGACATAGTTTTCGAATTGAATCATAATTTTATATACAGCAATTATTGACCTGTATCAAACTTTTTAAATTAGTTATTTTACAACGCTTTATCAACAGCTATGGTTATCTAGCATCTGAAGATGATAATGCCACCGAAATGACTCCAGGATCCAACGCCGAAAGTTACCCAGCATTTTCTCTTAATGGGTTGAAGAAAAATCCCGGAAAAACCACAACTAAGTAACTTGTCCCAACCAGGATTTGAACCCAGGCCCGCTCGTTTTACGGTCAAGCGTGCTAATCGTTACTCCACAGCGGTGAACGCAAATGTTTTCATGAATATACTGTCTACATTGTTAATTTTTATGTAACTAAGAAACTAAAGGTCAACACCATTAGATTTTGAATTATTAACCACTTTTGTTGTTTTAGCATGAAGACTTCAAATAATTTTTGTAGCAAAATGTATTGCATTTCATGTGAAAATTTCCCGAGGGAAGTGGTTCTTAAAATTTAACATTAAAGATATTTTTAGAAGCTACCGGCGTAGCTCAGTCGGCTGAGGCGCTTGCCTCCCGATTTATAGTTGTGCTCGGGCGTGGGTTCGATTCCCGCTTGGGCTGATTATCTGGTTTGGTTTTTTCTGAGGTTTTCCCCAAACGTAAGACGAATGTTAGGTAATCTACGGCGAATCCTCGGCCTCATCTCTCCAAATACCATCTCACTATCACCAATCCCATCCACATAATAAAAACCTAGTACTTGATACAGCGTCGTTAAATAACCAATTAAGAAAGAAGATTTTTTAGCCCTTCTAATCCTCATGATTTCACGAGAACATTTCTTCTATAATTATTATGGTTTATTTAACGACGTCCGCAACTGCAGAGGTTATATCAGCGTCGCCGGTGTGCCGGAATTTTTTTTCCCGCAGGAGTTCTTTTACATGCCAGTAAATCTACTGACATGAGCCTGTCGCATATAAACACACATAAAAGCCAATCGACCTCGGCCGGGATCGAACCCGCAAACTCGAGCGTAGAAGGCCAGCGCTATACCAACTACGCTACCGAGGGCGACCATTTCTTCTACTCCATGAATACTCGGATCCTCAATTATTCCGTATCCATAGACTTGAATAATGCGGTCACTTCGCGTATTAATGAATTATTTACACATCTATAATGAGGAAGTGAAGAAAGCTATGATCGAGAAACAGCATATTAAGATATTAATTTACGTAAGCTCGCCAATACAGCAGTGCACTCTTTCTGCCAGGAAACCTCGAGTAGAATGTGAAATCAGTTCTTACACAGAAGCACTATTTTCGCCATCATTGTCAGATTTACTTATCTGTGGCACAGTTTCTAAGCCAGTGGTGCCTGGCTTCGTTTTCCCTTCACTGACTAAGTTACCGGTGTTGTTTTTCTTGTTGAACATTCATTGACCACGTCTGCAACATATTTTATTCTTATCCTGCAGTTGCCTCGGAAGGCTGAGGAAGGAATACATTGGTGACATACATCTGGGTCTGGAATATTTGCGGATCGATTCGGATTTGCGTATGAATTGATAACTGTAACTGAAGCAGACCTACTTCTATATAACTTCTATATAAAATGTATTCTATGAGTGTCAAGAGAAAACGTGTTGTGCTAAGTATCGAACAAAATGCAAATAATTAAGTGGTTTGGGGAAAGAGAAACTATGTGTTATCTCGCATCACAATACGATACTGATGTTACAACTGTGCGCGATTAAATAAAAATCAAGGATAAAGTGTATAGAGTATGTAAATCTACAACATGAGACCTTTACTATTCTTATCTTTCCGCTGACAGCCATTACAAAGAGTTTTCTTACCCCTTAAAAACACGTCGTTGACAACCGAACTTAAATTAATGAACTTCTGATTCACTACCAAGCTTATTAAACACAAGACCACGGAGAAAATGACGAAAGTTCAGTGTAAAGGCCCATTCACAATGAAAATTAAACATAACCGTAACATAAACACAGAAGTTTGCGCCCAGGCTACCAAATGGGATCATTCACAATGATTCACATGAGCATTGACATAAACATTACCGTAAGACGTTAACATGAAAGTTTGCACAATCTCCAAACTTTCATGCTTATGCTTACGTGATTTGCAAACAGAATAAAATCGTGGAGCGCTGGAGTATACGACAGAATATGAGGAAATGGCGTCGTTGTTATGTTTCCATGGTTGCCAAGTATGTTTGCTGTTATGTTTATGTTCCCATCGTGAATGATGATATGACTTCTTGATTTTACTGTAATGTTAAGTTAACGCTTACGTTATGTTTAATTTTCATTGTGAATGAGCCTTTAGTCACTTAATTTACGAAAATATTTTATGGTATGGATTATCCGATTTTTTCGATTAACCGTTCAGTCAACCCCCTTCATTACCACGGATAATAGGGGTTCTACTGTATTTATAACATGTTTTATTTAAAACATGGATTACAGTCATTATTAGATTTCTTATTTTTAACTCTACTTATCAAAAACTTTAGAGTCCACCGCTGTGGAGTAACGGTTAGCATGTCTGACCGAGAAGCGAGCGGACCCGGGTTCAAATCTTGGTTGGAATAAGTTACAGTACTTGGTTGAGGTTTCTCCGAGGTTTTCTCTCAACCTATTAATAGCAAATGCTGGGAAACTTTTGACATTGAACTCTGGACTCATTCCGTTGGGATTTCATCAGACGCTAGATAACCATCGCAGTTGATAAAATGTCGTAAAATAAATAAAAAAAACATTATTGAGAAGGCGTTTGTTTTGGAATACCCGGTATTAATACCGGTATAGTCTACTGGTTTAATAAATGGAGAAAATATCCGTAAACCTACATTAAGATCTTTATCGGTATTATACCTCATCTATTATATAGGTTTGTCAGAAAGCTGTTTAACTACACACCCACGTGTACTAACCCGAGCATGAATGCAGTACTAATGTGTACACCAGACTCCTCTGCCCGCACCCCGCGTCACTCCTCCAGGTGCACAACAGATGGACAGCGCTATTTGCGTACAGAGCAGTAGGCAAGCAATGACAGCAGGAAAGTCACTGCCGGGCTTGCTTTTAAATGCCTTGCTCAGACACTTCCTGTTATAGATCCGCGTTAACTAATAATCAGAATTAAGTAATAATGACCACTTCTACTTTTCTTTTTTTACGCATTTCAACGACTAGCACACTAATAGCTTTATGTAAATCGAACGTTGAAGAATGTGCTACTAAGAGTGTGAACTGGATTTCATGTTCATCCCAAAACAGAATAGCAGTCAAAATAAATATCCGATTTCACGAAACTACTGGAAGCCGTCATTCCAGATCTTCTTTCGTCAAAACATAGCGGATTTTGTTCATACTCAACATCTACGAGTCAATTAATTTTGGAAGAATGTTCTAATAAATACAATAATTTTAATTTTAAAATAACGTGAAATGCAAAATTATGCTAAAAATACATAAAACGGTAATTTGCATAAAATCGGCTCTACCGATTTAATTCGTGATCCGGTCTTATTGCATAAGAATCATGGAAAAGCAATTGGCGTAGCTCAGGCGGTAGCGGGTTTGCCTACTGATCCGGAGTTGCACTCGAGCGCAGGCTCTATTTCTGCTTGGGCTTATTACCTGGTTGGGTTTTTTCCGAGGTTTTCCGAAACCATAAGGCGAGTGTTAAATGTCAGGTAACCTATAACGAATTCTTGGCCAAATACATCTCGCTATCACCAATTCCACCCACGTTAAATAACCTAGTAGTTGATACAGCGTCGTTCAATAACCAAGTAAAAAATCAAGGAAAATGTAACAGTAGAAATCGTATGTTCTACTATAATTTAGAGTGGTAATGATTATGTACAAAATAATCCATCGGCTACATACAGCTTAGCAGTCAAAGTCGTTGAACTCTGTTTGTCAGCAATCCTGATAGAAAAGGATTGCTGCAAGGAAAGGGACGCGTGGCGTTTTTGGAGAGACATTTTTTGTTGTTAATGTCGGTGATCCTCCCTCGGCTCTGGGTGCGGCGGGGTCTGTTTTGGGATGCGGCGGTAGTCGCTGTCTATGTTGAGTTAGTTAGTTAGTTAGTTAGTTAGTTAGTTAGTTAGTTAGTTAGTTAGTTAGTTAGTTAGTTAGTTAGTGGGGTTTAAAAAGGGCGCGTCAGCTACTATGGCTATTTGCGCCCTTGTCTATGTTGATGAGGGTGATTGCGCAGTTGCTGAATTGCACGGTCATTTAGTTTGCTAGTTTACAGTTTTTTCGGCTTTTCCCCCCTGCGGAATTTACGAAGTTCCTTAAGTGGGATGATGTGAACGAAGTGAGACAAATGGCTTTTAGGATACGAGCTCACATAAATGCTCACTCGTGCATCTTTAAGCTTACTCTCACTTCACTTTCCCTCATTGATTCATTTATTCAATATCCGTGGCACATCCCTGAATTGGTAATAGTGCAGATAAAAAGCACATTTTCTGAGGAAGTGTTGTTTCTTTGCAAAGGTAATGATCGTGGTTCATTTTACAGTCATTTACGTATATAGTGATTATCTAAATTGCAGCATAATATTTATGATGAGAAATTATTGTTCATTTAATGGCAACGTTAATTAATTTTTGCTTTAAAAACAAAGTGTATTTTTACCATATGAGTCTGAATTTTAAGAACGAAGAGGTAGAAGCACTCTTGAAGGTTAACAGCTAGACAAAAACTTACTGAGGTCAGCCGAGGTTGATGTTAGCATGTACAAGTGGAATAGGTCCTTTAATTTAGGTTCAGGAGCGGTTCGACGAATTATCTCATGTCTGGACTGTTTCCCAGAAGAGGCATTCTGTTGTCCACACCTTGAACATAATGATTCCAGAGAAGTGTTGAGAAGCCCAGCCGTAGTATAGGCTACTCAATATGTTTACAGCGTCTCCTCAAAGAACTGGTTTTTGTTTCCTGCCAGATTTGTGTCTTCTTTTGGAAACTATGGTTACTTGGCACGTCTTCTGCAAGATTTTTGGTTTCCAATATCACGTTCGCTACATCAGCTTAAAGACATTTATAGTGAAAGAATGAATAAGTAAGTAAATAAATAAATAAATAAATAAATAAACAAACAAACAGACAAATAAATAAATAAAAATAATAATTTCAATAACATACACAGTTCTGTTACTATAGTGCATTGGTTTTCCTGGTCATTTTGATATACACCGCCATATATTCAATAAATAAATTGTCCAATAACCTCGGAAATAGAAAATAATTCTACATAATTTCGTGTTATTGTATGCATGTACAGTAAATTATTGGGCTGAAATCCCTGCGAGTAATTTGGTTTTGTTTTGGACTTAAAAAGATGTTGGATCAGGTATTTATGGGGTGGCCCCATTTCCTTTGTCATCACATAAATTCTCCCTTATCAGCATCAGCAACATCACTGTTGATATTACTGTCATCATCATTACCATCATCAGCAGCAACAGTAGCATCACTTTAGATAAGTAATGAACACGTATAATAATACTTGTATTATGTTATATAGTAGGCCTATAGTTCAGACCATTCCAGCACAGCGTTTAAGGGCTAGGGAGGATTTCATGTCATAGTTGTATTTGTGTATTAAATTATTTTAAAATGGTGTATACCGTTCAAGAGAGAACCTAAATCATCCTTATTGATTAAAAATAGGAAATTACACAAAATAAGCTGTATTTTCATCCTACAGTCAACTGATAATAACAAAAATACAGGTTGCCAGGCGACGATAGAAAACAAAAGATGAGAAAACAAACGAATAAGGTATATAAACAATTGAATACTCTTTCATATTTAAGTATAAAAATATGGGGGTACCATTTAAAATTTCAAAATGGGGGAGGCTGTGGGTTGGGGAGTGAAATCTAAAATGTAATTAAGCCTGGTCTCAGACTTGCCCCTCAATATCTAAATTGACGTCTTTTTTGTTTAAATTGAATTAAATTTAAATAATCAGTTATTTAGACTGGGAAGATTTGAAATTAAAACCTTGTATATGTTAATCAGGCGATTTTGTTTTATTGGGGTCGCGACTCCAACTTTGGGAACCATTGGTCTTACAGATATGTTTCCCCTGTCACCATATTACCAAAAAAATGTCTATCATAATCATCATCATTCAGAGAGAAATAGACGAAGTACGTATACGTAAGTTATATTTTTCAGCACACCGTCACTAGCTACTATATCAACTAATTGCCATAATTGATTCAGAGAAAGTAGATAATGCGCAATAAATATGTAGGCTGAATTGTGATTAGCCCTACATATTATAATTATGTTTGTGCGTTTCCTGTTTCATTTATCATCCTACACTACCATCACCACCATCAGCATGATTACATACCATTATATCCACTCGGAGAACATTAAGGCTAGCACATTTATGGTTAGTGTCACCGTCCTCCTTTTTTTCCTCCTCCTCATCCTCCCCATCATCATAATCATTATCATAATAATCACCATTAGTCATTCATTCGAAAATGAATAGGGTTAGAGTGAATACAATAAACTTATAGCCTGAAATGCATAGCACTTATATTCTCGTTAGTGGCCATTTGCTTATGAGCCGCTGTCTTCTCGCCTCGTATGCAACTTGATATGAGCAACTGACACTGAGCACTGATATCTGGGCGGAACTGAATAACTGAGACGACATTGAAGCGTAACCCCACAAGTGTTAAGTTGTGAAAATTTCGACCCTTGTCATGACGCAATCGTGTAACGTGTAACATTTTTGAAAGTCAGAAATGTCATAACATAGTCTCTTATCTACAGTGAAACCTCTCATTTACGGACAACGGAGGGACGTAACAAACTGTCCGCATCTGGGAGGTGTCCTTTATTAGGAGGGAGTCTCCCCAATCTAACAGTAAATTTATAATATGCATTATGTATCCCTTCACGCTTTAAATGAAATGTATTACTGTAGTTTAATTCTAAATACAAACTACTGTAGTACAGTAAATTCTTTGAAACTTTGCTCTACAGTAGATAAGACCGAAAAAGGAAAATATAGTACTGTGCCATGCAATTTTATTATAGGTCTACAGTTGTGTAGTACTATAATTTACAGTTTTCAACTTAACCTTTACGTTCAGGTGCCCTGTCTCTCGAAACAGAACAACTGATTGAAATAATAGAATAATCCTAATAACCCTATCATGTGTCGAATACAATTTCACGATAGCGGAAATCTTGGATCCATCAGACAGGTCAAATTTTATGACTTTGTTTATCCACCCACTTTCAGCTAACTAGGGTAGCCGGCTGGGCTAGTGGTAGCCTACGAGACCCTTATTGTCTTCTTTCATGTTAAGGAATTTCTGTACAGTTCTCAAAATTAAATTGTCCATTTTTGTAACATATTATGTCTTGAAATCCAAGTTCTGTCCGCAATCAGGAGCTAAAGCAAGCTTTAGGACTGTGAAACAGCTGTCCGTGTCCGTATCTGAGAGTGTCCGTAAACGAGAGTTAAATTTATCATTATTTCTATATTATTTCAGTTGGGACATAAAGATTTGTCCGTATATGAGGAGTGTCCGTATCTTGGAGGTGTTCGTAAGGAGAGGTTTCACTGTATTAGGGTAGCTTACTCCTGCCTTAAGAGGTGGATGAATATCTGAGAGTTTATCACACTTTAGCATTCAGGACGACTGGAGTCGGGGTATGATGTATCTGCAGTCAAAAACACTGCTAATTTAATTGCAGTACAGATATAATCAATAATATGCAGGATGATTCACGAGGAGTTGCCGCCACTTACGGAGCTTATTCCTGAAGACATTTTGAGCAAAAAATGTCATATAAACATGGGTCCTATTCTCAATATTTTCAGAGTTACACTAATTTGAAGTTGTTTAAAAATGCCTTTTTCGTTAGTTTAAAGGGTAAAATAATATTAGCTACAATAAAATTAGAGAATTAACTATTCAGAAGTATAATATCTTTAATTGAAGGGTTCAGAGTTATAGTGGGCCAAGCGCCATTTATTAAAAACAGAGAAAGCAAGGGTTAAAGTTAAGTGAATACCGTAGTTTAATGAAGATTGACATATCATTTAGTTTTAATGTGTATACTTTATATTAATTGCTATATGTTTCCATTAAATTATGGTAATAAATTTATTTTAACCCTTTTTTTTACGGTTTTAGTAAATGGCGCTTGGCCCACTATGGTTCTGAACCCTTCAATTATTGACCAGTATTCTGAAGCTAAGAATTTGTTACTAATTCCATAGTTCCTTCGTACAGAATTTGTTTTAAATTTTTAAATAAAAAATTACATTTTTCTTACACATTTATCCAACAATTGTTACAAATCACTTCATTATTGTAAACTCTTTAAGACTGTAAATTAGGATGAAAAATTGAACCACAAAAAAATTGCTAGAAGTCGTGTGATCTGTAACAATTGTTGTGATAAGTGTGTAAGAATTATGTAATTTTTAGTTAAAAATTGAAAAAAAAAACTATACGAAGCAACTAAGGAATTAATAACACACTTTTAACTTCAAAATACTAGGCAGTTAAAGAAAGTATACTTCTGAACAGTTCATTTTCTATTTTTAACATTCTTTTACCCTTAAAACTAAAGAAAAAAGGTATCTTTTTAACAACTTCAAATTAGTGTAACTCTGAAAATATTGAGAATAGGACACATGTTTATATGACAGTTTTTGCTCGGAATGTCTTCGGAAATAAGCTCCTTAATTGGCGATAATTCCTCGTGAATCACCCTGTATAATGAAAATACAATCGAGAATATTGCATATGTCTACAGTATTGGGTTTTACCTTGAGTCAAAATTTTAGATGTTTTTTTTTCGACCTGGGCTAGAAGTGTAAATAGTAGCACTTCCGTGGTGTGGTCTCAGTAAGATGTTGAGCCTGCCTCCTGAGACAATACAGGACATTAAATTGAAAATAACTACATACATTTCATAAGTGTGATTCGAACTTACGACCTTAATTATCACATAACGTTAGAGCTGCGCATCTTGGCTGTTGCGTACATCCTAGTTAGCCAATAATAGTAGTAGTAGTAGTAGTAGTAGTAGTAGTAGTAGTAGTAGTAGTAGTAGTAGTAGTAGTAGTAGTAGTAGTAGTAGTAATAATAATAATAATAATAATAATAATAATAATATATGTATTCTTTCGATGTATAGATGTAAACATTTTCGTATCACACACATCTCATTTCTTAGTAGTCTTGTTATTTGTTTATAAAACGAACACGAGATTCCAAGAACGAAATGAAAAAAAAGAAAAAGGATAGTGGTATTCACTGGAAACTCAGTACAGGTTTGTAATACATGGCCCAACATCGTGGTCATTATAATTTCAATTTAAATGTTAACGAGTTTAATACTTTCGTAAATGTTTGTGTTGTGAAATATGTGTGGATTATTTCTACGCAGTATGAATAGAACTGCGTTAGTATGGTATACAAGAACTAGCTATACAAAGAAAAATGATGATTATAACATATTCCACTTATAAATGCACAGTTAATCGAACTGCTTAGGCTAGAGAGTCTGATTTTCACGTTAAATACCAAGTCAGGTGGTCTTTAAAGTGAGCTAACACGATATTGGGCAGATATTTTTAGGACACTCCCATTTCTCTATTGCAGTAATTTTCTATTATCATCTTATGATTATCGATTAATTATAGAGTGCCCGACCTTCCCAGCCAGCACTGAAATATTATATCGTCCGGCACAGAGCATGGGATTTAAATGTAATAAGCCATTTGAACTGAAAACAAGTTAGAAAAGAAATAATCTACTGGATTCTGTATTGTGAATAATTAATGTAAAACTGTTCGAGTAACAGTCACAATATTCTAATGGGGATCACTTCGGTAACAATAAAATTAGGAATATATAGAAATTGAATGTTATTGACTAGAGAATGTTCATTATTAATAGAATCACACTTGCAATAATAATCATCGGTAACAACCTTGCATACATCTTTCTATGGAGGAATATTCAGAAGCAGAACAACCATATAATCCTGTACAAAATATTTAGAAAGATTATTTACCTTTCACTAAGGTCATTTTAACCATAAGCGTAGCATATCTGTTAAAAGAGCGCTCTTTTCATTTGTTTTTTAAGTTGAAAGGAAGGCCATAACTGATTGTGATCTCTATGGTAATTATTGTATTACAGTCTATTAAAAATTAAAACCGTCCTTGATGTGAACACTGACCGAAATACTCAGGACGGAATGGAAGAAAAAGTTCTTTACTTTTCATTTTTTGAGTATAAGAATTATTATTTCATAATTTATAGCAAAGACGTGGCATAACTTTATTCTTTCTTAAAATAATTCATGACAAAATAATGTCTCATATAATGTAAAATTGTCCATAAAAGTGGTCTGTGTTATTGATAAATGAGAGTTTGTTACGGCAACGCATAACAAATATGGTGACGGATAATATTATTTTTCTCGAGTAAATCGGCAATTGTAAACATGTATAAATAGCTGAGATATTTTTTGTTTAATATGTGTAGTCAATTTTTTATTTCTATGTACAGTCTGATCCGTTTGGGTATGGATAATATTAATTTGTTATTATAAAGCTATTATCATAGTAGGACAAATTTCTTGCGGTTATATTATGATTAAAAGATGGGAGTTTCCATATATCACAACCAACAATACATAATCTGAAAGGACAAATGAAAATCATAGATGATTAAAATGGCTACTACAAATCAACAGCGGGTACAATGTGTTCTTTGGTATGCTAAATTTGAGAGTGTTAAAAGAGGTCAAAGGGAATTTCGACGTGAGTATAGTGTGCGTAATGTACCTAAATACGATTCCATAATGTTGTGGTAACAAACATTAGTTCTGTGTTTAAAAGAAATATGCAGGAGGTCGCAGGCGAAACCCAGTATGAGAAGCAGCTATCTCTTGGCTTGGTCCCCAAACTCCCCAGATCTAACCCCTCCTGACTTCTTCGTGTAGGGTTTTGTTAAAGACATTATCTATTCACAGAAACCCAGGAACATTGATGATCTGAGAGTAAAAATTACTCAAGCCTTCCAACAAATCACCCCTATTGTGTACAACGGACATGGGCTGAATTGCATCAACGTTATGAGTTGTGCAGGATGCGCAACGGGGGTCATGATGAGCTCTGAAAACTCTCCCATCTTTCATTGTTGTATGCACAAAGTTTCAACAAATGAAGTTCAATAGTAAATGTTTTACGGTGTTTTTTTTATTTTATCCATGTACAAACGGATCACCCTGTAGTATTCCATATCGCGAACAGAGTTGTATAAATGCAAAAATTAAATTCATTAAAATAAAAAAGCTGCAATATAAACAATAGGTTGGCGTAGGGTCAGTGGAACACGTGTGCGGAATAACACGTATTTATGTTAAGAGCGGGTTTTACGTTGAATAGACTATTAGAAGTTTTTAATTCATAGGCCAATTCTCTGTTTCGATTAATTCATTTCTTATAAAAGACTATTTTTAAAATTGTTTATAAATTGCTTGTTATGGTATCTTTTTAAAAATGTTTGATTCATATTTCAATGTTAGGTGTGAAATATAAATCAGTCCTTCTTTAAATTGAAAAAAAAAATGTAAGCGGTTTACGTTGCTACGGTAACTGTTTTGAGAAAAGTTGACTGTATAAATGTTTGCTTTCGTTTACGTTGTTTAATTTAACTACATTTGCATTCGTACACGTAATGTCTGCACGTGTTAACTAGAACGTGATCTCTCTACGATGCTATCTCGATAATTACACCTGATTATTCTGGTTCCTTTATCTAATCACTGTTTGATGTTACGATCAAAGTGAAAGTTACAAGATAACGACTTTGTTTAAATACAGGGAATAACAATTCTGTTGTTTACTTCTCTCTGTTCCGCATTTAATATCGCCACGGTTTTTAAAAAGAGACTGGGTTTATGAATTCTGTGGTTTCAGTACAAAGATTATATAACGAATACCTCATTACGAATGATAATATTTTATATATCCGTGATAGCTAAAAATTAATATAAATAGGATACAATTAATAATGTCTGACGTAAGACTTTCTTGGATTTCGATGGTTGGAGAACATGATGCGTATCGATAAATGTTCTTTTTATTGTTCTTTTTTATTGTCTTAATATAAAAACTCTTATACAGACGTTTAACTGCCTTATACTTATACAGTGAATAACTCGTTTTTAAATCGTGTGTAAATTCCTTACTAATATTCACATCGTGTATAACAGTATAACTGTTACACAGCTACGTCATAGTTTCGTCATTACTTCATTACGAAAGGTAATAGAATGACTGAGGTTCTCTATTGCATCCGACAGTGCGCGCTAATGTGCCGCGCTAAGTATCGATAGTACAACTGGGCCTGATCGATTACCACGCTATATTTTGGTCAAAAAGTACAGTCACAGCAATATTATTCTAATTATTTTGTGCTGTTCGGTTTGTTCTTCTCTGGTTACAAGGTAACCATCATCATAAAATGACAGTCGGTACGAACAGCTGTTAGAGGGGCAGTCAGTTTTTTCTTTATATACAAAGCTTAAACAAGGAGGTTCGTGTAGGTTATATAACCCTAACTACTGCTAAGCATTTCCCATGTACAGTTACAGGCTGTTTATACATCCATCGCTTATGCATGGTTTATTATAACGTTTTCTGTCTCAACTCTACATAAGTGTCGTATAAAAACTATACACGTTTATTAGTAAGATTGTTAAAGCAGTTTTTGTTGCTTAAAAGGGAATATTGAACAAAGTATTAAAAACAAAATGACAATCATATCAAGAAAATGGCTGAAATTAGTTTCTGGAAGATCCTGTGAGGCTTCTGGTGACCAGATCTGAGGTACAGATTTTCTACAAGAATTTTTATCTTTCCTATTATTATTCTTCCACATCTTCATTACCATATCCTCATCTCATAGCCTGTATCTCCATCTCAAAGTCTTCGAGTTATTTTAGTAGTTTAAAAGGATCGTTAATTTATGTTATTATCATCGTCATTGAATATTATTTATAGTCTGAAAGGAGGGTTAACTTATATCTACACTATTATCGTAGCATTACCATATCATACAGTAATGTCATCTTTTTTAAAGGGAACGTTAAGTAATAGGCTATCTGCAGTAGCCTATAACGCCGTATTATCAACTCAAAATTGTTCCAGGGCCAGGTATCGAACCCAGGATCTTTGGATGATCGCACAAACGCTCTACCGACTGAGCTACCCAGGAACTATACCAGACCCCGCATCAACGTTAAATTACATTTCCATTTTCACCGTATCAACAATTCACCATATTTAAATGGTTTATGTGGTTTCAAAATTACTTTACATGCAAAATTATAAACAGAAACTTCATAATTTTGGCTACAAAATATAGCTGAAACTAATATTCCGGCAGGTCCTGGCAAAGTTTTGGTAGACAATGCTGCTGAGGAGCAGGTTTCTTTCAAGTACAGATAGTTCCCAGTTTGTTATTGCGCTATGGCTTCATTATCACGTATCATCATTAAGCGTCTCTGAGTAGGCCTACCTACCTACTTTAAGAGGGATGTTAATTCAAGAGTTGACTTATATGCTTTCCACGAAAGCCGGTACCGGGCATCGAACATAAGAAGGCGGATGTGGTGAGATATGCAGCCGGCACACATATCGGCTGTAATGTGGGCGGAGCTCCGTCTGCTGATGACCTGTTGGGCTAGTCCGTGATTGACCTCGGCGCGAGCATGACACACATTTCGTGGGAACCATATCAACTGCACACGTTATCTGCTAGCGACGATGCACATGTTTGCATTATTATGTAATGACTTTGTTATATAACTTATTTACAGAGTAGCGAAGGTATGGATCATATGCCTCATACGTTCATTATTATTATTATTATTATTATTATTATTATTATTATTATTATTATTATTATTATTATTATTTTATTATTATTATCGACTATAAGTAAAATATATTGGTTAAAGTATTGCTTCAGAAGAGTATGGTTTTCTTCTACAATTCTTTTCGAGTGGCATGAGTAAATGCAAATAGTTCCTACAATGTCTATTATTTCCAAATATTTACCTTGTCTGATATTTTTGACAGGTTTCAGTTAGTGATATAACTTACTGATATATAACTAAGAAATCCAATTAAATATTTGCACAATCTCACGTTTTACTTCCCATACTCAATTTAACTCACTTCAAAATTATTATTATTATTATTATTATTATTATTATTATTATTATTATCACCGTAATCGTAATCACCGCAATCTCTTCTCATTCTCGTCCACAATTTTAATTTGTGTGCTGTGTGTTAACGGGAAGGACCTACAGGAAATCTCTTTTCGCATATTATTTTAATGTATGAAGCCTTTTAAATACAACATTTTCACTTTTGCCCTTTTTGGTACAGTCACAGACATAAAAAAATGCAAACAATGCAGTATTATAAAGAAAATAAAGGAGCATCTTCTGTGGATCTCTGGAAAAATAACTAAAGAAGAGACCAGTGAAGTGCTTTGTATGGAGTGTGGCGTTGTATGGTGCAGAAACATGGAGATTACGACGAAATGAAGAGAAACGAATAGAAGCATTTGAAATGTGGATATGGAGAAGAATGGAGCGTTTGAAATGGATAGACAGAATAAGAAATGAAGTTATGTTGGAAAGAGTGGGTGAAGAAAGAATGATGCTGAAACTGACCGGAAAGAGAAAAAAGAACTGATTTAGTCACTATCTGAGAAGAAACTGCTTACTTAAAGATGCACTGGAAGGAATGGTGAACGGGAGAAGAGTTCGGGGCAGATATCAGATGATAGACGACATTAAGATATGTGGATCATATGAGGAAACTAAGAGGAATGCAGAAAATAGGAAAGATTGGAGAATGCTGGGTTTGCAGTGAAAGACTTGCCCATAGGCGGAACACTTATATATGTATAGAGAAAATTATATAGCTGCTCTCAAATCTTGTCTTAAATGAAAGCTAAAAGACTGCTAATCAATTTTGTTTGATGATTTTTAGAAATTTTAATTTTTAAATTTTTATTTTGCATTTTTATGAACAGAAAGAAAGATTTCACGTCTATTTTTAACTTATTCTTTAATTTGCAATTTGACAATTTCCTCTTACAGAATTATTCTGGTATAATGTGAGAAAATGCCCTTGAAAATTGTATTCAATAATCTCTATTATTGTCCGAGATATTACATAGGTTACTAAATGTAAAATAAACAAACTCTGGGTATTGAACGGAGAAGTTTGAGCACACATCTTTAAACATGACGTAAAAGCAATTATTTTCTTCCTAACGACCTTGAAATTTCGCTCAAATGAAGTCAATTCTATGAAGTATTTTTAGGATAAAAATAAAAAAGTTAATTTTGACACATATTTGGTCATTCTTGTAGGTCCTTCCCCTTAAGGATCCATTTCAAGTTAAATCCAGAGAGTGTGATTGTCTTTTATTTTTTTCGAAAGATAAATGGCGTCTCATTTATAAACCATAGATTACAGTCAGAGTCCATGAGATGTTCTGATTAATGAGGAATAAAGAAAGGGGTGTAAATTTTAGAAGAAACGAAGAATTCGAGGAAAGTTTTTAATTTTCAACAATTACTTTTTTGGAGCATAAATCTCTTAGCATGGACTAAAGATTTAAACCAGCATCTTTGCTGAATCGCTGTAGTTGAATAGAATATGGATAAATAACGGCAAAGCGACTGTTCTAACAGTATGGCACACATATGGATGGATTAAACGAGACATGTCATTTACTCGTGTCTGATATCGAATCTACATCGCTTCAGAATAAAGCCGACGTTCTCTGCACAAGCTGCAGACCCACCCAGCGGGCGTGGTTGGCTTTACAAGGAAACTGAGCCTTGAGGCCTCAATGGGTCTGCCGAAATTAAACTGTCCGCTCCTTTTAGGAGAAAGCTGATAAAGCATTTCGCATGCGGAACCAACCAAAATTCGGCACTCGCTTTGTTTCAGAGTTTAAGAAGGAAGGGAGAAAGTTATTAATTATAGTTAGTTTAATTTATGGAGTATTTTCTTGCCAGTATTAGTGGACGCGACGGTTAAGTCTATTAAATTAATTGATAATGTTTCTCTCCAACTTCAGGTTCCTCAAACGCTAATGTCTTTGAAGATGCAGTAGGCCTCATTTTCATACGTAGCTTTTTGTTTGGTCCACAAGAGGCCTCTGGTCTTTGCAGTTCCATTAGACGTTTTCCTGCAGACATCTGCAGCTTTAGTTGTATGATGAAGGATAAGTTGGAACAGAGAAAAATTCTCTCCGGCACCGGAATTTGAACCTGGGTTTTCAGCTCTACATGCTGACGCTCTATCCACTAAGCCACACCGGATTCCCATTCCGATGTCGGATTGAATCCTCTCAATTTAAGTTCCACCTCTTGGGTTCCCTCTAGTGGCTTACCCTCATACACTGCGTCATAGATGTATGACAGTGGCACAGTGTCCACATATGTTCAGAGGTGCACTCGTTATGAGTGACTAAGTGGCCGGGATCTGACGGAGTAAGCGCCGTCTTAAATCACTAAGTGATTATTTTTCGCATATTACTCGTATATATTATTATGATGTACCGAAGTATATATGATATTTCCGTGCAGAAATTCTGCATCATCATATGATGAAGGATGACGCAGAATTTCTGCACGGAAATATCATATGTACTTCGGTACATCATAACAATATGTAGTTGTATGGTTAGATATTAAAAACAACTGTCCACAAATTCAGGAACTTTATGAAACTAACCGATAATTTTACGTGCACAAAATTTATTTGATGTACCACGACACGAAATCTCAGCTTTTACTTTCGAAGAAATACACGTTGCAGACTTTTATCTCCCCTTATGAATCTATCATCTTCGCCAGTGTTTGAACGTGCGGACGATTACGCAATAAGAATGATTTTTCGACATTGAGGTTACGATCTTGGGTGTTCGTTGTTAATCTTGTGTCCTCTCTTGTCTTAAGTAGAGATCCGGTGTCGTGTTGATCCCAAGGTAAAGTGTGTCAGATATGTAACATTGAGACTGCGTCCGTTGATATACAAGCGGTATTGTCTCTGAATACAAATCCAGGGGACTCGGGTTCCATTCTCGGCAATGAAGTGGAAATTTCTTGCCTCACTTTGGCCGAGTACGTTTTTCTTATCTTGTGGTTGTTATCTGTTATCTTGGTTTTACACTTAATTGGTCACAGACTAAATACGGGGACATAAAGGGTCAGTTACGTACGTACATCATGGTGCATTTCTTTTACGGCAAGATAAAATTTCTGATTATTACGATTACAGTCCACTAATTCAGTTAGCCTACTATATCTAAATGAATCTTATGACGGATAATTTAAATTTATCACTACCACTTTTTCAGGCTTTGCATTCACTTCTACCGTCAATGTGAGCAACATTAATCTCCATGTGTCTTTGTAAAAATTAACTGTTCGAATTATAGCGAATTCCGAAATAATGAAGTCCAAATTAACGGGGTTTCACTATAGTTTGTAATATAGGTACAAGAAATCCTTGCACACCATAATTAAAACCATGATACAGTGGTCTTGTCACAGAATTCGTCCTCACTTGTGTTGGCAGTGTTATGTTGGTAACAGTGAGCGTGTTAGACTTCGTACATGTGGATTCGCTGTGGTTTTAAAACTGAAACTGTAGAGGTACGTGTCTTGATAGTGCGTTGAAGTTTCCGCGTGAACGAACTGTAGCTCTCATCTCACGTGAACATCAGCTGCGGTTTTAGGCTTTTCATAATAATGTTGACATGTTTTATGGCGAGGAGTTCTTTCTGCTCCCTTTCACCTGAAGAATGTCATCGCAAAAACTTTTACATGAAAGCTACACTTAGATTGCCGATTCTGGTATGAAGATCGAAACTTGCTAACGGCAAATTTTCATGAGTCATCCAAAGTTTTCCTTTCTGAAGCAATAATAGAAGAGAAAACTGTAACTACTGTGTTGAGTATACATAGTTACAGTAAATTTGTGTCTATGCAGATTTGTAAAACCCTTTGATGATACTTGAGAAAGAAAAAATCGTTTCTATAATCGATCTGGCCACACAACACTCAAACAAGTATCACAAAAAGCACTGTAGCCAACACGATTAAATATATGAGTATATAGTATACTTACTTGGTTGATGGTGATGTCAGTGAATACGGATAGCTCCTTGATGAGAAGATTTTGAGACACCCTCGAGTTATGAAACCGGTTCTCAGTACGCAGCGAGTTCCTCCGCCGTAACATTACCTGTCTGATGTGGCGGTAGGTCGAGCATTGCACACTTGCGCTATTGCTAAATGAAATTGTCAAGTTAAAGTTCACGTGTTACATATTGCATTCATGCGGAAGAAAACACTTCTTGTTTAGCCGGCAGTTTTTAATTAGTAATGCTTCGAAACTAGAGATGGCCAAACCACAACTTAATTAATTACTTAATTCGTTAATTAATTAAATAATTCACCCATTTATCCAATGATTCATTCGTCCATCTATTCATGCATTATTCTTCAATTCATTTAATCGTCCATTCATCATTCATTCTCCCATGAAACCACCTATTATTCATTTATTCATTCATTCATTTGCTAAGTAGGTCTAAATAAGTTTCTCACTCGATTGGGTTTCATTCCTGAATCTTGTCAGTGTTATGGTGGACAAATCAACTTCAAATCAGAGGTTTACTCCAAGTAAACCAGTTTATCTACTGTTATCATTTCACTGTTTTCCCATTGTTGTAAAGTTATCTTGTCTGAAATCAATACATACACACACGCATTTTCAGCGTACTGTTTTCAAAGTGTGATTAAACTTTTACAAGTCAGGAACTGTCAAATCGGACGAACGCAAAGGCCATAGAATATCGCTAGATCGGAAGATGATGCGTCCGGGGAAGTACCTCTACAAGATCTGCAATACTATTTGCAAACAGAGCGTACTCCCACACAGATTATATGATATTCTAGAGCTGAAGAACAAGGTCAGCATGAAATTGAACACACTGCACTAGTCAGAAGTTGTGTGTTTGTACATGGCTAGTTTCCAGAAGTAATTTCAGCAGTGCATTGCAATGGGGGAGGTTATCTGAAGGATGTTGTTTTAATAAATAACTTAAATTATGTAAATAAACAAAATCCAAAAGCATAGTAAGCTATTAGGTTGCTTAAATAATAATATATTTATAGCATAAAGTTTTATCACACTTTAAAATAGTTCGCTAAAAATGTCCCATCTTGCATATGATATACATACATAATATGCACTATCTACCAAAAAGTAGTTGGGCACTGTTTTTGCCCCTTTAGAACCTAGTGGTATCACCTCTTGTTGCTATAACAGCAGCCACCCTGTCAGGCATGCTCTCCACTAGTTTGTGTAGGATATCCACTGGAATGCGTCGCCATTCCTCTTGCAACATGGCACTCAGTTGGACAATGGAAGTTGGCCGCATCTCCCGAGACCTCAATCGCCGGTCAAATTCGTCCCAAAGGTTCTCAATGGAATTGAGATCAGGATTCTGTGCAGGCCAGTCCAACCGGTGAACATTATTGTCTGCATATCACTGCATAGTAGCCGCCGAAACATAGGGCCAACTTCCATTGTCCAACTGAGTGCCATGTTGCAAGAGGAATGGCGACGCATTCCAGTGGAAATTCCTACACAAACTAGTGGAGAGCATGCCTGACAGGGTGGCTGCTGTTATAGAAACAAGAGGTGGTACCACGAGGTTCTAAAGGGGCAAAAAAATGTCTAATTACTTTTTGGTAGATAGTGTATTTATATACTCCCTACATTATAGTTCATAAGAAACTTTAAACTTTACTTCTGAAAACCTACGATGTTATTACTTTCACGCTTATGCTATAAGAAAACATCTAAAAATAGGATGTGTTGACTACGACGACTAAACGAAATAAGAATAATGTTCAGAAGTAATTTTGTGATACAGACGTAAGTACACCTCCCAGTTAAATATCGATTAGGTACAGACAGAGACACAAGACCGAGGTGAAAGTCTGTTGTAAAGGCAGCGAGAGGTTGCCACACACATCTGGCACGATACACGCTCTCCTCCTACGGTTACTTTCAAAACCTTACACGTATGATATGCATACCCGAATTTATGAAATCGGTCACGTGTTCCCATGTCCTACAGTTCTTAATCCCGGCACTAGTCGAATAAACAAACTATGGTTCGAAGACCAGATTTGGTCGGTAGTATAGTCACCGTAGTAAAATTAAAGGCATTCTGTATGCAAGAGGCACACTGGGAGTTTGAAAATGTACGAGTAGATCTTATACTTTCATATCCCTAAAATTGGAGAATATCAGTGATCAGAATTAAGTTCGGGCCTCTTTAAAGTATTAGTTAATAAGTAACTAATTATTTTATACATCCATCCATCCATCCATCCATTCATTCAACCATCCATCCATCCGTCCGTCCATCCATCCGTCCGTCCATCTCCCATCCAACTATCCATCTACCCATTAGTTCATTACTAAATCTGTCCATTCATTTATATATCCATCTATCCATGAATACATCCATCCATTTATTCATCAATACATCCACTCATCCACACATCCACCCATCCATTAATCTATCCACCCACCTACCCATCCATCCATCCATTCGTTTATCCATCCGTCTATCCACCCATCCATATATTAATCTAACTACCCATTTATTCGTCAATATCTATGTATTCGTCCATTCGTTCACCAATCTAGCCAACCATAAATTATTAAGACAATTTGTCATTCACTCAGGTACTCAGTACATCGGGTTGTCCATTGATCGGTCAGTTGGTCATAATTACGTCCCGATATCCTTCTTCATCACCGATCGTCAAAATCATCATTGTCATCATCGCCTAATACTGCTCTTTTTCTCCATCTTCTCTTATTCTATAGTTCATGGATAGAAATAATCCCGCGCCGTAGCGTCGTAGTCTATGACATCATGCGTGGATTCGCGTTACAAAATACACACTGGTTCGAGGAAGGAATTTCCTTATGAAATTTTTCCAGTGTATGGAACCGGTGTCCACCCAGCATCGTGATGAATTTGTAAAGCTACGATAGTTAGCGAAATACGATTGCGGAAACTAGCTATAACGGCTGGCGAATCATCGTGCCACTACATGATACCTCCGTTCTGATTGGATTATCGTTCACCTCTGCTGAGGAATGTGGACTGAGATCGGACCTGACTAGTTGATCTTGGTCCATAATGGTCCATATTGGACCGTCGCTCCACGGATTTAATTTTTTTAATACATATAGGCTGAAATTCCGCTTTGATCTCCGTCAATCGTTTTCAAGGTCTTCCAAGACCACACCAACCTTCTGATTTATAGTTACGAACTACGTTTTCATCAAAATACTGTAATTGATCGATGTGCGTTCAACTGAACGGCTGTTATTATTACTATTCATATTCTGCGTAGAAGCCTCATGTCTTGCAGATCTACGTTGAGGGAGTACATTTTGAGAATGTAAGCGGTGCGGGCAATTGTAAATAATTACTGAAATAGAAGCTGATGATGATGATGACGATTATTATTATTATTATTATTATTATTATTATTATTATTATTATTATTATTATTATTATTATAAATACGACGATAGATTGTTAGAAAGGAAACGACAGTATTCAAAGAAAATTGGACGGACACTATTCTTTTCCTGCACAAAATCCATTTGGATTCTGCGATATTTGAATCTGGGCTTCAGATGTAGAAAGCAGATAAGTGTTGCCGTCCGAAATCAATGTAATGATGGTACAAATAAAACATCGCAATGAGTAGTATTTCAGTTTTTGTGCGAGTATTTAACAGTTCTGTGTCTCGCCTGTTATCTGCGTAATCCGATGCGCACTCGCTCTAAATGTTGGCCATATGGAAGACGTGGAAACTCGTTTCAGAAGTATGCGATGTCTCTCGCATTGCTTCCGCTCTACTCATGAGAATTTTTTGAGGATAGCTTGAACTGCTGGGAAACTCCAGGCGGTCTGCCGAAAACACCCGACCTGCATCTAGTTCGTATGTTCTTCTCAAATATTTTGTTGTGCACTTAACGACTTATTACTGTATGTGTTGTCCTCCGCGGTGTCTCAAGCGGTAGCGTTTCCGACTGCAGTCCCAGTCTGTTGTATTCCCTGATTCTATGGCTAGCACAATGCAATGTCATCATTTAAAACAATGCAGGACAGCAATAAAACCAAGGAACACACTGAATCACTTTTAATGGAAATAAATCTTTCCCTCCCTGCCTGCAATAAAATCCTGGGACGACTGTCTATCATCTGATATCTTCTTCTGCCCTAAATTCTTCTCTCATTCATCATTTCTTCCAGTACATCTGGAAAGACCATCAGTTAAAATAACAGTCAATCCTCCAATAATAATAATAATAATAATAATAATAATAATAATAATAATAATAATAATAGGCCTACTACTACTACTACTACTACTACTGTTAATACTACTACTATTACTACTACTACTACTACTACTACTACTACTAATAATAATAATAATAATAATAATAATAATAATAATAACAATTATAAAATTGAAGGGGTCCAAGGAAAAAACACTTTTAGTCACATTTTGCAAACTTTTCAGGACAGCGTTTACAGTCATACATTGTGGCGTATATCTGGAAACTTCTGACACTGGAGACAATGTTCCAGGCGAGAAAAAGCGTTGTGGAATATTATCTTGCAGCAATAAACACAATATTTTCCTGAAGTTGTAGTTTTTTTTATTTCTGTTTTCTATTTCCAGTAGTGATGATATATGAAGATAAGCAATAAGCCTATATCTCATGGCTTGTATTACAGCAATGATTCTCAGTCATGGATCTTTTATTAGTGTCACTTACGAGTGTCAAACCTATTTTTGGACAGTTGGCTAAAAACAATAATAAAAGAATGCTTTATAAGTGGCATATGATTTAGAAATATTATTTTAACATCTGTAGGCCTCCTACCAGTTTGTTGAATATATTTTTAAATTTACATTTATTTATAGAAATATTAAATCTCTGTATGGTTCATTGATATAAATGTGCATATAAATTAATGGAAATTGCAAATTATTATTATTATTATTATTATTATTATTATTATTATTATTATTATTATGCATAAAGTTATGGAGACATCATGTCATTATAAAAACAAATGTTATGGCAAATTTTCTATCATTAGTCTATATAGTAACGTTTCGCCAATAATCTATGACTAGATAGTACGACAGTCTAGTATATACAGTCACGAAGCTCAATACGTAGGGAATATGCATCCATAGATAGTTGCTAACCACTAGGATCGCTACTATCGCCTCATCACAAACAAGGCGAAATAGTACCGGCACAGTCTATTGTTTCTAGCACTCTCACAATTCAAGCTTCGTGACTGTACTGTATATACTAGACTGTGACAGTACTGTAGTTTTACTTTTTTCAACATTTTCTGGTCTTTTTCTTCTAAATATTTCTCCCATGACTAGCGAGACTTTTTTTTCTGTGTTCTCATTACGTGTCCAATCTATGGAAGACTTCGGGATTTAATTTTAGACACAAGATTAAATATAGGCCTAATTAAATTTCTCGTTTAATTTGAGAGATACAATACAAAATATTTATGATAAAATAAGTAATTCTGGAACATTTTGTTAATTATATGACTCTAAATAAATCAAAATAACGCCAAACTATTTAAGTTTAAAATTGTTTACTTAGTTTTCCGCTTAAGTAAGCAGTTGTATAGGAATGAAAGTGAACTAATGGTAAAAGTTGATCTACTGTAACGAAATTTGGAACTGGCAAGTGCAGTTCTTAAATAGGCCTATATGGAACATATTTTAGTGCGCGGCAGGTGTCGAGTAGACAATCGATAACAGTAAATGCGGTGTGTCCATCCCACGTCCATTGTTGCGACAATTCATGGTTTTACAGACGACAGTCCCCATAAGAGAAACGCGGAAGTAGCGATATCAATATATTGGTTTTATGCCCGTTATGTTGTGTCTTTTAAGCGTCTTGTTTCTTTTTATTCTGACTAATCGGCCTTGTGGAGCCGTTATCTGCATGAGCATGGCCTCCTCTGTCTCTCTCTACTCGACGGACTGGAAAACAGCAGACGAGCGGTCCGACCGTTGCGAAAGCCGTTCCAGCGTCTCGAACAATCGCAGCCTCCGAAGGAGACAAGCAAGTCCGGCTCTGGACTCAAGCATCGATCAAATCACTTAACATGTGTGTAATAGTTAACTGCATTGTTTAACAAGTGGAAGGGTGTATATAATATGGAACATAGGCGAGCTAAAGGCAATTAAGCGTTCAATAATGCATTCGTAAAGCTTAATTTAAATGTTCTTCTCCTCCATCTGTTTTCAGCCGAAGCAGCTCGGTAGATATGAAGCCCCTTTTGAATACCGAATGCCATGTTAAATATTGTCGGGTAAGAAGAGACGCTTCCTCAGAGGACGGTGATAGTGACAAATAATTGATAAAACGACAACGGAAACGGGACTGTGCGGAGGAAATTTGAACACGCAGAAACGAATATTTAAATCCGTTTCATTTGTACAGTTAGCAACACTACGGATTAAGGTGTAGTGAAGAAAGAAACAATTAATACTGATAAATATGATGATGGCTTTCTAGTTGGTTATTTAACGACGCTGTATCAACTACTAGGTTATTTAGCGTCGATTGGATTGGTGATAGCAAAATGATATTTGGCGAGATGAGTCCGAGGATTCGCCACAGATTACCTGACATTCGCCTTACGATTGGGGAAAACCTCAGAAAAAAACCCAAGCAGGTAATTAGCCCAAGCGGGGATCGAACCCTCGCCAGAGCGCAAAGCCGGATCGGGAGACAAGTGCCTCAGCTGGCTGAACTATGCCGGTGGCCATGATGATGATCGTGGTGATAATGTACATCGGGCGAAAAAATTATACACATATAGGTAATTTCACATAGACTGAAATTCTAAATTTCAAACCTAATTGTAAACTTACAGGAAGACGTAATAAAAGTGGAGCGACATAACCAATATTGTGGGACGCCACATACTAGGAAAATAAATGATGATGGTGATAGAAGTATATAAGTTGTGTTACTTCCGGTCCGTTCGCTCCTTTTTCCATTTAATTCTCCTGCAAATTTTCCGTATTTCCCTTCACGTGGTAGCTGTAACTTTACGTTTTTTTTTTTTTTTTTTCTGTTTTTCCCTTAAACAATTCTTTGAAGTTCTTTCAACTGAATTGTGAAAAAAGGAGTGAGAGATGTTGCCAACAGGCTTGAAGTTCACATAGATATATCCTCACACTTCCAAACTCTCTTGCAAGAATGCGCTCTCGCTTATATTTTAATTATTTATCCTCTCATTTCTTCCTTATTTCATTGCGTTCATTGCGAGATTTTCAACACAATAGTCATGAAAATTTTGGGTACCTATATGACTTATTATGCATTAATAAAATACTGTATTTTATTACTTTAATTCGATTGTAGACTTTTCACAGAACAATTGACAATTACTTCAAATTTTTTCTGGTCCTAAAATGATTATTTTACTGTGTTACATTTTTATAAACCTATTATACGAATACTTTCCAGGTTACACTTCTTTTTTATTTCAGAGCCCAAACTGCATTGCAATGCAGTAGATTGAGAAGCTTATTGTAGACTCTGCTTCTTCGGAATTTCTGATTCTTTCCTGCATTCAGTTCCGAATTTCTCCTTGATGAATAGACTCATAAATAATAATAATTCACAAATCATTCCCGATGCAACACAGTTTTCAATGAACGGAAGTCTCAATTGCCTTCTAATCAAAATAAACCATCGTATTAAACGTCATCTCTGAATTTCATTATGAAGCAATATCCTACATCGTCTCTCTTCTTTTTCTTTAACAATGAAATCAACAATCAACTTTTAATGACGCAAATATCCTGCAATACAATATTGTGTCGATGAATAGATAACGTTTCACTATCTGCTTCTACATCTGTGTTCGCAATGAAAAACGGATTTTATTCTAATCATGGCGCGGATATGATCTTTTGTAACCGGAGGAATTTCTCCTCGTGATAGGTTACGTAGCATTCCCACCCATTGTGTGGAACCCACAGTGACGCGCGCTATCCTTTAATATTGCAGCTCGAGCGGGGAAACCGAGAGATTTCGCAATGAGACCGACACCATACCGTGAATATTGTTGATTTCCCGAAACCTAAAACGTTAATGAAAAATTTTACGTTTAAAATGCCTACATTTGTTCGATTCTCGTTGTTAAGTTACGGATCTCGTTTCATAGTAGAGACTGTTTCACTTATGTGACGTCATCCTATGAAGTGTAATAGTAATATACGTTACAAGAGCGGTATGTTGACGTTTTCATGTTCGAGGAAAAGATTGAAAAAGCGAAACGTAGTTGAGCTTTTTTAATTTCCGAGAACATGAAAACAAACATACCGCTCGTGTATCGTACATTATTTTGTGCGAAGATCGTTTATTACATACCTGAAAGACGAATTTCTAATTAGTTGCAATGAAATCTCCATGTTGGTTTCTGTTTAATGACGCCAACTTCGGAAAACCAAAATATCTTTCTTCAACATTGTTGCTATAAAGTGTTTTCTGTGTTTACTATACTCCAGCAGGTCGTGATATACGTCTGTCTTTTTTTCCCCCAGTCTATAAATGCGAACTTAAAACAAACGGTAAGGTTATGTAATGATTTATTTTTAATTTTAATATTTTAACAATATTATTTATATAACATATTGCAGTAATAACATCGGCATCTGGAATCTTGTTGATTTTTTTACTGCTTCCTTAATGTTACTTGTAACAGGAATGCAATGAGTTTCGTGGAGTAGTAGACTTTACTTAATTTTTGCAAATATTTAAAAACAATAATTAACATTGCAATTTAGGTGAAATTGCAGTGTAAGTTTCCAATTTATAATTAATACTATGTTAAACGTCTCTAAAAATAGTATGTTAAAAGCCTAAAGCAGTAAAATGAATGTCGCGCTTAAGCGGTAAGAAGAGGGAAATTGTTATGTGTGTTACGTTGGGAATACTGAATGTGGTATTTCACACATAACGCGTATTGGTTCTGTGCGGAAAACAAGCAAATACGCACGATCTCGCACAAAGAAATCTTGATTTATTATATTGTATTAATAAAATTCATACATAAAAATCCAAATAATTTTGAATTGTATTCTCATAGTTATGAAACAAAAGGTGTGAATTCTTTAAGATTGTTTGAACCAAAATGCAACACTGCTACAGTATTTAATCATAATAGTAATTTAGGCCCAAGAACATATAACAAATTTATATTTAAATATCCTAAACTTGTCAATTCTAATAGTTCTAGTATTAAATAATTTAAAAAGTTATGTATGGATTTTATAAAAATTGAAAAATTGTAAATTTAAATTTATATAGGTATTCTTATTGCGTAGTAGACATAAGCCATGTTGTTATATACTTCTTAATTTCAATTCAGGAATCCGCCCCTGAGCACGAGTTCTACTGTTTCAGGGGCGAGCTAAAGTTTTTCTGTATATATTAGATTTTATGTTACAATTATTAGCAAAATAAATAAATAAATAAATAAATAAATAAATAAATAAATAAATAAATAAATAAATAAATAAATAAATAAATAAATAAATAAATAAATAAATAAATAAATAAATAAATAAATAAATCAATAAATCAATGATAGGTATATATCGCTGGAATTAAATCGTAAGTTATATTCTTTATCATCTTCGTTTTACCAATTCGACGTGCATTTGTTTTCTTAGTGTCGCCAACTCTATTTCAATTAATTCTTTTTCTACGTCATCATCTATTTCCCACACATCTATTGTGTCCAAAGAAAATGAAGCTCCTCCATTCAGTTTTAATAATGATTGTTCAAATAATTAATGTCTGTATTAAAGTTAAAAATAACTACTTGTTAAACATATTTTTTTCATTTCATTAATATGTTTTCCAAAGGTACAAAATAAATGATTTGAAATTGCAAGGATGTACTGTTAACAGTTATAATAAAAAGAGAAAAGCGCACAACGTGCAATTTGTATTGTTACATAATCAATATTTCGCTTTCCGCGATAGCGCGTTTGCCTGCTGATCCGGAGTTTCTTCGGGCGTGGGTTCAATTCCCTCTTGGACTGATTACCTGGTTGGTTTTTTTCCGAGATTTTCTCAACCGAATGTCAGGTAATCTATGGCGAATCCTCGGCCTCATCTCACTATCACTAATCCCATCGACGCTAAATAACCCAGTACTTGATACAGCGCCGTTGAACAACCAAGTAATTAAAAAAAATTGCAGTTTGATGTAGTCTACGAATTTCGGTGATATCGTATGGAGATTCTAAATTTATGGAAATTTCTCTGCAATGTACTTAATCGTGGACCATAATGTCGGTCAGGGACGCCTTGGGTGAGATCCTATTTCTTTATCCGAGGTTTGTCCTTCGACCTGTTAACTGTCAGTGAACTGCCTATATCTACTTCTGTCATATCGCAAATTCTCACAGAGGTCATTATTCTTGTGTCTTCCTCTACAAGGACCTTCGTCTGTCCCATTATAAAAAATACTTACGTGTTTTGAGTAGTCTTACTTAAGACGATAGACGAAAAAATACTGCAAAGCTGCAACTGAACTCTGCGAGAAAAACTTGTGGTCATATAATTTTCAATGGAATAATTGTTGAAGAAATTCATTTAATTTGTGTAAGCCTACGTTTCTTAACCAAAAACAGTTGTTTTCGAAAGAAAATCTGACATTGTTTGACCCGCTTTGTTGATCGGTTGGATTTGTTGCCATGTGACATCTGGTGGGAAAAAGTAATAGAAAACTGGCGCGAACAGTAGGAAGTCAGTGTTAAGAATTATTTTCGCACTAGTGTTAAAAATACTTTTGTCACGCTACCGTATAATACGAGTAGTTAATTTTTAACACTCCTACAAATCTATTTATAGGAATGGTTGTTTGTTTTAAAATGGCGTATTAGTTTAATTTCATTACCGTCACATTATTTAACTTGTTTTTCGTTTTCGTCACCGAATTTCTGGTTTCTTTTCTGACAGTTTTGCTCTGTATGGTTGAAACTGTTTTAATTATACGAGTATTTAATACAATTTATTTTATTTCAAGGTTTCAACATGGAATTAATACTAAGTGTTATTATTTTTTAATTGTCATTGAAGAATGCAGGGGGTAGAGAAGTAAGACTGTAATTTTTGGACCTCTATACTGGGAGGTTATGTGATAAGCACCACACTCTGATATTTGAACACTCGCCTTAAAGTTAGGAAAAAATCTCGAGAAAACCAAACCAAATAATCAACCCAAGCGGGAACTGAGCCCACTCCTGAGCGTAGCTTTGGCTCAGCAGGCAAGTGCACCTGCCAGTACCATGACATTTAATCAGGCTGTAATCGTATGGGACGGTCGAGTTGTTAGTATCTGAAAAACACAACATTTTGGACAAAGATCGATATATCGGTTGGAACTGTTGTGTTTTCTGTTGCTACCTGAGGTACAGTTGGGAAAACTGTCAAATTGGTACCATTTTATGATAGTGTTTTGTCAAGTCAATTTAATGCGATAGTGTTTTGTGTTAAATTTTAAACGAAACCACTATGGATTTTCGTACAGTCCACATTTTAAGTACAAAATGAGGCAACGTGTGCATTGCGTGTGAGAAATTTAAACTAGGTAAAAGTGACAAGCTTAAATGTGGACAAGTGAAGTTTTCCTGCACCAAATAAATTGTGAAGTGGTGATTTATACTGATAGAATATATTCGAAATTTATTAGTGTATATGGGGAACGAAATCATCAGCCTATAAGGAACGAAGAGATATGTTTTGACTTTTGAAGGAATTGCTTCTAAAAGGAAAACAGAGGAAGATTTAAATTTGCGTCTCAACAAGCTGATACGTTCAAGCATTCAACAACAATACAAGAGGTAACTACTAATTTAGCACATTCTTTCTTTCTTAGTTGGATGAAACCGCCCCCCCCCCTTTCCGTGTTAAGGCCCGCGGAATCGAATCGAATAGAATTTCTCTTCACAATATATGTAAATGAAAGATAGGAGAAAGCGGCGGAATCTTGCAAAACCTCCCTTACTACCAACGGACGAGCGTCTGTGACTACAGTGCTAGCACGCTGGTCTTTCATTCAAGCGGCTCAGGTTCGATCCTCAGTGAGGCCTGGGTGGAATTTGTGTTGGTCAAAACAGACGTTGGATCGGGGTACTTCCGTTTTCCTCTTTTAGTTCCCCAACACTCTCCACTTACTCTTTGTTTTATCTGTCATCTGTAATAGTAAATATAGACTGGGGCTATATCTGTGGTTAATATAGGTTTCTGACGCTGATCTAGGTTCCGGGGCTCCGGGTTCTGAATTCGGGCTCGCCAGTAGATGATGGGACCTTTCCTGCAGGACACAGGAAGGAACGCCCACCTGTCAGTGTTGGATTCACGAATGCCATCCGGACCATTCGTCGGACTTAGACAATATCACATATAGGGCGTACAATGGACCAAAATGACCGAAATGCAAGGATCCATCCCGGAAGAAAAACAATCGATAAAAACAATTATTGCCCACAGCAGTTTTTAAGTTAATCGACATTTTGTGTTATTTTACTAGGTAAATATATCTTATTTAATAAAATCATGTTTTTAGATAGAATACACGAAAACAAACTATTGACTATTGAAGTGGACTTCTGATGCAAAGCAGCAAGAAAACCAAGAAGGCGAAAATTAGGAATCAATGTGTGTGTGTGTGTGTGTGTGTGTGTGTGTGTTTGTGTGTGTTTCTAATGCCTACCCACTTCACTTTGCGTGATTCGGGTTCCGCATACTGTAGATAGATGGCAGGACCATTTTCAAGTTGCACACCACTTCGACGGACCACGTTATGCATGATGTGTATCTGTGAAGAGTTATGTCGTGTACTAGGATGAGTGTATGTTAAGTGTTCGTGTAAGTGTAGTGTAGGGAATGGGTGAGGATGACGATGAAGGTGAGGAAGGGAGAAGGGAAAACCCGGTGCCTGCACGTAGCCTACTTCTGTCGAATAGCACCAAGGGGGCCGCCAGGCTTAACGTCCCCATCCGACGGACGAATCACTATCAACAGTGACCTATGCCTTCCCTTCAAATGTACTGCGGAGAGATTTGGGGTTTAACCCAGGCATATTGGTGCACAATTTAGAGATTAGAAGTTGTGCACCGCCATCTCTCCTAGTCCCCGCCGGGAATCGAACCCGGGCCGGCTAGTCTGGAAAATTAGGAATCAAAGAATTAGAGAAGTTAGGAAAGAAAGGTATTGAAGTAATTGAAGAAATAAGATTAAAATGATTTGGACACGTGAAAAAATGAAAAATGGAAGAATATCGAAGATGATGCAAAAGTGCACTGCATAGGGAAGGAGAAAAAGAGGAAAACCAAGAGAACAATGGATGAATGGCGTCAGAAGGAGTATGACTAGAAGAGATCTTACTGAAGAAGATGCTGAAGATAGAGATTTGTGGAGGAGGAAAATTTATTTGGGTGAAGGATAACTACTGCATTGTAAAAAAAAAATATATTTCATGCTAAACATTTCGCAATAAATTCACTCGCAGATACTGAACAAAAACAAAATTCGTCCTTTATTTTAGGAAACATTTCCGTAGATACACAGATGCCATGATTGTCAAAAATCACTGTCAGTATCGCGAAGATTGCCTTTAAATTTTCTAAATCGATGTTTGCTGCATAACAATACTTTCTCTTTACACTTGATACAATGAGAAAGTATAAAGTCGTGGAGGTCCCTTATGAGAAGCTAGCTCACTCTGTCACCCGACCGCTAAATGTTAGTCATCGTTTTACGAAACTTGAGCGTCATTCTAACGCAACGAGCGACTTGGCTCAGTTTAATCTGCTCTTAATCTGCGGTCCGCCGTTAAACTAACGACTTCCGCTATAAAACAGACCTCGGCCATCACTATGAACGTAACACGCATCAGGTAGATCACATCAGTCTATTAATTTCACGAAAACACTTTCCCACTATAAACATTATTAGTAAACAGCTGTTGAGTTAACTGTAATCTATAATCAATTTCTCTACTAGAAAATAAGAGTGGCATATGATTGGTAATAAAACGTTAAATTACATTAAAGCAAAGAATACATTTTCAGCAATGAGGAAGTGTCGAGATGGCTTTCTCGTGGTGAGACAGATTACGGATTGGGTTCAGAACAAAGTAGAGGTGAGGTTTTCATCTAGTCATAACGGCTTCGGAGTCTATTCATCCTCCTATAAAATCTAGGAACGAGTCTTTCCTGAATGTCAGGTAGCCTAATCTATGGCGATTCTTGGGCCTCACGTCTCCAAATACCATTTCGCTATCATCAATTTCAACGACGCTAAATAATTTAGTAATTGATACAGCGTCACTAAATAACGAACTGTCGGTCTGGGTGGCGCAGTCGGTAGAGTGCTGGTCTTCTGTGCCCGAGGTTGCGGGTTCGATTCCGACCCAGGTCGATGGAATTTAAGTGATCTTAAATGTTACAGGCTTATGTCAGTAGATTTCCTGGCATGTAAAAGAGCTCCTGCGGGATAAAATTCCGGCACACCGGCGACGCTGATATAACATTGACAGTTGCGAACTAAAAAATCCTTAGTATGACTTGCTGCTCGAAGAGAATAAAAGTGGAGTTTTAAGGCGTATAGACTAGCTAGGAAGTGCAACTTTGCCTTGGTGTGGAAGCCAAGGCCATAAGTTAAAATCCCATCTAGGCAAGGGCTGTCCACTATAGTGGACATAAGAGTAATGGTAGTGTTTTTTTACTTGGTTATTTAACGACGCTTTATCGACTAGTAGGTTATTTAGCGTCGATGAGAATGGTAATAGCAAGATGGTATTTGGCGAGATGAGGCCGAGGATTCGCCATAGATTACCTGACATTCGTCTTACGGTCGGAGAAAACCTCGGAAAAAACCCAACCAGATAATCAGCTCAAGCGGGGATCGAACCCGCGCCCGAGCGTAACTCTGTATCGACAGAAAAGCGCCTTAGTCGACTGAGCTACGCCGATGGTTAGTATTTTATTTTACGACGCTTTTAGCTACAGAGATTGTTCGGCGTACAAATTTATCATCAGCGAGAAATGGACAATATATCTTACCTGGCACTCCCTATCAGGGATAAAGTTTTTGTACAAGAGTCCATGGTACCTGTATTTAAGTATCACCCCGGAGGAAGCCATGATAAATAACTTATCTTTCTTTAAAATGCATTGCCTCGGCCGGGTTTGAACCTGCTTACCTCGGATTCAACGTATAGCAACGAGGACAACACGTCACGGACTTGAGCGCCTTGTTTAGGTCGAAAAATTACCCACGTGTGGATTAATGTACCTCGCTATGGATATAGAAACACCACGAGAGACACAATAATTATGCCTTATATGTTCCAAAACCTCAGATACAGGGTTATTAAAATATTCAGGAAAACGGAGAGTGGAAAGGTTTTATTTATCACAGTAGAAAATTGAGAAGGAGAAATGATAACTCCTAACGCGCGGTTCACATGGGCTACGGCAAATTGCACGTGAGACGGCGATGTATATTTCTATGTACAATAGTGGCAAAAAAAAAGCTGATTTCAGAGCCTTGTTCATTCCAGAGCACGATAGACTGGTAACTAAGACTTTCGTGGTTCGAATCCTGCCTGGAAAAGAAACTTTTTTTTGTTCCTTATTCAAATTTATTCCCAATAGTTTTCGATTGCAGGTAAAATTCATATTCTGGGAATAATAAGTTAATTAAGTAGTAAAATATCGCTGCAATCGAAAAATATTGGGTATAAATTTGAATAAGAACCAAAAAAAGTTTCCTTCCCAGGCATGATTCGAACCACGAGTCTTAGTTACCAGTCTATCGTGCTCTGGAGTGAACAATGCTCCGAAATCAGCTACAAGGATAGGTCCGGTTTTGTTTTTTGTTTTTTTTTTGTTTTTGTTTTTTTTTTGTTTTTTTTTTTTTTTTTTTTTGCCGTATTCTATGTAAATTTCTGAACAAAAGAGAGTAGTGGGTTGTGAATGTGATGTAGAAACGGCTCCAGTTGCTTACGAAGGCGTCGGTTGGTCAACAGCTGACCATGGGGAGCGCAGTGATTGCTTGGAAAGTAAGGACAGTATATAGGTCAATAGCCGACAATGGATTTATCGGTTTATAGCTATTGTGTTCGTGGCATTTCATTAACAGTGTTTGCTACAGATTTCTATTCAGCATTTAGGTTTCTTTATCCATTGAAATTCAGTCAAGAAAATAAGCTTCATTGAGAGTTGAGTGATTTGGAAAGTAACTGAAGGTTTTCTAGTGAAATTTATGCGTAGATGTAGTTATATTTTCGTCACGGTTTAAATGAATGAATAAATGAATGAATCAGTAAATGTAAAACATATGCATAAAAAGTGTACTATTAGAAAATTGGATCCTTTAACCTGTTTCGTTCTGATTCTTGTCACCACGAAACAAATCGAACCTGGGCCCTCTGCATAAGAGACCAGCATGCTGACCGCTATACCACAAAGGTGGTCAATGTGTTTTATTTGTGTGGAAAATTATTTGCAATAAGACTACGATATTTAATTTTCATTTAAATCAAAACTAAATTTTATGGCATCTCCCTTTACTCGAATTAATAGGCATATAAGTAAACATACTGAAAAGAGGAAGACAAATAAAGAACTGAATAAGTAATTAATATTTAACGGCCTTACTAATAAAAACTCTATATACCGACGATTAACTGTCTTATATTTATACAATGAGTAGCTCGTTTATACGTCGTGTGTAAATTCCTTACTAATAATCACTACATACGTCGTGTATAACAGTACAACTGTTACACAGCTACGTCATAGTTTCGTCATTACTTCATTACGAAAGGTAATAGAATATGTGAGGTTCCCTATTGCATCCGGTAGAGTCCTCTAGTGTGGCGTGTTAAGTATCGATAGTACAACTGGCTCTGATCGATTACCACACTATACTTTGGTCAAAGAGTACAAACTACAGCAATATTATTCTAATTATTCTGTGCTCTTTGGTTTGTTCTTCTGTGGTTACAAGGGAACCATCATCATAAAATGACAGTCGATACGAACAGCTGTTAGAGAGGCGGCCATTTTTTCTCTATATACAATGCTTGAACAAGGGGTTTCGTGCAAAGCAATTCCCATTGTATAGTTGCAGCCTCCTTATACATCCATCGCTTACGCATGGTTTATTAGTAACGTTTTCTGTCCCAACTCTACATAAGCCTCGTATAAAAACTATACACGGTTTATTAGTAAGATCGTAAGTGAATATATTGCACATAAATGTGAAATTAAAGAAGGACGTTTAAATGTAAATGTATACGCGAGATGAGATGAAACGAGACGAAACTAACGGATGAGGTACAATCTTCACAGTCATCGCAATTTTCTTGATAATCTCTATGATTATGACTATTACGATTTGCATAGCGTTATCTTTCTTTTAAATCCTCCTCTTCCCATTTATGAATTTAGATTCTTACTACCCACATTGATGAATTATGGACTCCTTGGAAACAGCGACAGAAGGCATCCACATGAGATAAAACAAGATATTCCGTCATCGGGAATCAAGTCTTACATTGCTGCGTTTGTAGCTACAATGCTATCATTGTTTCACAGCGGTGGACGTCCTTCATAAAGCTTGGTTTGCAAGAGAAAGCAATTTTATTTAAACACTGCTTGTTGAAGAAACGGCCTCGCCGAAGGCTGGCGTGCTGGCTTTGTATTCGGAAAGACCAAGAATCGAACCCCGAGGCCAGCTATCTTGACAGATTTTTTGTGGTGATTATTAGACTCTTCGGACAAATGGCTAGAAGGTAGTAGCACCATTAAATTGTTCTGCGTCAGCTGAAAACATTGCTAAGGAACAAATGCATACGTAAATGGTGTTAAATAAGTAAAAGATAAATTAATTTATTCTCGACCATGCCGAAATGTAGTAATTATACACCTGGTAGCAGCCCTTTAATGGACCTCATTAAAGTACACCTATTCATTAAAGTTCAGGTGTTCTACCAATCAGAAAATACCATTGTAGCAATATGAAAGCGCAAGTATCGATTATTCTCGGATTGTTTCTCGGAAAAAATCAATACTTTCGCGTCTGCGCACATCTCACAATTTACGAGGTATTGTACAAGGTCAGTTCCGCTCCCCAGTCAGATAAGAATAACGTGAATACTTATGAATAATTTCAAGTTAGAAATATGGTCGAGCATAAAAAGTCGTATGAAACTTGACTATAATGGTAATTTTCATACGAGCGTCTTAATTACTACCATTATAGGCTCGTTGCATAATGTACTATTATCAATACTAGTTTAATGAATTGAACCCTTTAAAACATTCCTTAAGCACTTTGGAAAGAATATTGGATATTTACAAGCACTGGGAATTCCTGCACTAGTAGTAAAACGCAAAATTATGCTTTAAACCAATACGAGTTAAATCTCAAATTCCCTGACGAATCGAGCCGGGGTCGACTAAATTTGTAGGTTCGAGACTTTATTACTTGAATCATGGCAGGAGACGTGAATATATGAATCGATCAGTAGCTGGATAAAAGCAAAAGTGAATAAGTAAGGAATGAGATAATGAAATAATGCATAAACAAAATAAATACGAGGGTCATTTCATAAGTAATGGCTAAAATGTTATATCTTCCGAATAACCGAAAATGTTGTTCGTTCAATATATCATTTGAAAACCTGTTGTACACTGTACGGGATGCCACCGCCAGATTGCCTCTGTGTGCATTGGAGGCTAGTTGACAGGACACGCAAAAGTTAGTATGCTAGAGGCTGTATCCAAGATGGATGTAAATAAAGTTGAACAGCGGTCATACGTGAAAATTGCAGTTCTTCGTGGCAGAAATGCTACTCGCCTGATCTCAGTCCATGCGACTTTGATCTCATCCTGCAATTGAAGAAGCCGCTGCGTAGGAAGCGGTTTGCAAACCGGCGTTCGGGGATGCTATGGAATGATAACGAAATGGAGAAATGGTGACAGAATGATGTAAATGCCTAATATGGAGAAAACGGGAGGACCTCGAGAAAAACCTCAACTGCGACATTGTCCGCGACAAGTGTCACTATGGATTTTCAAATGAAAAATCCCAGACCTGACCGGGACTCAAACCCTGGCAACCTGCGTGACAGGCTGAAGGTCTGACCACTCAGCCACCGCAGAGGTTGTGGGTGAAGAAAGAATAATGCTGAAACTGATCAAGAAGGGGAAAATAAATTGGTTGGATCACAGGCTGAGAAGAAACTGCCTACTGAGGGATGAACTAAAAGGAATGGGAACGGGAGAAAAGTTGGGGTCAGAAGAAGATATCAGATGATAGACGACATTTAGATATATTAATTATATGCGGAGACTAAGAGGAAAACAGAAAATAAGAAAGATTGGAGAAAGCTGGGTTCGCAGTGAAGGGCCTGCCCTTAGGTAGAAAACTATTTTTGAATGAACTCTAGTCATTTAGTGGCTGCCTTTTCAGCAAATCGGCTTTGGTGAAATATTTCGTCGAATATTTGGGATTAACGTACCCTATTATTGCTAAACTGTTGCCATTTTATTGGGTTACCGTCTGAATATAACGGAAGTGTGAAAGACTCTAGGAAGAATCATATTATATATTAGTACAACTGAGAATCAACTTTTCTAGAAATCAATCAATCAGTCAATCAATCAATCAATCAATCAATCTCGTGGCTTGTACCGGAATTGAAGTCCGGCAATGGCGACAAAGGATATGAGATTCTATTTCTATACGAGGAATGACCTAGTCTGTCGACTGAAGAAGTCCTTGTCATAAATTCTTGTATGGTAGATCGGAAACGACTTCTTCCTTCAGTCAGGTCTCATTTTCCGTGCCGGAACTTTTCTGTATGGCTTGAGCAAGTGGGGACGAGGTCGAAACCTTATCTCCATCGCTTGTTAACCTACGTGAAACAAGATTAGGAAGAAAACCATTACAGCTTTTACGAAGCATGTATATCTACATAATATTCATGTAGATAATGTTTAGAAAATTTGCTGAAAGCAGAAAAGATTTATTTGGCAAGATAAAATCGCTATTTCTTCAGAGAATATAGGCCCATGCCCCTCTTAATTTTTACTGCTAATAGTTTGGTTTATAACCCAGGCACATTCTTGGGATTGTGATCAATGAAAACTCTGTGGGGCAGATTTTCTAGTCCAAAGTTTTCAACTGTCAGCTTTACACCAAGAGTATTAGAGTTTGATCCCTGTCGGAACTTGTGAGTCTTATGAACAAGTTGTTCTGAAGCAGGTATTCTGAAGTTTGAAGCTCTCTTGCCATCCTCGCATCAGTTTAATATTCTTCGTTACTGGTTCAGTCAGCTTATGATTTCTGCGTTACCATATGATGAAGGGTAGATAGAACAGAGAAAAATTCTCTCCGGCACCGGGACTCGAACCCGGGTTTTCAACTCTACGTGCTGACGTTTTATCCGCTAAGCCACACCGGATTCCAGTTCCGATGCCGTATCGAATTCTCTCATTTTAAGTTCTATCTCTCAGTTTTCCCTTTGATGTATTTTGCCAGTGAGCCATCTCGCACGATGAAATACATAATATGTTACATGTATTATCATATAGCTAATAATTTAAGCATTTATAATTGTGCCATAGCCTAGCTACAAGTAGCAGACATACGTAAATGGGGAAAAGCTGTACACAACGGACTGTTGAATGGAACACTACGCGGGCACGCGCGCGCGTAGAGAAAGTTGGGTCATGTGCGTCGTCGCCACTTTCAGCGCCTGCAGCGGCCCGTCCGAAATCACAGGAAGTGGCCGCAAGGACGTTCACTCACCGGCCAGGAAGTCCAAGTCTGCAGGTGCTTCCGCTCCGGGTTCGAGTCCCGATATGTGTATACATCTCACGAAATTTTAAGAAATCAATTAATAATTTTAGGTTTTGAAATTTTAACAGAATTGTGACGTAGGCCTATATAATAAAACTTAATTCCTCCAGAACAGTACCTTCTCTCTATTCTTCTGCACAGAACATCCTTCTACTCATCTTTCAGCATATCGATTCCACGCCTCTGGAACTCTCTCCCTGACCATGTCAGAGACTGTCGGACAACATCAAAATTCAAATTTAAATTAAAAAATCACATTCTAGTTCATGGAATTGCTTGTTGAACACCTGTCCGGTTGCGCAACTTCGGCTTAACCCATGACATATAGTAAATATTGTAACTATGCTGTTGTAAAATTGACAATTAATATGTAATATTTTATTATTATTATTATTATTATTATTATTATTATTATTATTATCATCATCATCATCATCATCATTAGTTATCAGTTATCACTCTCATCATTGCTATCTCTGTTTCTCTTTTTTTTTCTCTTGTATTAGCTCGATGAGAGCTCTACAGTGTTCTTTTGACCCTGTTGACCCTCTATAGGGCTTTAATTTAATTTGTATTATTTTCATCAGCATCTGTATTTATTTTTTGTATTTATATGTGCTATCTGGTAGGATGGAAGAGAAGGCCTTATGGCCTTAATCCTGTCAGATTAAATAAATAAATAAATAAATAAATAAATAAATAACAGTGATGTATCTACTGTGGTACAAGATTTTCTTGTTAGTTCACCATTGCTCCAAACTACGCACGCCTATCAGATGTCTTGTTTCCGCTGTCTTTCACGGCAGTGCACCATTGCATTTTGTTGGCTTAAAATAATTGACAATTTCTGTCGATATTCGGCAATTTTCGAGAAACGTAATTTATAATGTGAAGTAATTATTGTAATTTATGCATGTAACTTTATTGTATATTGAATCCTCCTCTGAGTACGAGATCACTCTCTTTGAGTGGAGTGCTAGAATTTTGTATATGTACAATTTATTTGTATGTTTTTCTAGCAATAAACTTATTATTATTATTATTATTATTATTATTATTATTATTATTATTATTATTATACATTAAATTGCAAAAGTGTGCGTTCGATACGAAGAAAATACGATTTTTCTTTTACTATGGGAACGTTAATAAAAACCCAAAACGTTCCGTTCATTTATCAGAGATATGCATACCCTCCAAAAATTAGATGTCACACAGAATTGTTAAGATTCACGAAAGCAAGGTCAAAATATAGCGAGATGTCTTTGTGGTAAAGCACTAGACTCGCATTCGAGAAATACCGGATTCGATCGCGGTACTGACCAATCCGGTCGAAGTTTTTTTCCGTTGCTTTCTTTGACTGAATATAACAAAATCTCAGTTAAATAAAGGCGAATACCGAAAATAACAAACATATTATACTGTAACAGCAATATACATTTTCGACAGTAAAACTACAAATAAATCGCGATATGATCTAGGAGTTAAGACGACTATAAATAAATGGAACTATGAAAGATTAGAGAGCGAAAATATGAGACAAGTTGTATTGTCATTTGCGCATAGGGAATCATTGTGTGTTTTTGAAATTACTTATCGGGAGATTAAAGATGTGGTACTGCTATATGTCGGCTGGGGCAGTCACCAACACCTTGATCACTTTCAGCAAGAGGTTTGCGGAGCCTTAAAAACAACCTAACAGATTATTTGAGCTCTTACAACACTCTCAGTATCCAGCAGTGAGCCACTTGGACCCATAAATGAAGTGATACCCAAAAACCATCAAGCGATAGCGGTGTCCATTAAGGCGTTCATCGTCTGTTCAGAGAACAAGTGCACTTCGGGATGTACTTCTTGGAGTGCAAGTGGCTGTCTGCAAGAAAAGGAACTCAAGTTCTTCAGCTTCGATAAGTCAATCATCTCTCAGTTCAGGTGGGCGCCTGGAAGCTGCCGTTGTGTGGCAGAATGGCTCTTTACAGAGCTAGCACTTAAAAGAAAGAGATTTCACCATAACGATAACGCACATTTTGACATACTTCTTCTTCCTGACCAAAGGTGTAGACGTCTACTAAAACACTTAGAGACGAATGGCCATTGTGTGACCCATAAGTGGAAACCATTCTAGAAGACCGTAATGATTGACCAGCTTCACGATTGTGTAATCTTTGTTATAGATTTTCAATTTCAATCATAATTCTGCTGAATAATTATTTTTAAGGAACTAGTATCTCATTTACTCCATTTTCTTAACAGCTAAAAATTTATTCATTTTTTTAATCAATCGTGTGGATATCTTTAGATCCTAAAATATTTTTGTAAGTAAGCTTTCGATTAGAAGCATAAATATGGAATCATAAATGTGAGGCAATTTTTACGAAATAATAGTGTGTAAATGGTAAAAATATATGATTTTGTACTATTGAGATCTAGAGAATCCAAAAGTGGGAATGTAAGTACATGGTGCCATTAAAAAACAGACTTCTTGGCACAATCTTTATAAATTAAGGACATAACTTTTAAAAACTTGTTCATAATATTCCTTCCTTCGACTTCTGTAATTTTTGTATATTATAATTTCTTCATAAAGTTAAAAATAGACAAGCTACAACAGAGTATTTTCCTCTTTTTCTCATTTTCCTCTTTTTTTTTTTTCCATACAGTTGGTCAGTTGTGAAGTCTATATTAAAAGCCAAGGAGGGACACGATATTAGTTTATAATAAAGGGTATCTCGTTCATGTAAGGTGGTGATAATGAACTGATGTTAAAGATCACAGACGATAATTCCGAGAACAACGTATTTGTCTACCATAAATTCCATTTGAACCTGTCGGAGTTTTAAACCCATGTCTTCGGCGTGAAAATACGACGCTCTTAGCGTACAACTAACAGTGCGCATCCGTGTACAGTTAAAGAAGGCCAAATTTAGTTGAACTCAGTCATCCCTGGAACATTTTCGTGCGGATAATGGTAAAAAGATCTTCAAGACTGCGAAGGAGTCTCAGTCGAAAGATTTTGATCCATTATTAGATCGTGACGTCGGTTTGGGGAGTCCGCTCGCGGGGGCATCCCAACGGCGGGCGGCTTCGTGATAAGGTTCCACAATCGTGCAGTCACGACCGTCGCAATAATTGTCGTCATCATAGCAATAGCAATTACTAATTGACACAGTTTAGTCTTTGTCGGCAGCGTAGTTATGACTCAAATGCTTATTGTCTTTGTTAATATTGATTGGTACAGAGGCTTATTACAGATCTTTCATTAATTGCAAGGGCCACTCTGGATGTAATATTTTCTACTATGGTAAAGTTAATCTCATTATAGACTAAATCGGCCAAAGGATGGCAGGAGGTTAAGAGCCCACTTTGCAGACAATCGGCAATAATGGCAGTAGGGATGTTATTCCTACGTGCTGCCGCCATTACCCTAAAAAACATATACTATCTCTGGTACTAATTTCTGTTGGAAGCTGAGTAAATCCCAGGGACATAGTGTGGGCGAAAGGATTAGAGCAATGGGAAAATTCATCACTCTATCGGGAATCGAGCCAGCAACATTTCGGCTTTGCAGCGTTACGTCTTGACCGCGATTCTACCGCGTGTCCCAGTACCTTCTATTTCTTTCTCGAATTCTCTAGACATAGATAAAATAAATATATTTATGTCTTTATTAAGGGCTTTTTCATTTGCTGTTATTTTTCTTGAGACATCTCATATATTTTTCCCAATGCTCAACTGATCTCAATATCTCTGTCCTTAAAAAGTCGTTCTTGGTGTGAGTCAGTAGTCAATCACTTTTTAACAGACTTGTTGATTGCACCAGTTTCAGAGAAGTGCGTTTGAACCTTCGGAACTAGGTAATTCGGCCTCTGTTGAAATATTATCAGGAATACCTTGAAGCGACTGCGTAGAACTTTGAAATATTATAAGAATAAGAATAATACATTAGAAGTTGAACTTCAAATTTACTTGTATGAAGTCAGTTAGTGTTGACGCTGAAATAGCTCCCGTAATTTAAGAACTAGAGGGTCTCTCTACGATATCCAATTTGAAAGAGCGAAAGTTATAGAGACTTCCTATTCGAAAAGATTTTTGTATTGTAAATGTTATGATAATCTATTTTAATCAGAATTGGAGTAGCTATATATTATTTGGAACGATATTTCTGACGGTGAAATGTACGATATTTCTGACTGTGAAGTGTCGGTAGTCTTTACAATTGATGTTCAGTTAATAAATTTTTGTCAAAATCTCTAAATGCTCTTTTTCAGCATCAAAACAATTATATATAATTCGTTCAATGATAAAATACAATATTGCATCTAGGTACTGTACGTACAATTCGCAGAGTTACGATAAACTCGAATCTTCGTAATCACAACTATTAAATAAAAGTGAACTTAAGTAGCGGTGAAATTTTGTCACCGTAGTGGATTTATCGTCAGATCTGTCCTAGTTTTCAGGTGTAATTTGTGCTGGTAGCAGTGAACGTGGACTTATCGTGTGCATGGATTCGCTATGGTTTTAAAACTGAAACTCTCGAGGTTCGTGTCTTATTCGTGCGTTGAAATCTCCACGTGCATAAACGTAATTAATTCTTAATTTGAACAAAGAAATGAATAATTAAATTAATTAACAAAGAAATAAATCGTGTAAAACTATATAACATATTTCGAGTTACAAAATCCTTAATGAATTATATTTCATGTGCTTTTATATACCTTATTGCAATAATTGAAGGAGAGAGTAACATCTTATTACTTACATACGGTTTTTTTTAATTAAATATTTTTTAATTTGAAACGACTTTTGATATTATTTGGCTAGTTAGCGCCTTGAGGTTTAGGGTATGAGTCAAATGGAACTTCAAGCAATTCTCAGTGTAGGAGATGATGTGGAATGCAAAACGTGGATCTCATGTTTTTGAAATTTCAAAATATTTAGTGAAGTAAATATTAATTGTAAAAACAAGTGCTTAAATTTTACATTTTGGTTTTATTTCAGAGATGAAGTAAATTTAAAAGATATATAAGCGATTATATATATTTTTGTTCTTCTTCTCCTTCTCCATCGACGTTTGAGATATATATTTAAAACTATGGATATTCCAATGTTATTTAGTTATTTTTGAGTATCGTAAAATTATACACAATACTAAAATACCAAAAATTGTTAAGTTCTTTATAATTGTGTTTAAATTAATTTTAAAATGATTATTGAAATTAATAAAAAGTAATTGATTATTGATCAATGCCTCTGCACTTGTATTTTATTTTATGGTGCCCTTGGTTTAGTTCAAAACTATTTCAATGGTTTTCATATTTATTTTACGATTTATCTTTGTTTCTAATTTTTCTACCTAACTTTTAGTTGGGACACCTACATTTCTCTCCATTCTTGATCTATAGGATGAGTCAAAAGTTAAATAGTATGTTAATCTCCGCAAGACACTTAAGTTAAATTAATCTTTCCATTAACTCTATACATTCAGACCAATCGATTGAACTTATATATATATATATATATATATATATATATATATATAGCGTAGTAAACAACGATAAAATTGTATTAAGTAATGCTGAGGTTAACGAAAATTTAAGCGTCTTGCAGATATTTGGTTGATAATTGAATTTTCACTCATTATGTGCAATCTTGTACTTAAAGATTATGTTTGTTCAATTTTATGCACATTTTAATGATTTATCCTACATTCTGCACTCAGAGAAATTGTGCTATGTATCGTTAAGTGTATTGGGTGTAATCTCCATGAAATTGTAATTAATTCGTATGCTAGCTTGGCCTTGATCGAAGCGTGGCAATTGGCTTTACACGAAGTTACACGCCGTTATTTAACGATGTCGTATCAGGCGCCGGTACTCGCTTTCCCTCGCGAGATGAAGATCCGATCGTGCAGCAACTTTCACGACCCGGTACTTTCAAATCTGTACAAGGGCGAAGACGAGATGATCATTCGTCGGGTGGAGGGAAGTGGGTCGCGGAGATGGGGTCAGTTGTCAAGTGAACCAATTTCCAATATTTCATGTGATTACAGGATGCTTCAAAATTACTGAACATCAATTTCCTGACGTCGAGCAGTTTAAAAGCTTTAATTATTGTTCGTAGGTTTATATCGAGGCTACCAGCTATCAGAAAGTTCTAAATTACTATATCTGAAAGAGTCTGAAGTCTTTTTGTTAAACATATCTAAAATAGTACTGTAATGACGTCGAATTAGATTGTTGCATAGTTATTTGAACTCAATGGTGATTAAGATAAATATAAAATATTTATTTGATATTTTAGGCCTTTCATCTATAGAGATTGTATGCAATTATATTAAGATAAATAAATAAATAAATAAACAAACAAATAAATAAATAAATAAATGTTATATAGAGCGTTCGTATGCAACAAATTCAAAGTATTAATTTATACTCGTAATTTATTAGAGCTTATGCAATGACATAAAAGAAATTTACTTATTTTCTTACACAAATATCAAATTATTTATAAGGCTCATCCTCACTCTTATGACACAAGATAAAGTGTCTCCTCATCTTTACAAGAAATAAGGCGTTATACAGTATCTGGGTCAAATCACAGTTCTTTATGGTCCAAAACTGTACAATATTTTATTACAAAAATTTCCTGATATTTTATTTTGTAAACTGAATATTCATGAGCTTAAGAAATAAATGATACGGAGATTAAATTCCATTCAATTGTAACAGTGACTCTGTATATAATATCTGATAACAATCTGTATAGAAAAGAGACAGCGTATCTCCTGCCAGCGTCGTAATTAAATATAGTTTTCCGATAATTTGTTCAAAAGGCTACACAAAAAGGAAGCTGTATGTTAAACAATTTCTTATAGTCGCACAATGGAGTACCTAGGTGTTTAATTGTGCCAAAGCGCTTAAATGTGCATTAACAGCGACATTGTTTTCATCTAGCCGCTTCCGCTCCAGCTCGATTCACTTCCGCAACGACCGGCGTCATAACCAATCATAACAATGTCGGCCTTGGCTCGGATGCTCTGTCGGCTGAGAAAACACTTGAAGGCTGCCATGCGCCAGTTGTCAAGAAACCCATCACTTGCCAAAATGCACTCAGACACGCTTTCTTTGCGCCTGCGGACGTTGACCGGAGGAAGATATCGATAAGAGCATCCACCATCGGCCACAGCCTTTAAATCTTTGACTTTTAATGCTAACAGCCAGATGCAAAAAAAAAAAAATGATACAATGTTACAATTTTATAAAGCAGCTGCTCTTCCAACATCATTAGGCCTATAATTTATTATAGCATGAGACGTGTAAAAGTTGAAAGCGGCAGAAATATGATATTACATATGTAGTAGACTAAAAAAGAACGTAAATATAAAAATAAAATAAGGAATGTAAATGATGGAAGATTACTAAAAAATAATAGATCTATTTCGCGAGATTGCATTACTTAAATGTGTGTAGTTTAGGTACCTAGAAGGGTAAATATACATTAAAAAGTGCAAAATTTCGCGTGAATCGCTATCACCAAAAAATGCGGTCCCTACAATGCTGTGTTTATAAATAGAATGCTACATTATATAATAATAATAATAACAATAATAATAATAATAATAATAATAATAATAATAATAATAATAATAATAATAATAAAGCTTATTATTATAAAGTTACGGCTGGGGAGATCATCGTTCTAACCAAACGATATCTCCATTCTGGTTGGATGATCGTTCACCTCTACTTCGCATGGGGACTTAAGGCTAGCAGACGACTGATCGGTCTGGACCCTTAAAGGGCTGTAGCGCAACGGATTATTATTATTATTATTATTATTATTATTATTATTATTATTATTATTATTATTATTATAAAGTTAGAGAATAGGCTCTATGCTCTGTAGCATTCCCTAGATTTTTTTCCTATGTTAAGGATTTTGTTACGTAAGTCCGAATCTATGTATAAATAGGATTTACGTAAGCCTGTTGCCTAAGTGTACATTAGGCCTATATGGATTTCACCGCGTACGCCTTTATTTGCATTGTTCCACGAAGTTTTATTTATAAAAATTATCCGTTTACTATTGTTGCATGGTATGTAGTAGTATTGTGTATTGAGTGGCTAGGGGCGGGTTAGGGACGACCCTTCAGTACGTGGGCTCGACAGTGGCCTATTGTACATCCCGAATTATGGGATGAATGGAAATTAGGTGTACCAGCCCACCGGCCGCATGAAATTCCTTACCCGCTCACCCAATGGGCCCCCTAACCTCCCCGCCTTAAGTTCATACCGCTAAGGTGACCAAGCAGCACAGAATCCATTCCGGCAGTCCTTCTAAGGTGTCGAGGCGTCCTCGGAAGTGCTTTTAAGGAATGAATCCTGGTAGAGACATTGTGAAATGCTGTCCACACCTGTGGAGTAACCCTTAGCGCGTCTTGCCGCGATACCAGGTGGCCCGGGTTCGAATCCCGGTCGGGATAAGTTACCTGGTTGAGGTTTTATCCCGGGTTTTTCCCTTAACCCAATTTGAGCAAATGCTGGGTAACTTTCGGTCTCATTTCACCGGCATTATCACCTTCATCTCATTCAGACGCTAAATAACCTATGTTGATACAGCGTCGTAAAATAACCTACTTAAAAATTGCGAAATGCTCAGAACGCTCCTCCTGCTAACGGATGAAGGCATGCGTCATGACCTTACTGTGCCTATGGAATGAGATGATGAAGATGAATGATGTGATATGAAATCTAAATTCTTTTTCTGCAGGTAAAAGGAAGGGAAATGGGCCGCGGCAATGTAATTCCCAACACGGCATTTGCCTAAATAACTGTGGAAAGCCACGAAAAAACAACAGTCAGGTTGGTCTGTCCGGGGATTTGAACCGAGCACCTCCCGAACGCGAGTCCCGTGCTGAAAGCATGAGCCCCCTCGCTCGGTTTCCGTGTTACGCTCACTATAGTTATCCCCACAATTGACCTGCTGTGAACATAATGTGCAGTATTTTTCCTTTCTTTCTACACAGGTAACATGTCTTGATTATGAACTAGTGAGAAGTGGTGAAATGATTGCAAGTAAAACATAAGTTCTTAGAATAACACCTATTTCAACATCGCCTTTGTTTCACAACTATTTCTACTTGGACTTTCCGGGATTTGAACTCATTTTCCTAGCGTACAAGCCTACGTTCAAGCTGTTCTAATAACGGTGCGCGTGAAATGGTTAAAACTATAAACAAAAGACAGCAAAACTCATACAAACAGTGAAACTAAAGAATGGTCTGGGAAATAAAAGCACATCCGTCATACTGAAGGAAATAGTCACCTCAAGGCGTGACACTCGTTATCTCCAGTTGTCACCGTGCGATGGCTTGCTTCCTGGTGCAACTAATCGCCAACTCGTTAAGATGGTTCTGTTTACTCTCTATTGTCAGTGGCAAGATTGAGACAGATCTATGTGACATCGCTTACATTTACAGATAGACCCAACCAGCACCGGCATGCTTCAGATAGTAGAGAATTTGGCTATTGATTCGTACCTGCGCTAGACTGTGGGTTCGATTTCCACTTGGGCTGATTATCTGGTTGGGTTTTTTCTCGAGATTCGCCAAACTGTAAGGCAAATGTCAAGTAATCGCATGGCGAATCTTCGGACTCATCTCGCCAAGTACCATCTCGCTGTCACCAATTCCATCGACGCTAAACAACCTAGTAGTTAATACAGCGTTGTTAAATAATCTATTTAAAATCTCCAGCTTCTCGCTGAAGAAACCGAGTTTCGTTGTCAGCAGTGAGTAACGTTTTAATGACTTTTTTTCAACCATAGAAATTGTTCAGTTACATTACAGTGTTAATGAAACAATTATTATGAAATTGTAATCTCAGAAGGTATTTGAATAGCCTACTTGAAGAAAATCTGCCCACAGTAGCTTTGTTCATCATGAATATCATATAATATATTCTAAATTAAACTATAGGATAAAGGTTGGTAAACTGTGATATGAGTAATAGTGTGATAGTTATCTTTGAGAATTTATTACAATTTTACTGAACGAGAGGAAGATCGATTTTTTGCGTCAACGTATTAAGGGAATATTCGTGGACAAGTTGCTGCAGAAAACTGGTTCTTCTCTCGCTCAATAAAACTGTAATAATTTCTCGAAAAGAACTATCACAATATTACTCGTATCACAATTTACCAACCTTTACCCTACTAATTTTTTATTGGAAGTCGTGGACTGGCTGGGTTTTTGTTGGGATTTTAACTTTGTAGAAGATTCTACGTATCAGTAATTTGTGATTAACACATATTTTCTTACCTTTTCGATGTTCTTCAGCCTGGGATTTGGCTAGATTCACATATTATAAACTTCCATGGGACTTAGGCGTGCATCACGCGAGTACTAAACTGACAGCTGTCGAGATTTTTTAACTTTCTACAGAGTTTTTCTTTGCTGAAACAATTGTCTCCCCCCAAGTTTAAAGTTAAAATAATAATAGTGATAATAATAATAATAATAATAATAATAATAATAATAATAATAATAATAATAACTGAGCAGTGTTAGTAAAAACAAAAAATGTGAGAACTGTACTTATAGGTATAATACTGAAAAATTTCACTTTAATAACGCTTGAAAAAATAAAAGACAAGCTAGTTAATGATTTTTCTCAAATGAAACCAAAGTATTATAATATTATCCTTCACTACATCAGTGATTGTTATCTATTGCAAACAGAATTACATTTCTTTTGTTAATTAAAATTAAAATTTCTTTATCAATAAAACTGCATTCATTTGTTCGCACCTACGTCACATTAACAGCGAGTGCATGCAAATTACGAATCGTATAAGTATGGTAAGAAGTTAAAACTAGGCCTATGTGTGAAAACGAAATGTACCGTAAAGTGTGGTAAAATGACTATAAAACAAAAAATAAATAAACCATGATATTAGCCGTACTGTTTATGACCTACAATAATAAAAATACTTAATAAATGGAAGAAAGTAAATGAACTTTAAGAACTTGTCAAGTGCGTTTGATGCCATAGTTTAAATCTTCCTGTTTTATTTCTTTTATGGTCAATTTTACCCCAGCGGTCAAGTTTTCCCCAGTATGCAAAATAATTCATTTAAGAGGAAATAGGGAGAGAATATGCCACTCGATATACTCTATAAGGTCTTCCATAAAAAATCTTGCCCCCCCCTCCCAAGGAAAAACTGAAATGATGTCCCTGCTTATTTGTAACATTAATATTGCTCTTAGCGAATATACAGAAGCTTTCCACTTAGGAATTTGGACTTTCCCTGTAATTGTTGCCAATCTGTCATAACTTCAATTAAGTACAAGTGTAACCTATGTAATTATAAAACTCTGTAAAGTGATATTACTTGACGCTAATAGAGAATGTTTTGAAAAGGACGCCCAGAACAGCAAGATGCATATCTGCATGTTGTTAGCATTTTGTTGAGGTGTTGCAGAAACGCTTGGCTACTCAACAGACGGGCTCGCCTGCTTTCGGAATCAGGAGGCCGTGGCGATCGCTTTTTGTTTCCAACTGCACCCACGTCTATTACGTAACCATCCCTGTTTCTTTTGTATTTTAATGCGTCAAGTCAGAGGACCACGTTATTCTTTTAAGAGACAGAGTTTATAGTTTAAGTTTTGGCGATTTTTTTTTCCATCTACGCCATTTAATTTCAACCTTCTATAGCAGGCAGATATGTAGTGGGACTCTCGTAACATGAAGACTGCGTAACGCCAAGTCTTCTCTCACAACAATGACAACTTAAAACATGACATTAATAACGTACATCCATGCTACAAGCGGAATTCCAACCATTGCCTTGTTCTCCACACACCGACAGAGTTGAGACAACCATAGATATGCCATGATGGTCTGAATTTTATGTTACGGGAGACGTTTTGTTAGAAATAATAGATAATGTCTGGGAAATATTTTTTTTTCATTTTTACCGTCATGTGATACTTGCATTTGTATGGGTACGTTTGTACTAGCATGGTTCCATTTTGATTTAACTTGATATCTTATATTTTTACTAAAATATAACGACAAAATCCAATTTTTTGGGTAAATTCAGAAAATGATTTTTTTTCTAAGATTTCTTGCTATAGAATGAAAGTACAGTCTGATAAAAGGAATTCGATATCTTATTTCAGAACAGATTTGTTTCTTGACATTCTTGGCAGTGACATATATAGCGTAGAGCAGTGGTATTCAATCTGCGGTACGCATACTCCTGGGGATAAGCGGAGTTGTCTCAAGGGGTACGTACCCCACTGACTACGTATGTAAAATGCTGACATATTTATTTTATTATACTTGTTGATAAAATTATTGTAGTTACGTAGTTTCTTTTACAATATCAACTCTTGTTTTTCCTTACTTCAATAACATTTTACATAATTTATTACTTTTATTATTGTATCAATGGCTGTTGTATGTATAATAATAATAATAATAATAATAATAATAATAATAATAATAATAATAATAATAATAATAATAATATATTTTGCATACAATATCAGTCATAATCTTTTGCTATTTCTTATAAAATTGCAGTGCAGTTTGTGGGTATGAAGGTAAAAAAGATGTATTTTAGAGGTATGCTAGCAAAACATGTTGAATATTACTGGTCTAGAGTATACTCTGTGTACTAAGCATTTTATCCTAAGAAGGCTTTTTGTGCACCTGTTATGAAGTGATTTGCCTGCCGATTGTGCTACTATGGTAAGCTGGTTCCAACATCCGTCACAATACGCGTTCCTCTCCAGCCATAAAATCCGTATATCTTACCTCTGGTGGTAGTTTGTTGGTACCTCACGGATCCACATGTGTTCTAATGTCCCTGTCAGGAAAGAAAGGAACAACCTGGGGGCTCCGGTGACTGTTTTGCAGGTCTATGAGTCGTCTAGATTCCACTACCAGTCATGTACCCATCTTTGGACAAGTGGCAAGGAACAACGAATATGAAGGACGATCGTTTCGGCGTCGCAAAACACAAGTGATTCCCTATTTTTCAATGCACAAATGATAATGAAAGATTAATTGTAGAAAGTGTTGTTGGAAAGTAACGAAGTAAAAACGGGAAAACCCAGAGGAAAAATTTCATAGTCTTGGCTTTGTTCAACACGAATACAATAATTCTATCAACGCCAGGATTTGAATTCGGATCCTCAGTCATCATAAGTCACCGCTCTGCAAACTGGGTTACAAAGACGGCATTTGTGAAATGATGACGTGACGATTTGTTTATCTATTTAGATGTATTTACTTTTTGTTTATGTTGTTTGTTTATCCATTCATTTAACGAAGATTTCCTCTAAGAAGATTGTTGGAGTCGATGATGTATTACAGTTACTCTGTATGTCCTTCAATTAAGCGATTTCTTCTGTTGTTTACGTTTTCTTAGCTCACCCTGCCGTTTGTTTTACGTAACTTGCCGGATCTACTGCGCCCTAACGGTCTGATCTAGAGATTTCATCACCGCATATTAAAACCGAGCTCCTAGTCACCATGCATTATGTCATTACTTCATTACACACCGCAAGCGTGCTGCCCTTTGTTACGTCATATCACTCATAGCAACAGTGAGGCAGCCAAGTTTATGTTTCTGTAGAATGAAAAAACAAACAAACAAGAAAGCATAACAAAGTAATAGTGCCTTTTAAATGAATGTTGCATTATAGCTTGTAGAGATAATTTATTACTGTACATCTCTGTGACTCAGTAGGTAGTATTTCTGGTCACATGGTCACAAACCCAGTGGATCCTGGTTGGTTTTTCTATGAAAAATGATTTTTTTTTTCTTTTTCGTGGTGAGACTGAACGTGTGTTAGTTCTTGTTGCCTCGCATGGTGAGTGTAAGTCTACTCTATGCATAATATTTTCTTTATAATTATACGAAATACAGGGTGAATCAAAAGTCTGGAACCATATAAATATCTTCCATGTGCTTCATTTTCGATTACTATAGGTGTTACCAGTATTTGTAAGATCAAATGCTCTACCAGTGACACATTCGATTCTAGCCTTCAGCTATCTCAAAAACCGCCATTTTGAATTCAACTTTGAAATGTTAAGTGGAAAGGGGGTCATGTACCTAACGTGTCACAGGTAGAGCATTTGGTCTTACAAATACTGGTAACACCAATAGTAATTGAAAATCAAGCATATGGAAAATATTTATATGGTTCCAGACTTTTTATTCACCCTGTATAAGAGAAATTTTTATCCAGAGGCGGGTACTTTACTTTTACTGAAATATCCCCATCTATGAAAGGCGCATTCGAAACTGTAGTTCTTTCTGCCGTCATAGGCGTTACCTTTGGTGCACCATGGGAGTCGAACTACCGTATGATGATGATGATGATGATGATGATGATGATGATGATGATGATGATGATTGATGGAGCAGTGGTGAAATGCCGGTAGAAGAAACTAGAATACCCTGCTGAAACCTACTACCAATCACTGTCTTTATTCAACATAAATTCCATTTGGATCCGTCGAGATTTGAACCCAGGCTACCATCGTAGAAAGCCGACGCTCTAGCCCAGCCATTTACAATCGGTGTGCCACGAATGATCCGATAATGTGCCGCGAGAAAATGAAAATAATGAAGGTTGTCGTAGCGAAAATTGGAAAAATAAAAGTGTAAAGAGTAGTAAAAGAAAGTGAGTCTGCAATAGTCAACATTCAGTAAACACAATCCTCCTAAAATCCTCAAAATTCCCTTGTTGAACCTCTGGTTTAGGTAGTTGGAGGGTACCGCGTCATTTTAAATTACTTATTTAGTATGCCACATGTTGAAAAGGTTGAAAAACGCTCTTCCAGCCTTTCTGCTAATAATGTGCATAAAGAAAATGTTTAAAGATATTTATTTTACGATATTCAAGAAACGTATGTTCAAAATTCCTCATACCGAAGAAGTGGTTTTTGGCACCTTTCTATCTCAGTACAGCGATTTCTCCTAAACAATTTGATGTTTTTTTTTTTTTTTTTCAATTCCAGTATGAGTGAAACAATTCCATGAGGGCGTTGCACATGGAAAATAATCATTTTTTGCTGAAAACAATGGGTCTTCATTCGAAGAAATAACATAAAATTGGTCTTTTCTGGAGTAATTATCGGACAGATAAAGCGATAAATGAAATGTAGCACGTCTCTAAAATATTTTCTTAGGGATATTAACTATTTGTGTAAATTTTTTCCCGATCGAAAACTTCTTTTACAACGTAAGTTATACAGAATTTAAAGATATCCCTATCTATAGGTCTATTAAATGTCGTTACAAAATTAATAGACGCCTAACAATCACGGAAATAAATTATATTTCTTGTATAATTAATAAGTTATAGGCCTAGCCGTTTCGGAAATAGAGAAAAGAAAAGACAATTTTATTCTACTTTTCTGTAAGACTTTTATTCTTTTGTAAAAATCACAAATACACAAGAATTTAAAAAATACGCTCCAATTCTTATTGAGTTTTACTTTATAATTGAAAACTGGACGTAAAAGAAAAGCTGTTAGTGTCACAGACACAAACCGTAGGAAACAGAGCTTTCTTGTGCACTAGTAATGTAATATTATACATTTTGCATATCTATGGAAGCAGCTTGGTTCGAAATAAAATTACAATGGGACATCATTTTTCTTAGTTACTGAGCCAGGGACATACAGTAGAGTCTTTTTTTTTCTTTTTTCTAAAAAAACTAATTTTCGAAGATATTGGCACTTACAGCCTTTTTTATGTTTAGCCTTCAATTACGTGATAAGTCTGACATTTTTATATGTATATGACGTAGTAAACTTGTGAAAATGATAATTATGATGTAACAATGGCACCCTGGTAATCGAGCTATACACCTCACAATCCACTGAGCCATTGTGGCGAACTTCGGATGTCTTTCTTTTTGGTATTGTATAAAAAATGTGTGCAATAAAGAAAGTGAAGTTTCTTATCTTATTTGTTGGCTCAGTAGTGTAAATTATTTCATATCCATTTGTCTTGTAAGTGATGGTTGAAGGAAATACTACAAATAAGATAGCATAATAATGATAAATTATTGAATTTTTTTTTTTTTGCAAAACACGTAAAATATGAGAATGAATGACACATATTTGTTATTAAATTTTTACGTCTTATTTCGTTACATGATTTATCCTTGTGCACCTTTTATTCTTCGGTTAAAATAATTAATTTCCTTTGCATTGATTCTGTTACAATCTCTTTCAGAAACTGCCAATGAGACGCTATCTTACATAACAAAAATACGACATTTGAACTCATAATTATGTATTAAGCAGTTCTCTCCTGCCTCCCTCTGTCCGTTCTTCTGTTTGTCCATATTTAGTTCAAAACGGTCTGTTTTCAAGCTTCTTCAGCGTGTGTCCTTGTACAGAGTGAGAACCTGAGAAATAAATCAAACAAGTTTAAAAATAACATAAGTACAATACAAATAATATTTTAACGGATGATTCTAACAAGATGAGAAAGCGGAGTTCCGGGATGACTGGCGAGTTTGTTGATTTCTATTTGCCGTACATCTTGGTTTAGCCATTGTCTTCAAAATTTCTCTTTACCTGTCAAATGAAACTAGGTACTTTTTGTAAAGAAAATAATAACAATTCTTCGTTTAACACCTTCTTTTCGATATTAATGAAATTACTTAGACTCAAGATTAATTATATTTAGGTGGTGGGTTGAGAAGAATACTGGAAAAGCAACATCATAATTTGCCGAAATATAGGTCGAGAAAATTAATAGCTAAAGCGTTGTTGTTCCATATTGGGGAACTGAGTTCAAGTTTAGACGAGAAATGGAATTCATGATGGACAGGAACGGTATTGACACAGATTTTTTTCTCAACACTTCCGTTTATGCTACCTCTAGTCTACAATTTTTCCTTGATTTATGACCACATTTATAACGAAAAAACCATTTTATCATTCCAGCTTCCACAGGATATCAACTCCATGGAATCGCAATAATGAACGTTCTACTGAACAAAATATACTTACAGATACGGAATTAAAAAATGTGCCGAGTCGTGGCAGCAATCCTCCTCTATGTAGGCAAAAAGCTTCTCAAGATTGTCCACAAGTATAGTGAGGATCACGTAAGTGTAGTTCCTAAAAATCTAATTTGGCCGTCTCTTCAGTGTTGCCAACAAATACCAGATATCACCAAAGAGAGTAAAATCGCCATGCTACGTATTGAAATAATAATAATAATAATAATAATACAGTATTAACAATAACAATATCTTACTTATTTACCACATCTCACCTTTATGTTGAGAGGCGTTTTCTAAATGGTTCAATAATTTATGATATAGTATATTTTCCTCCTGGACTTCTCGCATATTATGTTGGGAATTAGGATTAGTATGATCTAATATTAAAATCTATTTTGTCTGACAACATGAAATTCATTGCTTTGACTAAACAGTTTACGATTCATGAGACCTAACCTAAAAATATATTTACTTGCTTGCATTTTCATCAGTTTCCTTTACTGCAAACTGGAATTGTTGCTGCTCAACATAACAGTTAGAAAATAACTATCAGTTGTAGTATTTGTCAGTACCCGAAATTCGGAACGAAGTTTGTAGAAGAAAATTCAACCTAACAGCTAGAAAATCACTATAATCCACTTGCATATGTAGTAATAGGGGAAGAATGGTTAGGTTTCACCCTTTGGGTATTAAGTAAGGTGATCCGAACTATAGCATACTCGTACATTTAGGCGTCCTTGCTTACTGCACATGCGCAATGCGTTGTATCTGGAACTTAGTAAAATTAGGTGACCCAAATTTTGTTTCTGGGTCTGTACATAGAAATCTCTGGAATTGGCGCGACACTCGAGTGTGGCAATTGAACGTCAATTGGGAATATGTACATTTTTCTATTGTTTTTTATTGTATTGTCTTCAGAGAGAAACTGTACTTTTGGGGAAGACATTAGCTATATCTTAAAAATAAATGCTGTAATTTATCATCATTAGACCTCTGTCCACTGTAGCCTTGACCTATGCAAGGGTTACATCACTCTTATACAATTACGAGGGTTAGATAACCAAACTTTAGGGAGTGCCGTTGCGGTTACGCCAGTCATCCCGGAACGTCGCATTCCCATCTCCTTAGAATCATTTGCTAAAATATGATGTGTTTTTGTTATTTTCAGACGTGGTTCATTTGTTTCTTAAGAGTTTTGCTGAAAACAAGGACAACAGACAAGTTGTTTTGAGACACATATGCACAAGTAAAAGGATGAATTGGCAAAAGGTAGAGAAGGCTATGTGAAATGGAATTCCTATTTCATATTTTTCTTTTCATAAGGTACACAATTTCTGACAGATTATAACAGAAATCTTGCGACGGAAATATTTAATCAATTAATGGAAGGAAGTCATTAAAATGTTTTCAACGTTATTACTATAGTTACACATCCTACCATGTTTTCCTTTGTTTCAAGGACGAGTATTTTTATTAGTTGTAAATTCCATAGAAATGTCTTTTATTTTACGATTCTATCACAACTACCTACTTGAAATTATTTTAAAACGCAGAGCAAGGGATTGTATGTTTTTATCTGTGCTTCAATATTAAAATTATATTTGAAAGTTTGTTGAACTGAAGCAAAGAATTTGTCTATAATCTTTTACGTTCTATAGTAATAATTTTCTTTTAAAACCATGAACAAGGAACTTTCGCTTCAGTTTTATGATTCCCTAAAACACTGTTGAATTAGAAAGAAACTTGTCTCTTTTGTTTTATCTTTCAATAGCAACTGTTTCTTTTAAAAGCTGTTAAATGGACTGGGGCTTTTACCTTTGGTATTTATGATTCTATAGCAAATGCTCCTTTAAAATTCTGTTGAAATGAACATAGTGTTTGTCCGAGATCGTGCGTATTTGCTTGGTTTCCGCACAAAACCAATCCGCGGAAAGTCTAAAATTTCACATTCAATATTCCCAACCTAACACACATAACAATTTCCCTCTTCTTACCGCTTAAGTGACATATTGATTTTACTGCTTTAGGCTTTTAACATATTATTTTTAGAGACGTTCAATATAGTAATAATTATAAATTGGAAACTTACCACTGCAATTTCACCTAAATTGCACTGTTAATTATTGTTTTTAAATATTTGCAAAAATTAAGTAAACTCTACAACTCCACTAAAGTTACTGCATTCGTGATGCAAGTAACATTAAGGAAGCCGTGAAAAAATCAACAAGATTCCAGACTCATCATAGACTGGGGGAAAAGAAGACAGACGTATATCACGGCCTGCTGGAGTATAGTAAACACAGAAAACATTTTAAAGCAACAATGTTGAAGATAGATATTTTTGTTTTGCAAATTTGCTGTCATTGAACAGAAACCAAGATGGAGATTTCATTGCAACTAATTAGAAATTCCTCTTTCAGGTATGTAATAAACGATCTTCGCAAAAAATAATGTACGATACACGAGCGGTATGTTTTCTTTCAATTCTCGGAAATTAAAAAAGCTCAACTGCGTTTCGCTTTTTCAAACTTTTCCTCGAACATGAAAACTTCAACATACCGCTCTTGTAACGCATATTACTATTTCTCTTGTTTCTTTCATGTTTCCATAGCAACTGTCTCCTTTAAAAATCTGCTCAAATTGACTTGTTTTTCTTTAGTTATCTTATATGTCCATAGAAACTGCCTCTTTAAAAAGTCTGCTGAAATTGATAGAGCGTTGGAGTGAGCGCAGTTTATTCTGGAAGGAACGTTTCTAGTCGAACCCACGTCAGCAGGCGGTGACTGGGCCATGGGAACGACACCTGTTGTGCATCTGTTTCCGCTTTGTTGAACTGTTTTATGTGCTCCTTCACAACTTGCTCTCCTAACTACAGTCTTTTGTCTGCACTTGATCTCTGCCAAATTCACATTTCAATCGTAACCACTTTATTTATAGGTTATGCTCGTGAGAATAATTTGTGTGTTTACAGTTGCACAATACTGATCGTGGGAAGAACAAACAATCGGGAAGATTTCAATGAGTAACTGTTACAGTTGTTATTGCATCAGACTGTCGTACTCTCAGATCGTAGGAGCGGGCTGCGTTCTCAACACGTTGAGGACTTTGTAATCGTTAAATTTGTTTTACGGCAAATTCGTTACGTTGTTCAATTGTTTGCGTTTCGACACCTACCAGAAACAACATAATATAAACAACACTGTATCTTTTTCCATCAATTGAAACTATATCATCTCATATCTCTTAGTCTTCTCTGGCATTATTAATGAGAAAGTGACTGTAAAGCAAATTATCTCGGAATATTTCAGTTTTCTTCCAATTTCATAATTGTTCCAGTGTCGTCATGCCAAGAGTAGTGTATGCAATTCAAAAAAATGTGTTATTCAAAACAGAAAATGAGGCTAGGATTCGGTCCCTGGCAGATTCTCTTTGATTTACTGCGGAAAAAAGAGTATGGAGCGAATTTCCTTTGCATACTTCGACTTTCCCCGCCAATCTCATTCCGCTGTTGTTCAATAATTACTATAGGATCGTAAATGTCTGTGAATATACTCTTGACATTAATCGCCTGAAATGTCCTGGACATGTTCTAAATAAAAAACATTTAATTAATTAATTAATTAATTAATTCATTCATTCATTCATTCATTCATTCATTCATTCGTTCAGTGTTCTGCCCAAGGGCAGGTCTTTCACTGCAAACCCAGCTTTCTTCAGTCTTTCCTATTTTCTGCCTTCCTCTTTGTCTCCTCTCTCAATGTGGTCTATCATCTGATATCTTCTTCTTCCCCGAACTCTTCTCCCGTTCATCATTCCTTCCAGTGCATCCTTCAGTAGGCAGTTTCTTCTCAGCCAGTGACCCAACCAATACCTTTTCCTCTTCCTGATCAGTTTCAGCATTTTTTTTTCATCCACCCTTTCCAACACAGCTTCATTTCTTATTCTGACTGTCCATTTAACACATTCCATCCTTCTCCATATCCACATTTCAAGTGCTTCTAGTCGCTTCTCTTCACTTCGTCGTAAAGTCCATGTTTCTGACCCATACAATGCTTTTATGGACTAATAATACACGGAGAAGGATGCCGACGTATCAGGTCAAAAATTAAATTTGCATCTTATGTAAAGATCTCAATGTTACGGATGGTATTAAGATCAGAAATCTTATATTGACAGACCATATCCGAAAAATGAAAGCAAAGAGAATTCATAGTAAGGTCGTTCATAGAGTTTATGCGAAACAAGATTCATAAAAAGATTCAAAGGAAGTTTGCAGAATAATATCCGAAGACAGGTATTGCAGACGATGATGAATGAACGGATGGATGAGTGAATAATAATGATGATGATGATGATATTAATAATAATAATAATAATAATAATAATAATAACAATAAAACAACATTAATATAATTTTCAGTAAGAGAATTAAATATCATATTTCTTTAAATTAAAAATATTAATTATTTAACACTTTTGGTATATATAGATTATAAATTCAGATATACTGTAGTCGTTATTTCATACTTCAATCAATTTAGAGTTCAGAATCTTCTCAGTGCGCTGAAACAATCCCTATTACAGTCGTAATAACACTGAATAAGGCCAATTCGCATTTTTAGGGGCAAAAGTATTATTTTATGATATGAATTTGCAAAAATACATACATTAATTTATTAAAAAATGCTTGAATTGTTGTTTGTTGCTGTTTAATCAACTGTCCGAAGACAGGCATGAACCTGATAAGTTGCACCATAAGGCATCACTCATGAGACAACTAAGCCAGGAAATAATTGAGTAGCGTAATTGCTATTTATTGATTTTATTTATTTCATTTTCAGTAGTAACAATAATGAAAGATTTTAAACAGAAATTTCTGCGAAAACCAAATAACTTTCATGAATTTTTACAATAAATTTACATGATGAATTTGTATTATAGTGATGTATCGAAGTACATATGATACTTCCGTGCAGGAATTCTGCACCATCATATGATGAAGGATGGGTGGAGCGGAGAAAATTCTCTCCGGCACTGGGATTCGAACCCGGTTTTTCAGCTCTATGTGCTGACACTTTGTCCACTAAGTCACACCGGATTCCAGTTCTGATGCCGGATTAAATCCTTTCAGTTTAAGTTCCACCTCTTAGTATTCCCTTTAGTGGGCAACCCTCATGCACTGTGTGACAGTGGTAGAGTAACTAACGCATTATGTGCAGAAGTGCACTCATTACGAATGACTAAGTGGCCGGGATCCGACGGAATGAGCGCCGTTGGGTTGGCCACTAAAAGGAAAACTAAGAGGTGGAACTTAAACTGAGATGATTTTTTGGAATCCGGTGTGGCTTAGTGGATAAAGCGACAGTACGTAGTGCTGAAAGCCCGGGTTCGAGTCTTGGTGCCGGAGAGAATTTTTCTGCGCTCCACCCATCCTTGATGGTTTTGTGGTAATGCAGCGTTGGTGGAATTAGAATGCCAAAAAAGAAATTGAAAAGTTCGGAGAAAACCTGCTGAGGAGTCGTCTTGTCCACAAAACAGTTAAGAAAGTGTTTCATGCTGTCACATTCTTGAACGACTGGAATCCCGTCGATCCCACAGCGCCGTTAGGTAATCCACAAATTGTGTAAAATGTGGACGTGACAATGGAGTCCTTCCACAGAACATTGCTCGATCGGTTTCCGCGGAAACAAATCCCTAGTAACACACGCATAAACCGCACTGAAACGAGCTCCACTTGCACGTCCGGCAACGACGCATACAGTTCTTCACCTTAATGGCAAAAGGGGATAAAACACATGCTATTAATTCCCGCTTCGAGCGAACTTCCTTGAGGTTTGCAGCGTTGATTACCTATCATAAGTTTGGGTTTGACACCCTCAGGGCCCATAAACACTAAACTGCCAATAAATAGTGGGCAATCAAAGTGGAAATATTCTCGTCTGAACCTCGAAGGCATTGTTGAAAGTAGCTGTTATATGACTCCGGACGGTAATCTTCCGATTATAAAAAATTTCAACCACTATTCACTAGGGCATTAATTATGCATGGTTGGCATTCCTGACACAGTAGAGATAAATAAACACTGGTGTCTACAAGGACGGTATAAAAAAGATCTAGCTGTAGTCTAATCACTTGGCTAACGGCTTCTCATCAAAAGAGACCGGAGTTTGTTTTCGAGCAGATTCAGTGAGATATGGAGAGGAAAAACGGATAAGGAAATTTTTTTCCCCGACACCGTAATTTTCCTTGCCAATGTCTTCTATTTTTGTTTGTCTTGCGCCGTAGCTGCGTGATTTAAGACGTCATACGTGGAACTAGCGATACGGAATGTTCACTGGTTCAGTTTTCATGGAGGAAGAAATTTTCTCATGAATTTTAGACTAGTGTATGGGACCAGTGTCCACCTAGCATCGTGATGAATTTGAAGAGCTACAATAAGCAGCGAAATCCGGTTCCGTGAACTAGATATAATGGTTGGGGAAGGGGAAATTCATCTCGTTGGATGACTTTTCACCTCTGCTGAAGCATGAGGGCTGTAACACCACCGATTTATTTTTAATCTTTGTTTATTGATGTCTTATTATAGTTTCACCATACCGTCCTCTTTCCGCAGCATTTAACTGTAGTAGAAAGTATGCTTAAGGAAAAATTACAGTTCTATTGATAGATTCAAACTTGAATATTATAAACATTTTGAGCAATCATATAGAATTGATCGTATGCAATTTAAAAGAATGTAGAAGTTATTTTCACAGAGATTCAATTTTACCATAGGCCTATTCCACTAATTTTAACTCCGACCTTGGTACTTTCAATATCATGTGTTTACTTAGAGATTTTATCTTTCTCCGACTTTTTGCCCTTGAAGCTTTCTGTGCTGAAGTCGCCGGAAACAAGGGTTAGGTGTATCTGCCGTAAACAGCTTTCTCTCGGTCATGTAATGCCTCCGTTTTATGATTGGTTTGTAAGTCATCCAATGGACGCGTAGTAAAAGAATTGAGTCTATTTACGTCAGTGATGTGTTATGGTTCATTTGAAATTTCTGGCCTATCTTAGACTTGATGATCAATGTTTTCTGCTGAACATATTTATTGTGCTTGAAACTAATGAATGAAATGCCTGGTTCAGAAGCAAAACTGTTAAAACGCTTGAAGCCTACAGCCAACCATACTGAAGGCTCTCTTGCAACACAGGGGTATAAGAAATATACCGGATCCGTCGTAAGTGCCACTATTTTTACATTTATCGGAAGAAATTCTCCCCAGGGTATCGATTTTGACAGAATTCCAAAAATTAAAGTATCTTCCAAGCTAAACCAGTGTGAGTTAAATGGAAACCTTGGTGTCATAGATAGAGGTCGAGGACCCCTACGCCATGTTATTGTCTCCCTCATGCAGTTTTATTTCGGAGAGAGGTATAACCATAGGCCTACAAATATTGGCCTAGTGCCTATTTTTGGACGAAAATCAACTTTTGTCGGGGATCGGATTTTTGTGAATAACTTTGCTCTCAGTACGCTGAGAAGAATTCATAGCTGTCAAGAACGTCTCTCTGCGACGCCTGGTTGCCGAGATATTGACGGTTTAAGGGGGAGAACACTGGAGTAAAAATCCCCATTTTTGAGTTTTCTGGGTCTGAAGTCCCAACTTTACTGGAGACTCTATTGCGACACAGGGGTACAAGAAATACGTAGGCTATGCCGGATCTGTCGCAAGCACCGCTATTTCTACATTTATTGGGAGAAATTCTCTCCAGAGAATCTATTTTGAAAAAATTCTAGAAATTTCGGGAGTCTTTTAGGCTGAATCGTCGTGAACTGAGGGGAACCGTTGCTATTATGGATAGAAAAGGAGAAGCCATATGCCATGTTATTTTCTGCATCCATGCAGTCCCCTTTCAGTGGAAGGTATTGCCGTATAAATGTTGACGTCTAAACTCATCCCTCTTTTTGGAGGAAATGATCTTTTGCTGGGGTAAAATAGCAAGAAGGACTTGATTAATTTCTGATGATTATTTTTCACGAAATATTTTAAATTTTATTTTATTTTATTTTTAATTTCAATCATGTAAGTTTATTCAGGCTTAAAAATTCATCGCCTTCACTTACGTCTGAAGAGTACATCGGATTTTAATTGCAAACGCGTTTAGTAACCGCTTGATCAACGAGGACAACGAATGAAAATAATGTATGTAGATATAGCATCTCAACTCGCTTAATACAAGATTATAGAGTCGGTAACATTTCTCGAGCTATACCCTGTAGGAAATACCCAGCGTTACCGAGGCTAAAATATTATGCACAAAAAATGACCTACATAAAAAAATCACGCAAAAAGGTCGCTCACGATTTTCAATGCCTGTAATAGATGTAAACGGTGCTATCTATGAAAATAGCACATCCTCTCTAATGATGAATTCTCCAAAGTAACTCTTTAAACCGTCTTTCATTGTGGTTCGAATACTTAGTAGCGCATCTGGCCACAAAATACCCTAGTGATTCACGGCAAGGAAATTGAGATTTATGTGCATTGCATGCGAAGTAGACACACAGTAGATATGACTTAAGGATTTAACATTACCATAAGAAACCTATGTATAAAAACAATGAAGAAAAAACTGAATCTGTGAGCCATATTTAGAAATTAGCAGGCTTTGACGACTTGTAAAACAAGAGAACATCAGGCTTTCACTTAGTAACCAACGGCTACATACCTCTGCTATTTTATTTCTTCATTATCTTTGTACATACATAGGTTTCTTATGTCCTATACCTAGAAAAACACCGGTATATTCCTTACGTTGTGTTGTCTGACATGACGATCTTGCGTCGTGTTGACCACATAACCATGGAGGCCTACTTATTATTTATTTATTATTTATTTATTTATTTATTTAACCTGGTAGAGATAAGGCCATCAGGCCTTCTCTTCCCCTCTACCAGGGGATTACAACTACAATATAAAGAATACAATTATAATTATAATTACAATTAATATTGAATTTACAAATACAATAAAAATCAAAGTACTAAAAGAATTAACAGACTAATAAAAGCTAGACAGTTCATTGTAAAAATTAAGAAGAGAGAAATTTTTTTTATTAACTAAGTAAAAATTAAACCTACTCTACGCAGTAAGAAAATGCTTAATAAGTTTGCTTTTGAGACCATTCAAAATTCTAAGAAGAAGAAGGACGTAACTGGCTGAAAGATCCAATATTTGAATAGAAGGTATTTATTATTATTATTATTATAATTATTATTATTATTATTATTATTATTATTATTATTATTATTACGGCAGAGCTACAAATAGAGGGTTCGATGCCAATGAGGGGAAATGAAGATTTAATTTATTTTCCTTGGGCTGGATATAGGCCTAAGTTCCTTACCTTGTATTTGATCTAGCTTCCTTAAGTAGTCACCTTAAGTCATGCTGTTCACATGACCACAGAGCTCCGCTGCTTGTGTGGGTCAAGTGTTTTTACGAGAGTGAGGACGAAATTGAGCAAAGAATCTAATAGAAGTTAGATAATGTTGGTAATGCTCTTTATTATTATTATTATTATTATTATTATTATTATTATTATTATTTTGTTAAGTTTATTTATACACGCTTTAACATCTGTGGTCATGTCGCGTGTTTTAGGACCTCTGGGTATGCCAGTAGGCCGTTTTTACTATTGTTGGATTTCTTTTTCTATTGTGTGCATAGGCGGAGTTATGGGGGGGGAGCATGGGGGAGCACTACCCCCGAAACTAGTCTGAACTCTTTCTTTATCTATTAACATTAGAAAATATTGAATGCAAAAGATTTTTCTTGTTCTTGTTTATGATTAAGTTTCTGTGCTTAAATTGACGAATTAATGTCTTCAGATCATGTGTCTAGACTATAATATTTATTTTAAATTTCTAAATGTATAAGAATTTCTATACCTCGTTAGAGGAATGGAAGCACTGTAATGTTTCTTTTGCAATAGCCTGTACTCCTGTGTTAGAAGTCTGCAGCGGCCATCTACTGAATTAGGTGTTAGTGTAAAAAACACCATAGTCCCATGTTAAAAGAGTGAACATTTTCAGTAGTTTTCATAAAACAACCATAGTCCAAAGATTTTTCTGTGAAAACAGCCATTTTCCAGGAAGATGGTACGATGGTAGCATTTACAAATAATATCCCATTCATAAACAAAAGCAAGAAAAGTCTTTTGAATTCAATATTTTGTAATGTTAATAGAAAAAAAAAAGAGTTCAGACAAATTTTGGGGGGGGGGGCAATGCTCCTACATACCCTCCCATAACTCTGCCTATGGTTATTGCCTATTATAATTTGTAGTAGACCTACAGTTGAAGCCCTATACAACTCGGTCCGAAACATCGTGGATATGGATGTAACACTATGCACTCCAAAATACTTTTATTAAATGATTATATTCCGATATACTGTACCACTGTCAAGCTATAACAGAGGAGTAAGTAAATAATATCTCCTGTAACCTCGTTATGTCGGGATTCTATGGTTTTGCTTTGCTCCCCCCCCCCCCCAAGCAAACGGTTCTCTCTCCGCCTATGATTTGTGTTGTAGATGGCTTGTGTTCATGTACCTGATTATAGATTTAGTTACTGTTTATGATATTGATTATTATTATTATTATTATTATTATTACTATTATTATTATTATTATTATTATTATTATTATTATTATTATTATACGTAATTATGTTAAAACATATTTAATAAATCACCCGAGAGATAATATTTTAATGAGCACGTGAAAAATATAGGAAAACGTAGCTGTAAATTACCCAGAACACAAGTCCTATGATGCTGGTGACCTGGAATTACGACTATGTACAAAATTCTGCCATTGATAACTGTGTTTGAGGATATGGATTACAGTAAACCAGAGAAAAATGTGTACAAATCTGGCGGCGTTAACGTTATTGCTCCGAAAAAAACCTGCCCCACCACCGTATTTGTAAACCACGTTGTATTCAGTTCGAGTCAAGTTTCCTACTTTGTATTGTGTGTGAAGTTCGATCAATAGATAGTTTGTCCTGATAAGACTGCACTACATTCTTACGATAGGAACGAGTGGTATATCTAGAACGTGATGTAGACCTGTCTTGCGGGGACGGACCGTGTACTGTTAGTAGTACTTCCTGCGCCATGTCACAGCGAATGTCATGACCTGGCAGGTAGTCGGTTTCCAAAGGGAAATCACACGACAGCTATGAGACCCAGCAGGTCAGATGTCTTGTTAGCGAGTTCTTCACTCCACAGCCCTTGAAATGTGAGCTGGAAAAACGAGATGCTACAACGGCGATTATTCAGCGATCAGAGAAACCTTGTTCACAGTCGCCTTACCCACCAAAAGTCTCATAGGGTATATCCGGGATTGCACTCGGGTATCAGTTACTGAGCTGTAGTATTCATCCCAGCATCGCTTTACCATCTCGCTATAGACGATGCGATAAAGGTATTCGAAATAAAACACCATGCAGCAATTTTTTACTTAATAAATCTGACAGATCCTGTCGCTGTCGACAATGATGATGGTGAAGAGGAATGTGTTGTTTATAAACATGAAGGCGACTAAAAATGTATTATACAAGAAAGAACGGAGGAAATTATAAAAAGAAAAAGATGATGATTATCGTGGTGATGATGGTGGTTAAAGAAATGAAAAAATAATAAATTATGCTAATAAATAAGAAAGAAAAAATTGACAAAGGATTTAAGTAAATTCCAATGATTGAGTGAAACGTTTATAGGTACTGGAATTAAGGGGTTAGGTACAGCTTACAGCAGAAAAAATTTGGAAATATTCACAATTTTTTTTCCTCCATTTCTGTATCTTGTACAATAATGAAAATTAGTATGTGTAAAACACTGTCCTGCTATATGAAAAAAAAAATATATTTTTTTACGATTTAAAAATTATATTTAGATTTTGTTTTTCAAAATTCAATTCACTGTGCAGTGATGAAGCGCTTCCCACATAACTAAAAAATTATCCAACATTCTGTGATTAAATTTTTTGTGTATATTTATGCATGTCATGTCTACAATATGTTACAAGATCACTTCTCTACCTTTGATAGATTGTCTGATAAAAATAAATTCATTTTTAAAAAATGGTCAAATATCAGTATTATTTTCTAACACAAAATAAAAACAAAAATATCATTTATTAAGTTCTGTAATTGAAAGAGCATGATATTGTAAACATGAGTTTCAGCAATAAAATAAAAGAGAGAGAACATGAAAAAGTTAACAAGTTTATGACTTATGAGGGAAATGTTTCATCACTGCACAGTGAACTACCACCATTATGAATTCTGAAAAAAAAAAAAAAAAAATCGTAAAAATATTTTTTTCATATAGCAGAAGGACAGTGTTTCATACATACCAATTTTCATTGTTGTGCAAGATAAAGTAATGGAGGAAAAAAATGTTGAATATTTCCAAAAATTTTACTGCTGTAAGCTGTACCTAACCCCTTAATGTACTAATATACAATATGTAGTTTTTTTTAAACGCTGCAGTGTTTTATTTGATATCCATGTATAGCCCATACAGAACCAATACACCCAATATTTCCATAACTATTATGTGAAAACCTCCAATGAATTAAAGTATAAATTAAATATAATTAGGGGTAGAGTCATAATGAGTGAATTTGACAGCATATTTTTGTACTTATGCTTCCATGCTAATTGTTAAGACCAGTGCACATATTTAATCAGGTATCCAACTGCGAAGCCGTTAGACTATCCCAGATTAACTTTCAGATTAATTACTTACCTATGCCTTAATTAACTTTGATATTGAGCAAGAAATTTTTATAATTTTGACATGGCTTGAACGGAAAATCTCGAGGCACATTAATAGCAGAAAATGAAGCTGGACGGACCGCGTAGGAAATCACAAGGCATGGAGTTCATCTTACACTTCTGTTTCCATGGTACAACGAGTCAGAGTAAACTTTTCCTATAAAAATATAACAATTTTTCTATTTTGTACATCGTACATAGACTATCGTGTTAAAAAGACAAGAGGTAAAGAAAAATATGAAGGTGAATAATGAGAAAAATATTATATTCAAAATGAAAGAAAAAAAATATGAGTATCGGTATTACGAAGAAGAAAATTAGATTTATAAGAAATAGTAACATGATTAAGATAATAACGATGATGATGATGTTTATGATGATGATGATTATGATGATTGTGATTATGAAAACGAAGAAGAAGAAGTGTTATAATGGCGATTTTTGTTATTATGATGATAGTGAAGGTGGAAAGAAGATAATTATAGTAAAGAAAATGATAATGAAAAACAAAAGATTATGCAGGTAAGATACTAATATGGTAATCATGATGGTGGCACAGGAAAACAAAAAGATGAATAATATGAGGGAAAGTTATGATGATAATAAAAATGAGAAAAGGGACATAATTATGAAGAAGAAATTATTTTAGAGGAAGCATAAGACGATGATAATGAAGACAACACAGAGAAAGAAACAGAAATGCTGGTGGCCATATTGAAGAAGAAAATAAAGAGGTAAAGGAATAAAAAGAAGAATAAAATGAAAGGGTCATTGGCGTAGATCAGTTTACTGAGGCATATGCCTGCTGATCCGGAGTTGCGTTCAGGAGCGGGTTCGATTCCCACTTGTGCTGATTACTTGGTTGGTTTTTTTCCGAGATTTCCCCAATCGTAAGGCAAATGTCGAGTAATCTATAGCGAATCCTCGGCCTCATCTCACTATCACCAACTCCAAATAATCTTGTAGTTGATACAGCGTCGTTAAATAATCAAGTCAAAAAAAAGATAAAGGTGGTCATGATGTCTGTGATTGAAGTGGTCCGAAATTTTAAGTTTTTGCAATTTAAATGTGTCGTTAAAAACTACCTCGTATTTCACGACTACTCTGTCGCGACGCGGTGCAGGTACCCGAATAGGAAGCCTCTACACCCCAGTAGGTCGTCCGTCGCTTGGGGCTGCTCAAGGAGTAACGGGTCTTTTGCGCACTACAGAGCGTTCCGAAACTAAAGTCTCTGTTTATACATTTTCTGCAAGTCATCGCGAATCCTGGTTTTTTCTCACATGGGCTGAATACATCTTGTTCTCCGAGCTGCACAAACATATGGCAATGTCCCATGTGTATTCTCATACTTACAAGACTTTTTTACTTTCTCCACAATACTGTATATTGAGAAGGCACAGAATGGTTCAAAAGTGTTCACTCGTTTTTGTGAAATAATTTAATGGCAGTCAGAAATGTTAATTACCATACATGTTTTCTTATTTAATTTTAAATACAGTGTAACGTTCCATCTACAAAACATTTTTTCCAGCATTTCACAGTTGCTCTGGAAATATATCTACATACTGTAATGACCTAAATTGCAGCGTAGATTCGATACTCAACTTGTTTTAGACCTGCGAATTTTTTTTCACCCTGGACTTCATAAAACCTCCAGAAAAGAAATCTGAATGTCAAAATAGAGAAGCGTAGAGCTCACAGTTTTTAAACAGATTTGTTTCAGGTGTTCCCTCAAAAGTCTCAAAACAAGGTGACTTTTCATCTTCTTGTAAAGCCACTAAATTCAAAATTCCATTATTTAATCGTCGTCCTCGGTGTCCTAGTGGTTATAAGATGAGGTCCGCGGTTTCAAACTCTGCAGAAAAATGCATTTTTAAGTGCCAAAAAGTCCTTAACATTTCTTCTTTCGAAAGTTTAGTGTCGTAGATTTACGACAAATAAAAGACCCAGTCCCCGAGATAGAGGAGTCCGGGTAAAATATGAAGTCTATTTCTTGCCCGCGTGCGCTACTTACACACGAGATTGTGTCATCTTTGATCTTTATTGAATCAGTTATTCTTTCTTCCGCGTGGATCACAACCTTTTATACCATCCAGTATACACCTAGAAATCAACTTTCACATTTCAACAGAAACACATTTTGATCATCCTTGAACACGTCTGGTAGAGTTTCTGATCGTTAAACATGTCGGCTTTTTACATTACATACCAGATTTAAAATCCTGGTAAGTCCAAGTGGAAGCCATATGCATAGTTGAAAATGGCGGTGATAGGGAAGGATATTTCGGGATACTTTCATTTTTCCTACAATCATGATAAATGCATGTCTGGCTTTCAGGTAGAAGCTCCCTGTGAAGCAGGCTTGAATAATTTCAAGGAAAAAATTGTTCCGGGGCCGGGTATCGATCCCGGCACCCTTCGCTTAGCGCACGAATGCTTTACCGACTGAGCTACCACAGGAACTATACACTAGAAATGTATATAGTGTATAGTTCCTGGGGTAGCTCAGTCGGTAGAGCATCGATCCCGGGACCCTTCGCTTAGCGCACGAATGATCTACCGACTAAGCTACCCCAGGAACTATACACTAGAAATGTATATAGTGTATAGTTCCTGGGGTAGCTCAGTCGGTAGAGCATTCGTGCGCTAAGCGAAGGGTCCCGGGATCGATACCCGGCCCTGGAACAATTTTTGCCTTGAAATTATTCAATCATGAAAAAATTTCTCTTACATAAATAATAATCACCGGGATATTAGTAACGTCATATTGCCAATGTTTTCTTGGTTACTAGGTGTACTTTTCCTCTGCAGTCGAAACAATTTCCACTAGATCCTCGATCCGATTTCGTTTTCGTCTCCACGTCCGATATCCGGTTTTTTCATTAATCTTGTTTCCTGCGACCTACATAAGCAGGTTTCAAGTGTATTTACAATTGCCGGACGTGGGTTCGAGTCCTTGTGACAGCTGTCGTCTGCCTCGCCTTGGAACCCACTTCGTGGAACTTCCGGCTCTCACGAGCGGGCGGTGGCGTAGTGAATGGATGAATCAGTTGACGACGCCGTGATGCAACTCCCAGCATGACGCATTTGGAGGCGTGACGTTGGTGGAGTTGCCTGCACACGTCTGTAACCACGAGCGTACCTTTTGGCAGGCGATGACTGCATCTTGCTGCCTGCTGTAAATACCGCTTCTTGGTTGATCTAGTTCAACGTTCGTCAGGCTTTCAATGGTCATTGTTCAAGAATTTAAAATTCTACAGGCCACCATAAACTATGAAACTCCTAAAATATACAGTATAGAGTTTTTCAAGAGCAATCCATTATTGGAATGCAAATGGAATTGGCTGATATTGAACAAAACTCTCAGAAATTTCAAACTTTCTATTTATAAAATAATATTTTTATTGAAATAAAATATCTTTGTGACTATTGTTGTGCAAGTTATGACGTCATAGAAATATTTTTAAATTATACACTATAGTTTTTTTAATATCACCTGTTGTATTTCATTGATTCTAGTTCACGTTAACACCTTGTTTAAAAAACTTAAAATTGTATTAGTCGACATGTTAAAAGTGTTAAAATTTAAAATAGGTTATGTACCTTAGACAGACGGCCCGTTTCGACGCCGGTGCTGCGTCATCTTCAGTGTCCTACGAACTACTGCTTTTCCTGCTGATCTTGAATTCTGCCATTTGTATTCGTCACGTCAGTTGTAGGGGTGGGAGTGTGTTGTTCTTATGGTGAGGGGGGATGGTTGTTGTTGCGTTATGTAATATTTCATTTGTTTTGTAAAGAAGCATTATAGTTATGGTTACTATGGTAACAATTTTATTGTTTGTATCTTTTGTTTGTCCCTGTGTTATGAAAGAGTTTATTCATGAAATCAGAATGAAACAAGATATTCTTAACAACCGAATAACAGTATTTTTTTAAATATATTATAACACTAGCCATAATTTATAAACAAATTATTCCAAGCAGGTTATGTATACCATTTCTCTTGTGTATAGCATGAACTCGTTCACATTGACGTAAGCTTAATTGACAATCAGACAGAAGCCAATGACATTCAATAAAAACATGAATATAATCGACAGAAATAAAAAGATAAAAAATACACACCTTTGTTAATGTTATATAACATGAATATTTTTATAAGTTTCTTTTTTAAAATATTCAATTTTAAAATATTTCATATTTAGAAAATGATCTGTAATTTTATTATAAAGTCTTGGGCCGAAACTAGCACCATGTTTAAGTACTGCACTTGTAAATATTGAAATATAGTCATAGTTAAAAAAATTTCAAACGTCGTGTTTTGAGATACTTATGTTTACAACAATGGAAATAGTTCAAAGTTTTAACCATTGTGCTTTAAGATGTACCTACGTATTTGATATGATATAAATTGCCGAAAGAAATTTCGCTAATGCTCATTCACTGACCATGGAATTGTTTCTTGTTGCTTTGATGAAGTTCTGCGCATATTGAATCTGACCGTTTGTGGTCTAAGTAGCGGGTTCTGGCGCGAGGAAATGAATCTCACCGCAGCTGCAGGTGTGCAAGTGAAACCGATGGGGGTTTTTATTCCGACACCGCACACCACTACACAGCGCGATGTGATAATGGGAGAGATTCGAACTCGGCAACTGTCAGAGAAAGTGACGTAACGGCGGCCACACATCTCGCAACGGTTCATGTAGGAGAAACGAAACGAGGGCTTCGAATTTCATTCCAGAACTGCGATCCAAACGACATCATTGAAAAGTAGTAAACAGCAATATGTGATATACGATTTTCACATGTTTTAATGTACGTACTCTGAAATTCTATGACTTAGCCTATAACATTATTACGTGAATCCATAAAATATTAACCATTTTTAGGCATTAGAATTATTTATTAGGGTGAAGTTATCAAATCAAATTGAAGTACAAAGTCATTCGTACAATATAATAAAAATATAACATTCAATGACATTAGTTATGATGCATTCTACAGATGCTAGTAATAAAGTAACATATTAAAATGTGAAAACTTAGGCTATTTAGAATATATAATAATACAGAAAAATGACGTATACATAGTTAATGAAACAATATTGCAAATCTAACGCTGACTCTAAAAATAAAAATATTTAGGCCTATTCTTACTACGACAATCAGCAGTACTACAGCTTGCCATACCTCAGTTGACACTAGAATGATAATTATGAAGATATTTCCTGTTACCTTGGCAACCTATATTGATATACGTGAAGATTATTTTTTTTAAATTTTTGGACCTACGGAATATATCTGTTAAGGTAACAATTGTTATTAGAGAAGAAAAACTCGCTCAGGCGCCGGGGATCGAGCCCGGGCCCTTGGTTCTAAGAACCAAGCGTTCTAACTACTGAGCTACGCCGAAGTTCAATCCACAGCAGCCGGTTCATAGTAAAATGACAGTTGACTTAATATAATATGTCAACATATATGTCGAACATGAAGTAAGACCAGAACGGGAAAAACACTAGAAGAAAGGGATTCGATCCGGTACTGTGGATTGAATTTCGGCGTAGCTCAGTGGTTAGAGCGCTTAGTACGTAGAACCAAGGACCCGGGTTGGATCCCCAGCGCCGGAGCGAGTTTTTCCCCTCTAATAACAATTATATTGATACAGTTTGTCAGAATTCAGTTGACACTAAAGCAACTTGTGCTGTAGCTTGTCAGATTGGTTGACAATCGTCTTATATGAAGTTTCATAATTATTATGACATCCAGTAATGTTATAATTTGTCGGATGACACTTGACTTGTATGAAGACATGCATATTATGTTTGTCTGCAATGAAAAAGCGTGTCAAAATTTAGCTGACGTAAATTGTATGAAGGTGTTACTATTGCAACCCACAGCGCTATACAGTACCTTGGTTATTAATAACCTTCAGATAAGGTCAATGAAACCTTCCAAGACTGCTGGTCCGGCAGTGCAAAGGACTTATATGTAAACGAGAAATAATCGCTAAATTTTTAAGCAGCTCTCTACGAAACAGGTCTTTCACACTTAATTCACAGTCGACAGAAATCAGGCTTAAGGTTATATTTTATAGTTATTAGAAATCCATCGTCATTGACAAGATTTGAACAAGCGGACCGCCATCTAATGCCAAGCATGGTAATCACTCAATCACCAAGGACGACTGTGATATTTTAGTTGACACTGAAATTATGCATGTCATGCGCGTTATTGTAGCAACCCACAATATTTTGTAGTTTGTAGGACTTGAGCTAACATTGAATCTCTACATAAAGCATGTAGGTTACCATGACAACCCAAATGCTTCATAAGCTGTACATGTTAGCATTGTAAGCAGTAGTATTAGCACAGTCTAGTATATACAGTCACGAAGCTTGAGTTGTTGAGGGCACTAGGAACAATAGTCTGTGCCGGTACTAATTCGCATTGTCTGTAATGAGGCGATAGTAGCGATCCCAGTGATTAGCAACTAACTATGGATGCATATTTACTACGTATTGAGCTTCGTGACAATATATATTAGACTGTGGTATTAGTAGTATTTCATTCAACGACACTTTCAACTTCAGAGGTTATTCTGCGTTGAAATGAAACTAATTTTGCCTTACAGCTACAGGGATGTTTTATGCGCTACGAATCTAGGAACGGGCCCCCTAGTCTTTTGGAACTTAGTATATAAAGTGGCATCAAAAACTTTTTCCTTGCATTTTTTAAGTATGTCCTGATCGTACCTATGCAGTGTAAAATATTACCATGACAACTAAAACTTACCATTAAGCAAAGCCTGCATGGTATAGTAAAAAAAAGGTACAATAAAAATGCAAGGAAAAGGTTTTTGATGTCACTGTACAATTTTAATGAAAGCATTTAATACGGCATATAATACTTTTCTACGATCTTAAAATTCATTTCTAGGCTCTATAATGTTTAATTATTTGTAATTAAATTAAGCTCTCTCATATTATGGTTTATTGCCAGAAGAGTACTTTACTTTAAAAAGAGTGAAGAAATTTTAAAGCCTTTTTTCGAAAAATATTTTCTAGCAACCAGAATTAATAGTTTTGTAGATGATATCAATTATTAGATTGTAATTTGTCTCAAACAAGCATTCTATAGCATATTTAATGCTATATCATGATACCTAATACAGATTTTTCCTTCGTTCACAGGTAAGCAAATGAAAACGAGTCTTTGTACAATTAGCGGCCAGGAAACTGGGGGAGGTAAGTTCTAGTCGTTTGGTAAATTTAATTTTAGCTTCAGCCAGTATGAAGAGTTAAATTTTTTAAATAGAGAGCCATCCATTATAAATTCATTAACTTTAGAGAATTTGACATTTTTAACGGTCATGCCCTATAAATACAATCAGTTTAAATATATTATTATGACATGTACATAGACAGGTGGCATCCGTTATAAATTATAGATACGTAGCTGCCATCCATTACAAATCCAGTCAGTTTTAGTGTTTGATATATTAAAGAGATAGACGGCCATTCATTATAAATTCAGCTAGTTTCAACAGTGTGTAGTACTTTCAACAGATACGTGGACAGACAAACAAACGTTCATCAATCATATATTCAGTCAGTTTTATGAGTTCTTTAATTTGAAGAGACAGATGGTCGTTCATAATAAATTCAGCCAGTTTGAAGGTTGTGTTCTTTTAACATAAACGCTAGTAGACAGATCGCCATCCATTATAGATTCAGTTACTGTTAAAGATTTTATTCTTTTAACAGACTGGCAGACAATTCTCAACGCATTATAAATTACGTTTAATTTTTCCATTTTGATTCTTGCGTACACTACTTTTAATACTTGAATATAGGTAATTGATTAACTAGCGGACTTACTCGTATTAATTATGTAATTCTAAATATACAGAAAACCAACCACCACCACACATATACACAACACATCTAACCATCCCATACAACACAAACATGCTGATTCAGAACAATGGTACACAGATTACTCAACATACCCATGAGCCAACAACACTACAATGAAGAAGTGAACACAATCAAATACATACAGTAGCATAAGAAAACGGTTACAATCCAAACATAATAGACAACATCATAAGAAAGACCAAACAAAAACTTAACAAACACAAAAACACCCAAAACACAACACAAACACAAGAACACAAGAAATACATCACAACAACATATGAAAACAAAAGCACACATAATATCGCATCTTCATTCAGAAAGCAGAAATATAACATAGCATACAGAACAGAAAACACACTACAAAGACATCTCAACACACAAAAAACACAAACAAATGAATACGACCACACAGGCGTATACAAACTCACATGTAACAGTTGCGACAAGTTCTACATTGGACAGACAGGCAGATCATTCCAAACACTTTACAAAGAACACATTAAAGCAATAACCAGAGGACACAATACATCTACATACGCCGATCACATAACCAATGCTAACCATACATACAATAACATAAATGCAGACATGGAAATCCTACACATACAACCCAAGAACCAAAAACTCAACGCACTAGAACAATACGAAATATACAAACACACTAAAACACACCTCGATCAAATTCTCAACACACAGATCAATTTCAGTACACACACACTATTTGACTCCACTATTCAACACCTTTCAACAATCAAACGCACCCACAAAACAGGCAGAGAAGTTCGAGATGACGCCGAGATCTAGTAGGCTCTGAGGATGGTGTGTTAAGCACCGAATCAGCTGTAAGCCGCACAAACTTACATAATTAACATGAGTAAGTCCGCTAGTTAATCAATTACGTTTAATTTTTGTGCGACCAAACTGAATATCGGTAGGCCTATCAGCAACGCTAAGAACATGTATGTCTTCTATTATATCGAAAACTATTTTTAGTTGTGTCATTTATTTTTAAATGACGTAGCGACAAACTGCAATAGGATAATACCAGGTTACAAGAAGTGGAATGTCCACCTCCGTGCCCACTATTCGCTGCACTTGAGTTCTTCTCGATCACTTTTACCTTCACCTTCCCATAATGAGCTCCGATCTACAGTTATCTCACAACGAATAACTGCAAGGTGGTGGCCTTCGGTGCAAAAGGTCCCGGGTTCAAGATCGGTTGACAATATATTCTTGCACCTCTCCTTTCGCTCGAACTTGGCTCACATACCGGAAGCAGACAAATCGCTTTACTCAAGAATTGTGAGAATGGAATTTGAAGTTATCTTTTGTTTCTCATTTAATACATTTGTAGGAGTGGGAGCTGTCGTGAGTCAGAGTTAAATATCATTCTAGTGTTTTCGAAAACCATAATCTTTGTCACAACCAAAACTATTCCTATAACTACGATGTATCTTGACTAACAATCACATCACTATAATTGTCATCATTACAATCTTCACCACAATCGTAATCATCGCCTTTACCAGTGTCACTGTAAACTACTACCACTATCATCATGACATGATATTTAATATTATAATAATAATAATAATAATAATAATAATAATAATAATAATAATAATAATAATAATAATAATAATAGTAATAATACTCGGTCAGAACACGATAACACGCTAGGAATTCCATTTCACACAACATCTCTCTATTCCTCATCTTTCACTGTTGCTACTTCTCGTCACTGGAATTCTCTGCCGCCTGAAGTCAAGGGCTGCCCAACTTTGATTTCTTTTAAATGTAAATTAGAAGAATATCTTATGATGAGTTGCCAGATCTAATGCGTTGCAAATATTTAACGCAATTTATTCAACTGTGTTTATTTTTATTTTTTGTCTCTTATTTATATTGTGTATATTTAATTCATTTGTCTTTATAATGTTATTAAGTAAATAGTATTTTATTTTAATTTAATGTTCATATGTTTACCGCAGAGTTCATGTTTGTGTATTTTTTTATTCAAATCTCTTTTTGTGACTTTATTATGTAAATCATGTTTATTTATCACTTAACACCAATGTGTATGCCAGCATATTTTTTATTATTTCTTTATCGTGTACATTTTATTCAATTGTCGATTTCTGGTTTAATTATAAGAATCCTACTTGCTTGTAATTTGATACCAACATGTATTCCAATATGTTTATTATTTTTTTATTGTGTAAATTTTATTGAATTATCGGCTTCTGATTTCAAGTAATTCGTAATTAATTCCAACAACATTAATATGTATTCCACTGTGATTATTTTACTTTATTAGATAAATTTTTATTTAACTGCCTCTTTTGATATCAGTTTGTAAATCGTATCTGTATGTATACACTACCGATCAAAAGTATTCGATCGCCTATCAGAACTATGGATTTGTGGTTAAAACAGGGATTTCGTTTTGAATATTCTATCATATCATAATGTTAGAGAGAGAAAATATTTATTTTGTTGGTCTATTTAGTTTTTCCGATGTGTTTGTACATTGATATGAAGCACAGAGTTGTTTTCATAGCTGATTGAAAACTTTTGACCGGTAGTGTAATTACTTAAATCTGATTCAGTTGCATGTTCAAGTATGTGAGCAAGTTTTAATCCTGATTGAGTGTAAGAGAAGCCCCTACGGCCTTAACTCAGCCAGGTTAAAAACACCCTTTATTATTATTATTAATATTATTATTATTATTATTATTATTATTATTATTTACATATTTATTTATTTATTTATTTATTTATTTATTTATTTATTTATTTATTTATTCTGGTGAAGTTAAGACCATCAGGCCTTCTTTTCCATACCACAACATCAACATAAACGTAAGTTATGATGTACCGTACCTTCACATTCTGTATTCTGATCACATAGTAACTATTATTTACGTTAGCATCCTATATATTATACTTTACTAATACCATTATTATAGACATTATCTTAGCGAATTTCATCAATTAGTTTCGACTTATCGCTAGTAACTGCACTACCATCTTACAATGCCCTTCAGTTAATATTTGTTAATTTACTGCTCATTATATTAATTAGCAAGAAATGTGACAGGGCCATCATTAACTGACATCATCAGCATCATCATCATCATCATCATCATCATTATCATCTTAATTATTAAGGGGATTTGCCATAAGAAGGGCACATAGGTAGGCCTAATTTGTCGTTGGCTCATGTAGATGTATGCCTTTCTAGTAAATCTCTCTGAATTTCTCATTTCGATCGTAGCTGAGTAAGCTGGCGATTTCTCACCAACTGGACTAGGTTCTACTCAGGACTTATAGGGCACAAATGTCTGTTGAACATTACAACCTGGAAGGCTTCTTACACTTTTTTCGCAACTGGTTGTCGCCCGCCGCGTAGGCTGCAACTTTCTCAGCGAAATGTCATCGCGCAGCCTCTCCTCTCGTATGCTGCTGTTCTCAGCGGGTGTGGGAACTGGGCGAGATCCTATCGCCGTTTGTTACGAATTTAGCGTCCTGGGAGTCCCGCGTTGATGGGTCAGTAGTCATGGCAACTTGCATAACGGACGCTTGCAGAAGTAGCACAGCGCCGAGTTCATGTATGCACAGCGTGTACGCCATGCCGTCATTGTTTGGAATATCATAAAGACGCCTAATAAATTATTGTGTATTTAAGAATTTTATTGGAGAATATAATATATTGTAGTGACGATCTTATGTATCAAACGAATTTTTGACACTGAATGAAATCTATATAATTGTCCATGTACCTAAAATAAATTGCTGGTTCGAGTCCTCATGGGGGAAGAAATTTTCTCATGAAATTTCGGCCAGTGTATGGGACTGGTGCCTACCCAGCATCGTGATGCACTTGAAGAGCTACGATACGTGGCGAAATCCGGTTACGAAAGCCAGCTATAACGGCTAGGGTGATCATTGTGCTAACCACACGATACCTACATTCTGGTTGGATGATCGTCCACCTCTGCTTCGGCATGTGGACGTGAGGCCAGCAGCCGGCTGGTCGTGCCACGGATTATCTATTATTATTATTATTATTATTATTATTATTATTATTATTATTATTAGCTAAAGTAAATATTATTAATTTACTCGTAATAACATTTGCGTGTTCCTATTTTTATTTTTTCATACCAAGTGTACAGTAAATCTGCAAGGAATACATTTCCAGATTTTGAAAGAAATATGCGTTTTAGATATTCAGACAAAAAAAGTGATAGGAGATTCATAGAATCCTTGTAATTGCGTGTAACTTTTATCTTCTGGATTGGGTGTTACTGTGATATTTTGATTTTTAAGGAATTGGTTCTTATTTATAAGGATTGTGAATATGATTGAGAGTAAAATAAATGTAATGCAATTTATGTGTAGTATTGTTAATAATTATTTTTTCTTTATTTCTTTATTAAATGTATGTCATACATATACATCTGTACAAAAGTATGTAGACCGACACAATTGAATTACTGTGTTTCATCTGAATGACCCATTACTAAACACGTGATATCAAACTAGTGTGACGTAACGCATTATCGTTGCTAAACAACTGACGTTAGATGTTGACATTTTTGTAGCATGTTATTCATTTGATACTCGAGCATAAACTTATTACGTTAAAAATAAGAATTTTCTGTTTTCTGTAAGTAAATAAATATTATGTGTTGGCGTAGGCTTCCGCGGCCGGTGTACATGGTCTGTGGAGAAATTTCCGGGCTTATACCGCGTTGTCTTGGTGCTAGTGGCTGACGTTTCGACCTCTGTGTTGTGGTCATCTTCAGAGCAGTAGTGTGTGAGATTGTGTGTGTGTGTGTGTGTGTGTATATATCTGTGGCCGGGAGGAAAAAGATCTTAAGTCAATTTTTTGTGAAAAGGAGAATTTGATATATTCTGAAAGAGGAAACAATTCTCTACAATCTGGTAAAACGGTTAAAGTCAAATAAGACTGCTGACTGGATTTATAGAGTGTTACCAAATGTCTAAGTACTTTTTTGAATCGAGCACACACAGAATAAAGGACTTAAGAATATTTATTTTAATACTTTACTCCTTTTTTATATTATAAAAATCTCATTTTCACAAAAAAATTGACTTAAGACCTTTTTCCTCCCGGCCACAGATATATATATATATTATTATTATTATTATTATTATTATTATTATTATTAGCTAAAGTAAATATTATTAATTTACTCGTAATAACATTTGCGTGTTCCTATTTTTATTTTTTCATACCAAGTGTACAGTAAGTATATATATATATATATATATATATATATATATATATATAGGAGTCTCAATGGGAGAGGACTTCCAATGATAGATCGTAGGTTTTCGTATTTCCTTATTACACTACAACACAGCGGTCGAAATGTCAGCCGCTAGCACCAAGACAACGCGGTATAAGTTCGGAAGTTTCTCCACAGATCAAATATATATTATATCTGTAATCAAGACATGATCGAATACATGTACGATGTATGTGTGTGTGCATATATTAAGTGAAAAGATCTACAGTATATAAAATGACATAGCATCTCAACAATCGGATATATTTAATTTAAACAAAGTGTTAAAATATCTAATATTTTGAGAAAAGATAGTATTTAGTAAAACAAGAAAAATGTCTAAAAACATTGGCCCTTATATACATACCTTAAAAAGTAGGCCTGCGAGCACTTATATTTCATCGTCGCTGTAGGAAATGCTCAATGTGATGTTCATTCATTGTAATGCACCCTTCTGCACTGCGTCTTAGGGAATGACGCTCTCTTTTTTGAAACACTCCTGTTGGTCTAGATATCTAGGATGTGCTAATAGGCATTGAAGACGCACTCCTGTAGTGTTTGATGGAGGTTGCATACACCAAGGTATTTTAGTGTCTGATACGGATATTGCAGAGACAAATGACTGCACGCCTGTCTACTGTATTGCAATAAGGAACAAGCAGATAGGTCGTATTACTCATAGAAGCTATATCGCTGTTATAATAGCAATTTCACAATACTTTGTCGTACATAATTTATGTATTATTCTCTGTGTTTCTTTTGCTTTCCTTTTGTAGCTATAGAAACGGTCATCATAAGCATAATGATTGCTTTGTAGGCAGGAATTGAGTATCCTTACTATGTGATTATTGTTCACTATCCTATAAACCACTAGGTAATACAGAATTGTCTTCCAGCACAGAACTATAAACACTTTAATTTATTCCATGGTGTTGGTAGGGAGTGTTAGTTGCTACATGCGTTGAATTTCTCTGCCAGAAGGCCGTGTAACTGTGCGGGTCTCCCCGGGCGCTGGGTCTGTGCGTTACTCCCTGAATCCACCTGTAGTAGAAAGTATGTGATTAGGTAGGTGCGTTGTTTTGTCTCTACGCACCGTGATCGTAGACTTTTTGTAATACTTATTTCCCGCGAGGTCGATGTATTCAAACAGATCTCTCAAGAACTTGCCCGTCCCGTTAAGCGTTTAACGAAATCTGGCCGCACCAGAAGTTTCAGACCCACGATTTCTTAGTCATTGCGTCACAAACCACCAACTACTTAATATCAAATGATTCGTTTGAATTAATTATTCAGGAAGAGGGTAAACTAACTAACAAAAACGCTAATTATTTTGGGATGCTCGTCGGCGCTCGTGTATGCAACTATTTTGAAGACGTATGGGTTCGAATAAGTTATTTGATAGGAATGGTTGGTTGTTTGGTATCAGTAATTAGATGTTTTGTATTTCATAGATCCGGCACTCTATTAGCCACACTCCATTGCAGTCTTGTCACCAAGCGTGTCTAATTTATAAGAGATGAGAAGTCAAAATCTAAGAGAAGACAAGCTCTGAAACCTGAGACGGAATGGAAGGAAGAAATAACAAAATTAAAAGGAACAAAAAAGAGAAAGACAAATTGACAGAATTATGCAAAGAAAATACAAATATGAATACGAAAAGATGTGTAGGAAGTAAGTAGAACTGAATGAAATAAGGGAATGTAAGAAGATTCAATGAACAAGTGGAAAATCATAAAGAAATGTAGAAATATAAAATTAATACTTGAAAGACATAAAAAAATATAGAAAGGCCGAGAAAAAATTGAACAAGTCAAAAAATATAGGAAAATGGAGGAAAAGTTCAGAGACGTAGAAAAATGTAAGAAGATAGAGAAAAATTTAAGAGTCGTGAAAAATTATAGGAAGATAGGGAGGAAAAAAGAGAAACGTTGAAAAATATAGAAAGATAAAGAAAAACGTTTTGAGAGGTAGAGAAATATAAGAAGGTAGAAAAAAAATAGAGATGAGAAAATGTAGGATGATAGAGAAAAAAAATTTAAGAGATGTAGAAAAATGTAGAAAGGTAGAGAAAACGTTAAGAAACGTAGAAAAATGTAGGGAGATAGAGAAAAAGTTGAAATACGTAGAGAAATATAGGAAGGTAGAGAAAAAAGTTAAGAGACGTAGAAAAATGAAGGAATGTAGAGAAAAAATTTAAGAGACGTAGAAAAATGTAGGAAAGTAGAGAAAAAATTTAAGAGACGTAGAAAAATGTAGGAAGGTAGAGAAAAAAGTTAAGAAACGTAGAAAAATGTAGGGAGATAGAGAAAAAGTTGAGATACGTAGGGAAATATAGGAAGGTAGAGAAAAAAGTTAACAGACGTAGAAAAATGTAGGAATGTAGAGAAAAAAGTTAAGAAACGTAGAAAAATGTAGGGAGATAGAGAAAAAGTTGAGATACGTAGATAAATATAGGAAGGTAGAGAAAAAAGTTAAGAGACGTAGAAAAATGTAGGAAGGTAGAGAAAAAAGTTAAGAAACGTGGAAAAATGTAGGGAGATAGAGAAAAAGATGAGATACGTAGAGAAATATAGGAAGGTAGAGAAAAAAGTTAATAGACGTAGAAAAATGTAGGAATGTCGAGAAAAAATTTAAGAGACGTAGAAACATGTAGGAAGGTAGAGAAAAAAGTTAAGAAACGTAGAAAAATGTAGGCAGATAGAGAAAAAGTTGAGATATGTAGAGAAATATAGGAAGGTAGATAAAAAAGTTAAGAGACGTAGAAAAATGTAGGAATGTAGAGAAAAAATTTAAGAGACGTAGAAAAATGTAGGAAGGTAGAGAAAAAAGTTAAGAAACGTAGAAAAATGTAAGGAGATAGAGAAAAAGTTGAGATACGTAGAGAAATATAGGAATGAAGAGAAAAAAGTTAAGAGACGTAGAAAAATGAAGGAATGTAGAGAAAAAAGTTTAGAGATGTAGAAAAATGTAAGAAGATAGAGATAAATGTTAAGAGATGTAGAAAAATTTAGGACGATAAAAAAAGTAAAAAAAACATGGGAAAATGTAAGAACGTAGAGAAAAAATTGAAGGGAATACAGGAATCTAGGATGGTAGAAAGGTAATGAAATATGTAGAAAAATATACGAATAGGAAGATAGAAAGAAAAGTTTAAGATACAGAGGTAGGGAGGTAGAAATGAAACTTTAAAGGCAAAGAGAAATGTAAAAGTAGGAATATGTTGGAAGATATACAAAAATGTAAGAAGATGCGAGTAGAAAGAAAAGCATGAAAATGAAGAGAAATTAAGAAAGGCTGACAGTAAAAAACAAACACATTGAGAAACGTAGGAAGATAGGAAGAAATACTGAAAAAATATATGAAATATAAGATGAAAGATACAGAATTGTGAAATAATGAAAGGGTTGAATGGGATCAATGAATGTAGGAAAATAGAAATAAAAATTAAAATAAATAAATGAAGGGAGAGAAAGGAACATGGGAAGGTACAAAGAAAAATAAAAGAATAAATGTAGAAAACAGACAGAAAGAAAAATGCAAGGAGAGAAAAAGAGGCAAAGAAGGACAAAAAATGAAAAGGAAGAACAATACACAATGTTCGCCGCTCATGTCGTGCGCAACTGGGAAGCTCTCTTCTACCTCTGGTTATTCGTTTGCATGTTGTCAGTGTACTGTGTGTCCTGTTATGTCTGAGGTGAAAGGTTGGCGTCGTGATAACACCACCATACAAGAGTTTCACCAAGTGCTGAATCTAGGACAAAAGACGAGTTCTGAACTTACAGTAAGTCACGTGTCTTCAAAGGCTCTAAGCGCCATTGAGTAGAGTAAAATATTGTCTGGGGTTGACATTCCTTAGTGCACCAGCCTTGACCTTGTGCTCGATTCTCGCCATACACACTAAGCTATATCTCAACCTACAGAATACCCGTACTAACACAGAGGTATATTTTTACTAAATCATTGGCTAACCCGTTAGGCTGTAAGTTATGTGACTATATGACCGCGACCTGAGTGTGAACATACTTATTCTTACAACATGGTGCACGAAGTTACACGAACACTTATGGATCAATTATTTAACAACGCTGTATCCGCGGTTCTGTAGAGTCGATGGAATTGGTGATAGCGAGATCCTATTTGGGTAAGATGACTCCGAGGTTTTGCCATAGATTACCTGACATTTGTCTTACAGTTGAGCAAACCTCGGAAAAACTCAACCAGATAAGCAGCTCACTCGGGATCCGAATCTACGCCGTAGCGCAGCACTTTTCTACAGTCCAACTTGCTAAACAAGTTATTACTACACGTGACGTAAAACCTGAACTTTTCTTCTAAACACAGTCACCTTCAAAACTTAAAATCTCATATCTGTAATATAAACTGTTTCAGTAATTTGATAACAGTTTTAAATTTTAACGCGTGTTAGTCTATTTTTTATGCTCGACCATGCCGAAATGTACTAATTATACATCTGGTAGTAGCCCTTTAATGTACCTCATTAAAGTACACCTATTCATTATAATTCAGTTGTTCAGCCAATGACAAATCACCATTGTACTGATTGTACCATTATAAAACAGCAAGTATCGATTGTTCTCGGATATGCAATCGAGAGACAATTAGCGAAAAGTCACGGAGGCTGGAAATCCAATACTGTCGCAGAAGGTTATGTTCTGTTACTATAATAATTATCGTTAATTGTAAATAATATTCAAATAAATTCAATTTGTCATCTCGTTTTTCAATTCTAAATCAATTTCCAGGATATATCAAGCCTAATGTTCATGTTATTCTCTAGATTATATCAAGGTCAATGACATTCGTGTTTCGGAAAAAATCAATACTTTCGCGTCTGCGCACATCTCACAATTCAGGTCAGTTCCGCTCCTCACTTACATAACCATAACATGAATACTTACGAATAATTTCAAGTTAGAAATATGGTCGAGCATAAAAAATCGTATGAAACTTGCCTATAATGGTAATTAAGACGCTCGTATGAAAATTATGAAACTCGCTTGCGCTCGTTTCATAAACAAACATACTCGGGTCTTAATTACTACCATTATAGGCTCGTTGCATAATGTACTATTCTATGATCACTGTCTGGATAAGCAAAGTCAGATCTACTGCATTTATGGTTCTTTTTTATTGTATTATAGGTTACCGTGGCAACGAGTACAAGCTATTCTATTTCTCATTATTTCTCTCCTTAAGGGTCAGTCGGTTGAAGATGTGATGGCATGCAGTAATTCACACTGCAAGGTCTCGCTTACGTAACAATGGAATAAACAGTGCAGCAGCGTGAAGTGCAAGAAATCGATTTATCAGCGTGGACTTTCCATCTTGAGAAATACTTGTGGTTCTATTTTGTAAATTTTGAACTAAAACAGAATAAACAAGAACCGCTACACAACAAATTCGATATTGGACGTAACAAGCACAAGTCCACAGACTGACTTTCTGGAAATTTGTGGTTAAAACAATTCAGAAATAATATGTCTCTCAAAACTATTTTCTCGTGCATAATTTTATTATTTAATTCTAAAGTATGAATGTGTGGAAAAGTTCTGAATGTGTGAAACATATATTCATTTATAGTGTTCTGCTCAAGGGCAGATATTTCACTGCAAACCTAGCTTCCTCCATTCTTTCCTATTTTCCACCTTCCTTTGCTCTTTTGTTCGGAATCGATTATAGGTACTAGAAGCGTACCACTATTTTCGAGGTTATAAGAACCAATTTCTGCCTTCATATAATCCTTCTGTCACCTCAACTGAAGAATGAAGCCTGTAGAGATGTTATCAGGGATTAATATCGTCACTTTCTCATTCAGAAGATTTCTGGCACACAAAAGTATTTTAATTAAGATTTCTTCGATTAATGAGAGGATTTATGAGCTGAGATTTTCGCATGATGCAATCACACAAGAACGTTTCTTTCTCATGTGTCAGCGCAATTATCTCGAATCTCTGACGATGGAATTTCATACATATGATCTAGCCCATTGTAACTTATGCACATGGGAAAAATTCAAACGATTATGAACAAACGATGACGTTATAAAATTATTACACAATAACGGTGTAACATTGCTGTGAAAGTGGCCCCATTTTTTTTAAACAAAAGCTGACTCATCATGCAGAAATATGTGATGTAAATTCGAGGCCATAGTTTTGAGGAAAGCGTAAACTCAAGTTCGGCATTGCCGAATTGTAGACATTCGTTAAAAAAACCGTCAAAGCGGGACGGATTTTCGTCTGAACAAAAGTGTTCCACCCAGAGGCATGGGACACATTCCGCAGCAAAGATTTCCCTGGAACTCGCGGCGTATCGGTATCTAATTGGTTCCTCATTCTGATCATTGTTTCAGTGTAATGGAAGCAACAAACATTAGGACTTCCTATCCGATTGTTTTGGATATAGGAATCTGTGATTTAATTTCTTTCGTAACAGTCGACCGTGGGTATGTGACGCCTAGACTACAGCTTTAACACCGCTTGGAAATCACGTTAATTAATTAGAATCACATTTATAATGTAGATACGAGTAATTGTTCTTTATTAGAGTGATATCTTGGGCAAAGTGCTCCATCGTGTTGACTCATAACAAAGGAGTCTGACAGTTTGTTCATTTAAAACAGTAGTCGGTATTTCTTGACTCGCGAGTCAACCCTTTAATACACAAGCAGGGCGGAGGAGTAGGCATGATCTCCCTTCCCTTAGCCGTCACTTGTTCATTCATAGTTAAAAAGTTTGGGTTTCCTCCGTCTCCTACCATCCCCTCTGCTGTGTATTATGGGTTGTATTTTATATGAAGTAATCTTTGCTGACCACTGATTTAAAATGTGTCAATTCTGTAAAAATTCCAGATATTGATTTAAGCTGGGGTCTCATATCAAATTTTAGAACCAAAGATTGACAATAACTACTATAATCATAATAATAATAATAATAATAATAATAATAATAATAATAATAATAATAATAATAATAATATATTATTATTGTTTTTATTATTATTATTATTATTATTATTAATATTATTATTATTATTATTATTATTATTATTATTATTATTATTATTATTATTATTATTATTATTACTTTAAAAAGTTGTTCTATGAAAACTTAAACATGCTATTATTTTGCGTTAATTAAAACATAATTAAATCGTATTCTGATAATAGAATTTGCCATTAATATAATAAATTTGATGAATCGTAAATTGCCTGGCGTATGAGAGGCCGAAGATAATTCCTTTTCTCTTTATTTTCTTTTTTCTCACTTTAAGGCAGTAGGATAAAGTTGCCTAATTCTGTGATACTCTAATCCCGTGATACATTTTTTAAATTGAATGTCAGTCAAAGCTTTGACGTTCGACCGTAGCGCCAGACATCTTTCTCGAAAGAGTGCATTCTTCGCCTATTTTTGAGACATCGGTGAACTTCATAGCAAGATACCCAATCCCAGGACATTTAGTTAAAAAAACCTATCATGGTATTAGGGGTATCACGGAATTAGGCAACTTTACCCTATACCTTTGTCAGTACATAGATAGTCAAGCACATACGCTTGGGGTAGGGATGTGACATCAAGATCTTAGTGTCTATGAAAGTCAACCCTGCGCCACAACATTTATGCACATCATGACCGATAATTAAAACTTGACTATTCCTTAAGAGTAAGAACAGGTCCCTGGACCACAAGTTTGTGTGTCCCGGAGATTGCGATGCCCGCGTGCCAACCCAGTTACGTCGTTGGGTGTTGCCAAGGCCTCTCTCTCCGTAGGTGGATGCTCACTTCGGAATCTTGCAAGGTCGCCTCCGTTGACTCATTTTGCCGTTACTCATGCATTTTGAAAACTGCGATTATCGAAAGTAACGGAGAATCGTCTCCAGTGCCAGTAAACGCGTAACAGTTTATGCAAAAGCTGGTTTTATAATCGTGCGGAATGCTTTGAGACTATCTCTCTTTGTTTATGTTGTTAATGCTGCTTTTCTTCATAACTCACTTTACAGTGTTAGGTAGGTACTTATATTTTAACGACCTTTAAAACTAGAAAGACTATTCAGAACTGTGTATTGGTAATATAGGAGAAATGGAGTGCTGGTTGATTAGGAGGAGCAGATGGTACAGTGGAAGCTCTTAAGTTCGACAGAAATCAAGTTCGACATCCTATAGTTCGACTGCTTACATAGGAGAATTAGACACGCCTCTATACGGACACTAAGAAATGGGTTTGCCATTTGAATGGGAATTGGTACTGTGTTTTGTAGTGATACTTTTGTTAAAGGATAACAGAATATTTTATTGATTAAGACATCCATATTGATCACTGATTTTAAATTAATGAACTCTTCTTTTTCTATTTGAGAATTGTGCCGTTTGTGAGACGGAACTATCGAAACCCACTGTGGTACTAGAAGCGCATACACAAGTCTCGGGGAGGGCAGGAAATGCAAGTACAGTACTGTATTCGTTGATGGATAACCAATAAGAATTTGTATTCATTTCACATGCCACACCCACTACCCTTAATGGACTGAACTTTCAATTCTGTTTTGTCGAACTTAGGAGACTCCACTGTACTGAAATTCCGGGAAAATCCACCCCTAGCTAGTTTCTTTATTGTGAATCTTATGGAATGTCACTGACTCTAAGAAATTGTGTTGTTTCTCTCTTTCTTTCCTTCTTTTATTATATTGTTTTACTTCCTTTATATCCACTTACAATCCAATGCTATGTAAGGGAGGGTATATACTTGGACCAACACTAAACAGGCACACATTGCGGACCTCCCTGGTCGTGTTGTCAACACGGCACAAGACCACTTCTGAGACAACACAGGAACAGCACATGATAAGAGAAAAATACTTAATTCCGTGGACGGAAGATAAATCTCTTCCATTTCCTATGCTGGGAATCGAACCACGGATCGCTTGGTGCCCTTAAAATGGATAAGGAAATGCATGAGTAACTAGGTAACTACTCCTATATTTGTTTACAGTCTTTGAAACGACTAAACCGGAAACGACGTGTTATCATCTGACGTTAAGGCTCTGTTGCCACATAGGATTAATTGTTTTAATAGTTGGTTATTTGACGACGCTGTATCACTACTAGATTATATAGCGTCGATGAAATTGGTGATAGCGAGATGGCATTTGACGAGATGAGGTCGAGGATTGGCCATAAATTACTTGGCATTCGCCTTACGACTGGGCAAAACCTAGGAAAAAACCAAACTAGGTAATCAGCCCAAGCGGGAATCGAACCCGCGTCCGATCGCAACTCAGGATCGGCAGGCAAGCGCTTTAGCTACGCCGGTGGCTGCCATATAATGATGCGAAGTTTTAAAGTTTGTTCATTTTCTTCAGGTCATCTCCACTATTTTTCAAGTACGAATATTACAAAAGTCTGAATATAATTTAACAGTAAGAGCGGTAACACTTTAATAACTAATAAACTGTTAACTGATGCAAAAACTTATATATAAATCACCTGATCTATTAAGACAAATTTCGTTATACTGCCTTCGTGATCATGTTGTCAACTTTTTGCTAGCAGACGTCCGTTTCGTGCGGAATTCCATTGAATATTTTAGCCTTCCCTTTAATGTGTCAATGCTGTCCTGGTTGCCCACTATAATCCGCACTCTCCTCTCTCCCATAAGACTACATCCTGTTTCAATGGTTAAGAATCTGAAAGTTGAGATAATGAGGTAATAATACTCAAGACTTAAGTAAATAATTAACTAAAATATGTTGAAATAATTTAATGAATACGTAAATATTATGTTAATAAATACAAATGAATAACTAAATATAAATACAACTAAATACATTAATAAGCACCCTACAAATACCGATACATAAAACCTTAACAACACTGTCAAACACGTAATTAGAGAAGACTATAATTTAAAAACACAATAATGAAACATTAGTTACACCGGAAATATTTTTTCAGCATCGAAATTGCTTAAATATGAATTTCCGTCTACAGTATCAGTCTATTTTCTTCGTAATCCTCAAAATAAGTACACTTGAGTTTTCATATAACCAATCTCCACTACAGAGTCTATTAGACTAGCAGTACTTACTTATTTACTTACTTACTTACTGGCTTTTAAGGAAACCGGAGGTTCATTGCCGCCCTCACATAAGCCCACCATTGGTCCCTATCTTGAGTAAGATTAATCCATTCTCTATCATCATATCCCACCTCCCTCAAATCCATTTTAATATTATTTTCCCATCTACGTCTCGGCCTCCCTAAAGGTCTTTTTCCCTCCGGCCTCCCAACTAACACTCTATATGCATTTCTGGATTCGCCCATACGTGCTACATGTCCTGCCCATCTCACACGTCCGGATTTAATGTCCCTAATTATGTCAGGTGAAGGATACAATGCGTGCAGTTCTGTGTTGTGTAACTTTCTCCATTCTCCTGTAACTTCATCCCTCTTAGCCCCAAATATTTTCCTAAGCACCTTATTCTCAAACACCCTTAATCTCTGTTCCTCTCTCAAAGTGAAAGTCCAAGATTCACAACCTTATAGAACAACCGGTAATATAACTGTTTTATAAATTCTGAATTTCAGATTTTTCGACAGCAGAGTGGATGATAAAAGTTTCTCAACCGAATAATAACAGGCATTTCCCATATTTATTGTGTGTTTAATTTCCTCCCGGGTATCATTTATGTTTGTTACTGTTGCTCCCAGATATTTGAACTTCTCGACCTCTTCAAAAGATAAATTTCCAATTTGTATATTTCCATTTCGTACAATATTCTCGTCACGAGACATAATCATATACTTTGTCTTTTCGGGATTTACTTCCAAACCTATCTGTTTACTTGCTTCCAGTAAAATTCTCGTGTTTTCCCTAATCGTTTGTAGATTTTCTCCTAACATTAGACTAGCAGTGCTAACATAAAAACCCAGTGATGAATTTATAACGTACCTGATGTCTTGCTACCTAGCTGTAATCAGAAGCGCCTACTCTGCGGTGAGATGCAACAAGCAGCACAAAAGTGCCTGAAGGTATGCATAGCGGTGTTTTATGCTTTACATGAAAAATTTCTTGACGTATCAGTAGACATATCATAAAAATTACGTGCAATAAATTTAATTTAAACTCTTTGTGAATTGACAGAAAATTAGGTATATAGGCATGCGAATAGCTCAGTTAATGCCTCGGAGATGACCACTTGTCAAATTGACGGGAGTTCGATTCCAGGCCATGTCACATCTGCAATGGATAAAACAAATAGCTATACTAGGTAGAGATTTAATCAAGTGCTCGTGTGTGTAATTTTTAACATTATTTACATACTATTGTAGCTTCAGGACAATAATATTGGTAACAAATAATGGTAAGGATTGTTTTATATTTGGAATATTAGTCTTGTTTAATAAAGAGTTGCAGTTAAAATTACCGTTTTATCTCTGGAAGATATTAAGGATTGCACATTTATTGAATGATGTTCAGATTTAAATATTTTCATTGTTTCCTTAACAATACAGTGGGCGGTACTAGCAAATCTAAGTATTCAAATATCTTAATTTATAAAATATTCTGGCTTTGTATGTTATAAATTGTTTGTTAATATAGGCTATTCGTGAAGTAGTCTTATTCAAATATCAGAAGAATTCTCATCCTGTCGATAATTTACTAAATGAAAGTACCTAGTTCAACATAAACTGTTATAACCTCAAATATTTGCTTTTGCTGTCTTATTAACCATAACGTCTATAGCTATTGTCAAACATAACATAAAGGCAATGATAATTATATTATTATTAAATGAGAAATTTAAGTTGCTGGCATGGCCTTGGTCTCTGTAATAATTATGAAATTCATGCGTACGTATTATAAACTTTCTCCTGTCATTAAAGTTATGAAAAACAGAGATGTTTGTCTCTTTGCTCTCCATTGGTCTTTAGTATATTGCATACATGACAATGTAACTCTTAAATGTTGTCATCGACGAACATCAATCAGTTGACGATATCTCTTAACCCTTTGAAGTACAAATTAATTTTTTATATTTTTCATATCTTGGATCATACCAAAGCTTCAATTTTTTTCAACATTTTAACTCTACACACAATTTCAAAACACAGATGGCACCTCTATGTAAGGTCCCTGAGCCAAATAACGCCATGTATACCTTTAACGCCGCCCTATTAAAATTTGTTAGCGACACAAGTTTTCGGTAGTGCACTACTGTAGCCTGCATTCGCTTGCAATCTAGTGATGAAATGAGTTACTAGCTGTCCGCTGACATTTACGAGTGACATTATATTCCATCATATTCCTGTTGTGTGTTGATAGTGAATGGCTGTACTTATATCAAGGTAAGAGGCAATATTTTATTTTGTGTGTTGAGCAAATAATAACTATATTAAACTATATATTTTCGTGATCCTTAAACATTCTTCTATGTATAGAAAGTATTTGCTATCTATAACATTTGAAAATGTTAGAGAAACAGGTATGTCATGTTATCAAGTACTCAGTAGCGCTTTAACGCCATGTGGAGTTAAAGGTCTACAGACAAAATTTTAGGTTATGTTAGTACTAAGGCTGACAGTATAGCAACAGTGTGAAAACATCAGGAAAATCACTAAGCTTTCAACTTACAAATATTCAGAATGTGCAGTGGTGATATTGGTTCAATTGCTTATCAAACTCTTAATTTTTTTTTATTTTTATAACTTAACTTTTTGTTTTACTTATTGGAAAACATTCATATTAAACTAAGGTAAATGCTTTTGTGTTTAATAACTTTCTACTGTGTCACATTGTCTCTTTTTTTTTTTAAAGTAAGGAGTCACTGGAAAACATATTTTCCTAATCAATCTGGTGTTTCAGTTTCAGATCAAGAATCTTTCATTAGTATTGAGTGAGTTTGTATCTTTTATTAACAGAAACTCAAATTTAGTCGCTTAGTTCAATTTGTGTTGCTTAGGAAAAATAATTCATTAACAATTATAATTGTATAGGTTACTAGAAAATAGGTGGCGTTAATTGGACAACCTGTTCCTAATAACGCCAGTTTACAAAGTTTTCCTATTTGAGTTCTAATTCTTGTTCGGTATACAATATATCCATTTTAATTGTGCTATTTTGTAAAGATAAGATTACAGTTTCTATTTCATAATTTTCGTATTTGTACATAACTTATTTCCAGAGCAAAAGTGACTGAAGTGTTAAGGTGGCGTTATTTGGTACGTGTACCTTATACTCAAGAGGTGATTCCTTGGTGGAATACCTGTGCCATAAAATTTAGAAAGAAAGAAAACTGTGGTTATTCTGAATAATCACTATGCCGCAAATGGTTAAAACAGCTTTGCATTCAGTTCCCCATAGATTCTTAGAGATTTGCAGAGAATATAATGGAACAAGATTTCACGGAGCACTTCGGCCCTTTTTAATTTTCATTCCACTGATATTGTATTATCGCCATAATGTTGCATCATAAGTTAAACGTGTAAAAGTTAGGAAAATATTTCGTTCATTCTACATTAAATCTTTGGCATTGGGAATCTGGCATCACAATAAGAATAAACAATGCAAGTAGTTCGAGGATGGCACGTGATTGAGAGCGGAATGTCGCTCAACCTTGATATCGTTGTCTTAGGATTTTTTATTCCCAGTTGGCAAGAGCGCAAAGCGTAGTATACCGCCAGCTGAAGGCTTTGCCACTAAGTTTACAAACGAAATGTGAGTCGAATCGCGTCCTAGCAGATGCGAAAGAAATGCCGTTACAAAGAAGTAGTGCCAAGAGCCTGAACAAATATCTTCAAAACGCATAACACTCGAAAGTCGAAGCTCAGAGCTTTTACATGCTTGAGCGGCAAAGCGTAATGCAATTCTCTAAATACATTTAAACTCATGAGTCCATTAATTGAAGTCAGTAGCGTGATAATATGACGACAATGAAGCAAATGTTTGGAATTGTATGGGAAAGAAGAGATTTCGAATAAAACTTGTTGTGCAGTTAATACATTATGTTTTTTACATTTACAATAGGCCTGGCTTCAATTAATTTATGTACATTTTAAATATGGCATCCATAGGGATGAAATTACAGGAGAACGGAGAAAGTTACACACCACAGAACTGCAAGCATTGTATTCTTCACCTGACATAATTAGGAATATTAAAATCAGACGGTTGAGAAGGACAGCGCATGTAACACGTATGGGCAAATCCAGAAAGGCATATAGTATGTTAGTTGGAAGGCCGGAGGGAAAAAGACCTTTGGGGAGGCCGAGACGTAGATGGGAGGATAATATTAAAATGGATTTGAGGATCCACACCTATGGAGTAACGGTTAGCGCATCTGGCGGTGAAACCAGGTGGCCCGGGTTCGATTCCCGGTCGAGGCAAGTTACCTGGTTGAAGTTTTTTCCGGGGTTTTCCCTCAACCCAATATGAGCAAATGCTGGGTAACTTTCGGTGTTGGACCCTGGACTCATTTCACCGGCATTATCACCTTCATCTCATTTAGACGCTAAATAACCTAAAATGTTGATAAAGCGTCGTAAAATAACCTACTACTACTACTGGATTTGAGGGAGGTGAGATATGATGACAGAGACTGGATTAATCTTGCACAGGACAGGGACCGTTGGCGGGCTTATGTGAGGGCGGCATTGAACCTGCATTTATTTATTTAACAATCCATTCAACTACAAATTACAGTGGAGAGACAATGTGATGAAAATTACACTGTGAATTATTATTTAACACTTTTCGTTAAAGAGTATAGTTGAAAAGTAATGAAGTTCTTTATTTAACATCTCCCCAGAATTATACAGGCTATTCATTGAACGATAAATAATAATTGCAATTAATTATCTTACAATTCTCTTTAATTTATTGTACATAAGCTACTCAGAGACAGTAAAATGACAATTGTAATTGCAATTCTTTATTTAACTGTCTCGGAATTATAATTCTTTATTTAATATCTTTATTCAACTACTGAGGCTACTCAAAGGTGGTAAAATGACAATTGCATTTCATTACCTAACACTTCTCTTAAATGTATCATACGAAGAAAACTCAAAGACCGTGAAATGACAATTGTAATTGTAATTCTTTATTTAATACCTCCATTTAATTACAAAGGCCACTTAGATATAGTGAAATGATTAAAGACGAGAATTTCATGCACTATAAAATCCCAAAATATTCATGCATTCATGCACTATCAAACTATGAAACATGCACGATCAAGTGAAAAATACATTAAAATATGCGCTTTCATTTTTGTTCCAAATTTCTTATTTCACTTCATTTCACTTTTTTTTTGCATAGTTAACAACTAACAACATTTCTAAATTGGTTTCTGTGAGGTTCCTGGGCTTGTCAGTCAATATGTTTTTGTAGGCATAGAATAACGTCTCTACATTGCAAGAAATTATGGGTGCAAACTGGAATGAACCTTTTTCTGTTATTTAGTTTTTTTTCTTTTCCTTCTTCAATCCTGTTTCTTGAAGCTAAAATAAGAGACATAAAAATCGAGGAACTGAGTTGTCCACTCAAAAACTATTAAAACATGCATTTAAACTGAGTATAATGTATATTATATGCATGATTAAGCTAAAAATTGCTTAAATGTGCATCATGCACGTTTTTATCTCAAAAAAGATCAAAACATGCAAATATGCACGGAAAAGTACACATATTTGGAACCGGAAAGTAATGAAATGGATAAGTACTAAGTTTGAGCTATGTCCTATATTCCTATAAAAACATGCATTTGCATGGAATTCTCGTCTTTAGAAATGACAATTGTAATTGTAATTCTCTATTCAACATCTCTGTTCAATGACAGAGACTACTCAGAGTGAAATGACAATTTATTGTAATTGTAATTCTTTATTAAACACCTCTATTTAATTACAGAGGCAACTCAGAGACAGTAAAATTGTAATTGTAATTATTGATTTTAATATTAAAATAACACTAGACTTGTCAATATACAGTAATCAGCATGTCTCATGTCTACTGTTTAAGATACACCTGTAGATGGAAGGTGAATGTTAACTTTTCTGTCAGCAATGTAACGAAAATATGTGGAACACAGCCTCTCGAATCACTGAGGAAATCATTGTTGAATATAAGAGAGTAACTAACTGCAAGAGAGCAATCCTTTGAATGCAATACTGTCTTACTCGGCTGTTTACCCAATGAATGATTTCCTTCTCGGATTTCGAAGGCCATCAGCATTTTCCTTCCAAGGCCAGCGAATAGGATAAGTACGAGCCCGCATCGCAGCAGGGCGAGGATCAGCGCACGGATTGAACGACCTCACGACGCTGTAATATTCTTGTGATCTTTGTCAACAACTTTCTATTGGCATTTATCTTACTTTCACCACTAGGTCCAACTGTCGAGGGTGTTGCAGAAAATGCGTGACAATTCCACACGTCTCACTTCCAGACATGCATTCGAATCCCGCCTAGGGCAACGATGTTTCTGCGCCGTGCGTGTTATGCAAGTGTCGTGCTGACCCCACATGAAGATAGTCCCATCATCCTCATAGAATATCAGTCTTAATGTTTGGAATGTGTCTACGTTCGAATCTTGTGTACGGCATTGATGTTTGTCCTTTGCGTACACTTGATTTAAGTTCATACTTGTCCCACGTCATATGAGTTACAAATTGTGTCCCTGTATCGTAACGAATGGTGAAGATTGAAGAGAATCGGGTTAGAATCCCGTCTGAAACATGATATTACCCAACATTGTAGTCCCAGTCCACACCTGTGGAGTAACGGTTAGCGCGTCTGGCCGAGAAACCAGGTGACTCGGGTTCGAATCCCGGTCGGGACAAGTTACCTGGTTGAGGTTTTTACCGGGGTTTTCCCTCAACCCATTATGAGCAAATGCTGAGTAACTATAGGTGCTGGACCCCAGACTCATTTCACTGGCATTATCACCTTCATTTCATTCAGACGCTAAATAACCTGAGATGTTGATACAGCTCGTAAAATAACCCACTAAAAAAATAAAATAAAAATTGTACATTTGTTGAACTATAGGGACTTATAGTTCAACAAATGTTGATATTAGAAACATTTTTGGATTCTATTCTCGCCTGGCACATGCAGTTATTAGGTAGACTTCAAGTAAATAAGGGTCTAAGTGCTATTTTCGTGAAAATTGTGGTTTACTCGAATAGCAAAAATTAAAGTTAAAAGTTAGCATTATAACATAAATAAGAATTAAAGTCCAGATTCGTTCCTTTATATTTCATTAGGCGTTCATAGACGACGGCCCACGACTTTAAAGAATTTCTGCAGCTAAAAAGGGCCGTTACATGAAGAATTAACATTACTGGGAACATAAGCGGAGAGCTGCTACTTCGTGGGATCTGTGGTTCGGCCAAGTGATCTCAATGCAGACAACTGGTCCCAAGGTCGTACTGTGCTCGTTTCGTCATATCTGAGGGTGGGGACAGGCAACACACAGTTTTTTTATTTCCACATGTTGGTCAACGTGACGGGATTTTAATTATACCTGTTGTCATAGTTACGCGAATTGGATAATCTTTGGAGTAGCTGTACTTAAACTATGTGGATTTCCTAGTTTTGTACGTGCTTTTATACTAACTTTTCAATGTAGCGATAAAATTTTGAATAAAATGAACTCTTTATATTTATACGAAAGTCTGTATTTTAACTATGTTTCACTGTTATTACCATCCTCATTAAATATCATCCAGAGATTTCGCTGAACAAATAATATGCCAATTTTTTTATCTTAGCCTATATATTGATTGGAGCATAATATATCGTGGTGTAATCTATTGTTACTTTATTCTCTAGTATTTTTTCAATACGTCTATTCATTACGATTTAAAGATAATAAAAGGTGTGGACTCTACCAAGTGTGTATTGGTCAAAGCTTAGTTTTCCAGAAGAATTGCCTCTACAAACCCTTTTTTCAGATAGGCTATTTTCTTGAAATTTAACTAAAAATCTGTGACTGTCATTGAAGTAGTAACTGAGTTGCTATATCATGTGAAACCATTACACATTTTGTGAAAGAATGAAAATTAAATACGATTCCATTTGCGGATGACCAGATGATATTTTCCGAAACATGGGGCCAACTTCCATTGTCCGAGTGCCATGTTGCAAGAGGAATTGAGACGCATTACAGTGGATATCCTACACAAACTAGTGGAGAGCATGCCTGACAGGGTGGCTGCTGTTATAACAACAAGAGGCGGTACCACGAGGTTCTAAAGGAGCAAAAACAGTGCCCAATTACTTTTTGGTAGATAGTGTACTTGAGATTCAATCTTTCATATACCTCCCACAGTGATGTAGATTATAAAAATACCAACAACTCGTGATTACAATCAGATATACTCCGATGAAAAAAGTAAGGAAAGAAACAAATTAAAGTTTTGTAAAACAATGTTAGTACCAGTTCTGCTATATGCCTCAGAAACGTGGACAATAACTAAACAACAAGCTAAAAGAATCGAAACCACAGAAATGAAATTGCTTATACCTATATCTACATACATACATATATTTGGACCATAAAAACAACGAAGAAGAAATCAGAAAGGAATTAGAAATAGAAAATAATGTACAAATTACAAATATGTATTATAGACATAGATGGTTTATACATTTGGCAAGAATGGATTACAGCAAAATACAACTGAAAATGTACAACTAGGCCTACAGGCCACAAGGGAAAAAATATATTGGAAGACCACTTAAAAAGACAGAGAGAACAAATATGAAGTCAAATGTTGAAGTCGAAAGAGGCATAAGATTGCCTTGTGATGATGATTTTGTGAAAATGTTGTGTTTTAACAAGTTATTTAACGATGCTATATCATCTGAGACGTTAAGTAGCGTAGTGGAATTGATGATAACGAGATGGTACTTTGTCGAGTTGAGACCTATGATTTGCAATGGATTAGGCCTATATGACATTCCCCTTACAGCTAGAGAAAAATCTAACTAGTAACCCGTTTAAGCTGTTTTCGAACTCTCGACCGAGCACAGCTTATGATAAGGGGAACAGTTTAATAGTTTCAAATTTCCAGAAACTGAAAGAGAAGATTTGAAATTATATTAATTTGATATTGAATTCCAATGCAATGTACACCTGTGTACTCAACATGACTTCTCGTGTTTCTTAGTAGGGCTGTAGTTATAGGTAGTCAGTGATGCGTAGAGTCGAACCCACGCTATGTGGCAAGTTTTCTCAAGTTTATAATGATCCACAGAATCTGGGACAGTTCGATGAATTGTTGAAAAAAGTTAGAAACTGCGCACTTTCACATGTGGAAGCCTCTGGCTGGAGGAAAAGCAAGACAAATGTAGCAGCCGATATCTCGAGGGCAAGAAACAGGCCAGTTAGAGGGTGTTTCATCCGGTATTTGACTCCTCTAGATTCAAAACCCCCTAAAGACCATTTAGTTCATAATTGATTTATGCTCACAAATTGCTTGCAAAGAATGAATTCAAATTATTTATATAGTTTGCATTCAAGAAGTCACTAAATTTAAAGCGAAAAGTTTGTTAAAAGTCACTGTTAGGTTGAAAATCTCCTCTATTTGCCACCAGTTACTATCAAAATCCTTTTGAACGTATACGATTCATTTGTAGGTTATCGACAATAAAAGGAACCCTGAATATATTTTGGTAATTTGCTGTAAAACTGTTCACTTTCATCCCATTTCTATGTCTTCTAAATTTATAATATTTTAATTCAGTATAATTGACACATTTTGACAGGTTTTCTCTGACTATAGTCCGGATCAGCTTACTTCATACCCTAAGAGTGAAACCTAACCATTTTTCCTCCATTACTACATATGCTAGTCGATTGTGGTGATTTTCTAGTTTGCAGGTTGAATTTTCTTTTGCCAACTTCGTTTCGAATTTCGATACTGACAAATACCACAAATGGTAGTGTTTTTGTAACTGGTCGGTACTGGAGTTCCATGAAATTAAAATTGTACTAGATTTCTCAGCTTGTTACTGGAAGCTAGTGAAATTTGAACATACTAATAATTAATTAATATCAGTATTAATATTAATACATAATAGTTATTTTATGTGTTGTGTTGTGGTTATAATTCAAGACAAGGTATAAGTTTTCGGAGTTAGTACTAATAATTTCATGTGGTCAAACAAAATACATTTTTAGGTTAGGTCTCATGAGGCAATTGTTTAGTCAAATCAATGAATTTCGTATTGCCAGACAAAATACTTGACATGTTAATCCCTTTCACGTATAGTTTGCCCACGAAAATATCTTATAAATTATTGAATTATTTAGAATAACATTCCAACATAAAGTACGGTAAGTAAATAAGCCATTTAGTACGTAGGATCGTGTGATATGTGGTAACAGTTGGCAACACTGACAAGACGGCAATATTTGCTGTTTAGGAACTGTTCTTAAGTGACCCTCACTATACTTCGATTACCTTGATATTCTAATGTCACCACTGGTCCAATGTTACCGTATCTTGTCGAATAGTCTCTGCAGTTTGAAATGTTTGTGAAAGTCATCAACAAAAAGCATACAGCATTTAGATTTGTAACAATATTGCTTGACAGGTTCATATATTTAATCAACTGAAAGAAAGTTTTGATGATTTTCTGCCGTATCACATGCGTGAAAGAGTAACTTTGCCTAGAAATATCCAAAGCGACACGCAAAGTTTTCGATATTATTTCTTATAGAATAGACACTCTTACATGCGCGAATTTTGAAGACGATACCTAGGTAAAAATGGCAGTCCACGCTGAAAATGTTATATTTTATTCATTTTTAATAGCTAATGGTACTTCTTGCTGGGTCAGAAATCCTTCAATTACTTCCTGCCCATACATATCGGAGCTGGAAATGTCACTACTGTATGTAATTTCAAGGCTGTTTCGTTACGTACGTTCTAGATAGAGCCTGTCTTAATGCTTCATAGAAATGTATGTATTTTTACCCGCAACTTTTTAACAAACATAGTATACTGTAGGAATATAAAACGCAGTTCGGTTTTCCACTTTAAAAATCTTAATTCGTTTCAATTATGACGCTGAGAAATCGAAATAGTATCCCTGTTCTCCCATTAAATAACTCTTAGTTACATTCCATGCATATTTCTTCTCGTAACTAAATACGATAGTGTCAGAAGCACTGTAGAGTTCGTAGCACACAATAGTTTAGTCGTCCTTACAAGATCGATATTTGCTCTCTCGTTTCCCTTTGCAATTAATCGAAATTACTGTACTTTGAAAGCGTGTGAAATTCCGTCGAGCGCCGAGGCGTCGTGGTTTGTCTATTGAGGTTAACATGCTGCTTCGTGTGTATACTCGCATTGAAGTCTCCCAAATGGGGAGATGTGGCGAAAGCTGTCTCGTCGGGAGGAACACAAATTTAGACACAGGATGTCAAAAATATGTGCCTCTGGCAGTCCTGTAACATCCTTGTGCTTCCTCTCGGAAAGGATGCTAGCCATTTATTAGCCTGTAAACGAAGCTCTATCAACTGCGACAGTTATTTAATTACAGGATGTAATATAAGTGATACAACTTTTCAAGTACTAAATGTTTGTTTGCTGTATTCTTACTTATAAACGGAAAAATAGATGCTACCGTGCATGTACTGTTTCTCTTTACTCTATAGATGAAACTTGTCACTCATACAATATTCGTCAAGGAAAGTACCGGTACGATACTTCTGTGGTCTTAGTTGATCTTGTTTAATAACCTCCCTATAAACATTCATCTTCTTCCTGTTGAAAGTTATAAAACAAAATTGTATAGTTGGTTAATTAAAAACCCATTTTACTCAATGAGTTATTTGAAATTGACATACATTTTTAAGTAATGCACTTTTAAATGTTATGCTTTTTATTTCTTAATGTTTTTTTAGTAGTGAGATTTTGAATGAAACTTAGTGGTGAATCAATTAATATTTTAAATTTAAATGTAATAATGAACAGGTCAAAGTGCACTATTTTACGTGCATTTTTAAAGTTTATTATTAACCTCTGTTGCAGTATTCTTAATTAATTATTAAACATATGACAATTAGTACTTGATACTGTCTTTTATCTAGTAAATATATACTTTTAACTTTATATTATATAATTGTAAATATCTACATTATTTTAATAATTAAATTTTTATTTTTTGTATATCCAAGATTTTAACACTGACAATGTCTATAGTGAAGTTTTTCATTCAATGACAATAAAGATTATTATTATTATTATTATTATTATTATTATTATTATTATTATTATTATTATTATTATTATTAGCCTGGAGGAGGACTTTCACGAGGGAGAACAAAATATCTTCCTTTACCTCTCCTATTCTGTAATCAGTTCTAACAGTTGTTAATATATGAAGTCCCTACTAAGTGCAAGGAATTACGTATATTACGTATACATGAAAAGCTCATACTGTTACTTGTGAAGTATTAAAATTATGTTATAGAAGATAATTTGTGTAATTATGATATGGAACGCGGGAACTTTGACAGTTGACAGATGTCTTGCTCCACAACGAATTTTCCATATAGCATTCTGCATAATATGAACCTCGATGTAATAATAATAATAATAATAATGTTTTATTTTCGCTGGCAGAGTTAAGGCCATAAGGCCTTCTCTTCCACTCAACCAGCCTTAATCAATACAATACATAAATTTAAATTACAAATATTTTCACTACACTTAAAAGGTTCTCCAGCAATAATCTTCACTACACATTTATTTAAATTTAGATAAATCTATAAGGTAAAGTAGTAACTTAATTTATGAGCTAATTTAATTCAATGAATTATAATTAATTTAATATTTGAGATAGCTAGTAAAATGATGAAAATTAATTTAATATAAGCTTACTAGGACTATGTTACAGGGAGAATATATATATTTCTATTTCTATAATGAGAATATTAATGTAATTGTCATTAGAGGTTTTGTAAATCTATTTAGAGAAATTAAAGATAATAATAATAAGAATGGACAGATGTTAGTTTCATTATAAGTAACAAATATTAATCAGCAATTCATCTGTTAAGTAAGAATTTATATAATTTTGACCTAAATGAAGCTATTGTCCAACAACCCCTTATATCACTCGGAAGCGAGTTCCAATTTCTAGCAACTGAAACTGTATAGGATGAAGAATATAAAGATGTCTTGTGGTAGGGTATAATGAGTAAATTGTTATAATGAGATCTTGTACTTAGCTGATGATATGCGGATAAATTTTGAAAACGAGAAGCCAAATATATTGGGGTAGCGGTGCGCAGAATTTGAAACAAGAGAACAAGGGAATGCAGAGCTCGTCGATCACTTAGCCTTAGCCAAGACAGAGTTTGGAAAGACGGGGAAACATGATCATATTTACGAATATTACAAATATAACGGACGCACGCATTATGCACACGTTGTAGCCTGTTGCTCAAATTTGCATTTAGGTTACTTAATATAATATCGCAGTAGTCAAAGTGTGGCATCACGAGTGTTTGTACAAGGATTAATTTTAATTTATCAGGAAGAAAGTTCTTCAGTCGCTTTAATGAGTGAATAATGGAAAATATTTTTTTGGAAGTGTGATTCACTTGTTCATTCCATTCCAGGTGACAATCCATATAAATACCAAGGTTCTTCACGGTCATACTGTATGGAATAGTAGTATTATTTACAATTATCGGTGGCAAATTTTGTTTGTCACACTTCGATCTTTGATGTTCTATTAAGATTGCCTGCGATTTACTTGCATTTAAATTAAGTCCGTGGGTTTTCGACCATATGGATATAGAATTCAAGTCATCATTAACTTTAGTTATGGCGTCATTTATGTAGTTAGGTCGAGTATGCAGATAGATTTGTATGTCGTCAGCATAAATATGGTGTCGGCAGGATGTTAGATTAGAAGAAATATCATTAATATAAATAGAAAATAGTAAAGGTCCTAGGACAGAGCCTTGTGGTACGCCAGTCTTCGTGGTACGCCAAGTGGAATAACGATTATTAATAGACACGCACTGTTGGCGTTCACGAAGATAGGAGTCCATCCACGCTAACGCATTATCAGAAAAATGCAGTACTCTTAATTTTGCAATTAGTAAGTCAACGTCTACAGTGTCGAAGGCTTTGGAGTAGTCTAAAAGTGTTAGTATTGTGATCTGTCCTTTGTCTAAAGCTTCACGTATATCCTCAGTCACTTTAAGCAGTGCAGTCGATGTGCTGTGTCCCGTTCTGAAGCCTGATTGGTAAGGGTCAAGAATATTGTGAGTATTGAGGTAATCTGTCAGTTGTTTGTGCACAATTCTTTCCAAAGCTTTTGAGAGAACAGGAAGAATACTAATTGGTCTATAGTCATTAGGTGTTACAGGTAACTTAATTTTAGGAAGGGGACGAACAATAGCCTTTTTCCATATGTACGGTGTGATAAGGCAATAATTATTATATCTTTGATGTACGAAATTCGAAGAAATTTCCATGAATAATCGAAAAAGATAAAGATCCATAATTGCATAGTAAAATGATTATATTTAATGTGCATCATTGTCAGTTGAATTACTCTTATATGTGAATTTGAAAAAAAATCAGTCTACTAGGGTAGGAAAAATCGCAGTTCAGAATAGACAGAGTGCATGCCGATAACTGCTTTCCTTTCAGTACCAGAGATGTTGACAAAGTGTACTTCCTCGAAAACCTCTTGAGGATCATAATACCTCCTTTTTCTCTCATTGTATTTGGTATAATCACGAAGTGCAAATATCAGTACTCCAGTGCGTTGCTATTCAGAGTTTCGTTTCTATGCCACTATTTGTCTTGTGGCTATCTCACGAATTATCTCGAAGAAAGCGGAGATGGGCACGATTTACCACGTTACTTCGTTTTCTCTAAGCCAATTTCCCTTTCTCATCACGGTTACCAACACCATGCAGTCGAAATTCTCTCATGCCCATCAGGTTATTTGTAGAAGCTGTCGCATTTACTTGAATTCGCTGAATCCACCGATCCAGAGAAGGCTTTGCGGAATATACATAGTGAACCGCAAGTAATGTAGTTAAGTTCAGAGGGTTATTCTTTGAGATATTTCAAACAAAAAAGTTTAATATAATTTTGCTCGTTTTTGCTTAATATTTTTAATAAAAATTGTTTTATATGAAACATTTCATAGCGCGTTTTGGGAAAGCCATTGATTGAATTCCCGAAATGCTCAATCAGTTTAAGAGAGCAGTGTTTTATGATAATAAATGACTGAAAGAATTTGATTTTTTTCCTTTAAATGTGCAGAAATTTGATCCGAACAAATGTAACATTGTAAAATTCCTTTGCAGAAAGAAAAATTACATTTGTTTGGATCACATTTCTGCTTATTAGAAGGACAAAATTAACATTCTTTCAATCATTATACTACTCTCTTAACCCTTTGAGGCATAGTGGCTTCATTTGAATCCACAACACTTTTTATTTTGTTTTAACTTCTTGAACTTGTGTCACAGTGGCTTGTATGCAAATTTATGAAAATACAAATTGTTTGCAAATTTCATCTCTATTTAATATATTTTATTTCATTTGATCAATATCCATCTTAAATTTGTTAATTAAGAGTTCTGTGCCTCAAAGAGTTAAATTGACTGAGTATGCTGGGAATTCAATCAATGGTTTTTCCAAAATACACTATGAAATGTTTCATGTAAAAAACAATTTTTATCTCGAAAAAGAAGTAAAAACGAGCAAAATTGTATTAAACAAACTTTTAGTTTGAAATATCTCAAAGAATAATAATTTGACATTAATTTCATTACGGTTCATTCTGTATATATTATTATTATTATTATTATTATTTTATTATTATTATTATTATTATTATTATTATTATTATTATTATTATTATTATTATTATTGTTTATCGAAATGAAATGTAATTTACTATATTTTAATATTTCTAGAATATTCATTTCTTTGTCCATCCAATAGTCCATCTTACAAATTTCATTACGTTGGCAATGATTCTTTAACTGTCGCGCTTTGGCAACGTCCAGGATTTGTTATCATATTGTTTTTGCAGTACAATTCAAAGATTATGTAAACAAATAATTGAGAAAGTAAATTACAATTTAAAAAATAATTATTAAGTTAGCAAATTATTAAATGGATAAAATTAGTAGATACATTTATAAACATATAAATGGATAATTAAATAAAGAAATAAATAAATGGATAAATTAATAAACTAACGTAATCGAAACAAACATAATAAACACGTAGTATGTAGAAATAGGTAGTGTACATTGACAAGGCTAATGCGTGGCGTTTGAACCACATATTTGTGTTCCTCGTTTTACTTTCAACTGTATATAAATTGCTTCGATTAACATTCAAGGACATTTCTGCACACTACGTAACGTCCACTCGTACTCCACTTAGATGTGTCGATGTCTTTGCTTCCACGCGTCGCTTTTAAAACGAAGGCAAACACCAACTCGAGAGCGATGAAAATAAGACAACGGTTCAAATGTCTTGTCGCTTTTCTGTCCTCGATCAGTGACCTCCGAATTGTTGAGGTCACCTAGCTCTACACACCGCATCTCCATGTTAAGGTAGTTATAGCGATGAAAACTATCACCATGGAGACGTTCCTGAGATTCTTTTGCAAATAAGGCAACAAAATAGTCTATGCGTTACATCGCGCTCGAGCTGTTTTCCAAGTTAAGAGACTTTGTAGAGGCCTTTGTATTTTGGTTGGAGATAAATTATGAGATAATGTTCCTTTGTTTCTTGTGAGATGATTTTCAAAATATAGACGCCAGATATTGGTAATACTAAACATTTTAATGCTTTTGACATAGTCTACATTTCTTCGCTGTTACGTGAAATTTATTTATAACAAAGATATAAGTAAATTTCTTCGGGTTTCAAGCAAAATAAATTAAGTCAAAAATAGGCTATTACTTCTGAGAAAAAGGAGTTTTTGTTCTGAAAAAACTGAATCCTCAAAATATTATTTTAGTAAGTTGTTTCTCTTCATGTGTATTTAATTTTCCAATTATTCTAAGTTTATACTCATTCATTATACATTTTATTTTTATTTCAATTTTTGTTGTACCTGAATTTTTTAATGTACTTCACTCCCACCCCCTCTAGTATGTAGTAAATCTCACCCGTCCTTCACACAGAACCAAGGCCGCATAGGCAGTAATGAGTGAGTGACTATAGTAAGTTCCAGAAATAAATATGGTCACATTTTCCAGTGAAGAAAAAGCATTCAATATTGAATCATATTTTCGCACAGGTACTATGTCCGTTTGGTTATGTCGCATCCCGGTTTCCCCCACCCGCTTCTGCTCGCCCCTCTGTAAAGGCTAGTGAGTGGGTTGCCTTAGCTCTTTTCTGAAAACATTTGCTGTTAGGAATCGGACGTGTATATAATATTAGATATACAACTGTTTAAAATAACTTAAATAAAAGGGCCTCGTTAATTAATTAACTGTCACATGATTTCCTCCCATTCTACAACCCTACGACATAACCACTTGGACGGACAGAGTAAATGTATCTGTGCGGATCGGGCAGAATTGAATTTACAGTACGTAAGATACTCTGTTATAGAGTAGGTATAGAATTATTCCAACATGAGTTACTGTTTTTAGGTACGAAGGACGAAACTGGAAATACAAATTAGGTGCAATATAATGCGATAATATTAATAAAGAAGCCTGTATCAACAATTTGTTTAAATATCCATATTTTGATTATTTTTCAATTTAAAAGTATTCTGTATATTGTATGCTAATGTGCTGTACAAAGTATAATATACACAGCACAATGAATACGTCTGCATGGATAGCTCAGTTCGTAACACTTATTGTTAATACTGTAGTACATTTTGATTAAATAGAAACCTGACCAAAGTTATCAAACTCAGAATCGTGATATTTCCTAGTTTACTTAAATGGATGCACTACTTTTCTTCCCTCCTGTAACCAGTAAAGTGACTTGTTTGCATTTTAAGCTAATACCATTAAACTCAGGTCGTGGAAGGGGGTAGCAAACAGTGTTTCCGGTTCTCAATCGTGAATCCAAAGGTATAGCCAGGTTTATACTAGAAATATTAGTAAAAATAAAATGATGTCCCGGTATAAGCCTCTTTCTCAGAAGTAATATTTTTTTACAATGTGTTTTTCTTGTAAACCCACAATTTAATATTTTTCCAAATTCACGGTTCACTTAAGCCTTCGCTTCTTCAAGCATAGGACTATAAGGTCGAGACGATGAAAATGTAGACCCCGACTCCGGTAACCTCATACTTACGGAGACAAGCGACGGGCTGGGCTACATGGTGAGAGAAATATACTTTGCAGGTTTGTTCTCCGGTGCTTTTAAAATCAATTTCCGTTGTCTGCATTAGCCAATAGACTTATAGGGTATTTAAATATAATGTATACGTCTAAGAAGTGATCTGATGATTCATGTGCTGGTGATGGAATGTGTTATACAGTGCGTCTATAGATAGAGTGGATAGTATCTAGCAGTAGGTGCGGCAACTCTCGACCAGTCCAAGACCGCCGCCGCCGCGGTCCACTTCATCTCTAGACGCACTGTATTACATCCATTTACATTGCAGCAAGTATGCTATTATTTACATATTGAGTTTTTATGAGAGAATTAAAACCGGAACCATAACTGGAGTTGGAGTCGAAGAAGAAGCCGAAAGTTTAGTGCACCGACTCTGCAATCCTGCTTGCTTGACCCGATACCGTACTCACCTTTTAGATTTGTTCCTTCGCAACTTTCTCTCTTTGCATCTTGCACCTTAAACCTTAAATTGACAAAGTATCTTATAGGCCTATGATACAACGGATTATTAAGCTATATGCTATAATTTAAATAGAACAATAGAAGAAATGGTAGAAAATTTAAAATTTCACAGCACTATCCTTGCTACAAGAATTTACACACTCGCCTTTCCCCCAATTAAACATGTGTTCTGATTTTAAATGCAATGAGGATTTTTTCAAGCATTGGAGCTCAATCTTTTGCGCCTCGATACCAATTAAATGCATCTTCACCTTTTTCTATTATTTGCTCCTTTCTCTTAATGCTTATTCAGGAGACAGTACTATAATATTGTACAGCATATAAAATATGGAGATTGCGATAGTTGTTTTCTGTACAGTCCGACAAGGTTTAATAAACTAGTGTGAGAAATGAAGTTTTGCCAATTTAAGGATTAAAAATGCTCTTCTCTGTTCTCTAGGCTTATTAGGCCTCCGTAATGTTATTCTTAAAGATACAAAACCAATATCTAACCTACTACTACTACTACTACTACTACTACTACTACTACTACTACTACTACTACTACTACTACTACTACTACTACTTACTGGCTTTTAAGGAACCCGGAGGTTCATTGCCGCCCTCACATAAGCCCGCCATTGGTCCCTATCCTGAGCAAGATTTATCCATTCTCTATTATCATATCCCACCTCCCTCAAATCCATTTTAATATTATCCTCCCATCTACGTCTCGGCCTCCCTAAAGGTATTTTTCCTTCCGGCCTCCCAACTAACACTCTATATGCATTTCTTGATTCGTCCATACATGCTACATGCCCTGCCCATCTCAAACGTCTGGATTTAATGTTCCTAATTATGTCAGGTGAAGAATACAATGCGTGCAGTTCTGCGTTGTGTAACTTACTCCATTCTCCTGTAACTTCATCCCTCTTAGCCCCAAATATTGTCCTAAGAACCTTATTCTCAAACACCCTTAACCTATGTTCCTCTCTCAAAGTGAGAGTCCAAGTTTCACAACCATACAGTGCAACCGGTAATATAACTGTTTTATAAATTCTAACTTTCAGATTTTTTGACAGCAGACTGAATGATAAAAGTTTCTCAACCGAATAATAACAGGCATTGCCCATATTTATTTTGTGTTTAATTTCCTCCCGAGTATCATTTATATTTGTCACTGTTGCTCCAAGATATTTGAACTTCTCCACCTCTTCAAAAGATAAATTTCCAGTTTTTATATTTCCATTTCGTAGAATATTTTGGTCACGAGACATAATCATATACTTTGTCTTTTAGGGATTTTCTTCCAAACTATCTCTTTTCTTGCTTCCAAGAAAATTCCCGTGTTTTCCCTAATCGTTTGTGGATTTTCTCCTAACATATTCATGTCATCCGCATAGACAAGCAGCTGATGTAACCTGTTCAATTCCAAACCCTCTCTGTTATCTAACCTACAATTCACAAATAAATCAAAATAAAGGCAAATTGTAAAATTCGCGGGAGACTTACCTTGGTTCGTGCGAAACACGAATAGGCAGTGGTTTCAAATCGTTGGAGATAAATCTCAACATAAGGTTGAAAACCACAAAATAATTTTTCTGAATACCTGCTATTACCTTGGAAGCCTAAAATCACAAAGCAAGTGACATGTCCGTACACTCACTTAGTAATAACAAATATACATAACAAGAGGCTGACAGCCGTTAGTCAAATGTTATTTAGTGACGTTACTATAGGAACCGTTGCTAGCTCGTGAAGGTCATGTTGAGTGTAGTGATTAAGACGGCCGTCACATTGCACCAGGTGTCGGGATTATGTTTAGAAGTAACTGATACAGAAGTGTGACCAGCTTCTGGATTTCTCGGACCTGGATGCGAAGCTGAGAAAACAGATCCCTGTAGTTAGAGGTAGATTTGAATATTTTCTTTTTATGCAACTGGCTGTTTCACAAACATAAGGATAGATATTTCTCATTGTTCAGTGAATTGTTTCCTCTCTCTGGCATGTTTTATCCTAACACAGCACCAGATGAATGAGATGAATGTACTTGCAAGTACATTACTAGGGTAATTTTTTTTTATTTTACTAGGTTATTTTACGACGGTTTATCAACATCTTAGGTTATCTAGCGTCTGAATGAGATGAAGGTGATAATGCCTATGAAATGAGTCCGGGGTCCAGCACCGAAAGTTACCCAGCATTTGCTCATATTGGGTTGAGGGAAAAATCCGGAAAAAACCTCAACCAGGTAACTTGCCCCGACAGGGAGTCGAACCCGAGCCACCTGGTTTTATGGCCAGACGCGCTAACCGTTACTGCACAGGTGTGGACGAACTAGGGTAAAGGTTGGCATTACTGTGATACGAGTAATATTGTGGTAGTTCTTTTTGAGAATTTATTACAATTTTACTGAGCGAGAGAAGGACCGGTTTTGTGCAGCAATTTGTCCACGAACATTCCCTTAATACGTTGACGCAAAAAACCGATCTTCCTTTCGCTCAGTAAAATTGTAATAAGTTCTCGAAAAGAACTATCACAATATTACTCATATCACAATATTAGCAACCTTTAACCTATATGCCTTAAGCGAGATTCGAATGCATGACAGTGGTTTTCATATGATGTTATAGACTACACCCCAGGCGTTGCGTAAGTAACTATAGGTCTACTACGCACTTTTATGCCACAGAATCTATTTACAGTGAAAGAATGCATGATATGTCGATAACGGAATAATATGTAGAGACGAGATTTCATGCACTATAAAATCCCAAAATATGCATGCATTTATGCACTATCAAACTATAAAACATGCACAATTAAGCGAAAAATACATTAAAATATGCACTTTAATTTTTGTTCCAAATTTCTTATTTCACTTCAATTCATTATTTTTGAACAGTTAACAACTAACAACATTTATAAATTGGTTTCTGTGAGGTTACTGCGCTTGTCAGTCAATATGTTTTTGTAGACATAGAATAACGTCTCTACATCGCTAGAAGTTATGGGTGCAAACTTTAATGAACCGTTTTCTGTTATTTAGTTTTTTTTCTTCTTTTCCTTCTTCAATCCTGTTTCTTGAAGCTAAAATAAGAGACATAAAAATCGAGAAACTGAGTTGTCCACTAAAAACTATTAAAACATGCATTTAAACTGAGTATAATGTATATTATATGCATGATTAAGCTAAAAATTTCTTAAATATGCATTATGCATATTTTATCCCCCCCAAAAAAGTCAAAACATGCAAATATGCACGGAAAAATTACACATATTTGGAATCGGAAGGTAATGAAATGGGTAAGTAGGCCTACTGAGTTTGAGCTATGTCCTATATTCCTATGAAAACGTGCATTTGCATGGAATTCTCGTCTCTAACGATAGGATAGGGATGTCTGGGCTTAAGAATAAGCTACATTAGTTTCCCCAAACATCCCTATCCTATCATTAGAGACGATAATTCCATGCCAATGCACGTTTTCATAGGAATATAGGACATAGCTCAAACTCAGTAGGCCTACGTACCCTTTCATTACTTTCCGATTCCAAATATGTGTACTTTTTCCGTGCATATATGCATGTTTTGATCTTTTTGGGATAAAAACATGCATAATGCATATTTAAGAAATTTATAAAATCCCAAAATATGTATGCATTCATATACTATCAAACTATAAAACATGCACGATCAAGTGAAAAATACATTAAAATATGCACTTTCATTTTTGTTCCAAATTTCTTATTTCACTTCAGTTCACTTTTTTTTTTTTTGAACAGTTAACAACAACATTTATAAATTGGTTTCTGTGAGGTTACTAATCGAGGAACTGAGTTGTCCACTCAAAAACTATTAAAACATGCATTTAAACTGAGTATAATGTATATTATATGCATGATTAAGCTAAAAATTTCTTAAATATGCATTATGCATGTTTTTATCCCAAAAAGATCAAAACATGCATATATGCACGGAAAAAGTACACATATTTGGAATCGGAAAGTAATGAAATGGGTAAGTAGGCCTACTGAGTTTGAGCTATGTCCTATATTCCTATGAAAACGTGCATTTGCATGGAATTCTCGTCTGTAATGATAGGATAGGGATGTCTGGGGAAACTAATGTAGCCTATTCTTAAGAAACCTGCCTCAGTGCCCTTTGTTTAGCATAGGCTATAGCAGAGTTTTTGTTAAGGATAGAATCACCGATCTTTAGTCTCTACCGTCTAATGTGTCGTTAAACAAATAGAGTGTGAGCTCTGTCGTAGTAGTTAATTGCCAATGTCAGCAGGTAATTTCTACTTGATTGTCGCTATATAACAAGCATAGTGTTGATAATGATGATCATCAATATAATGATGATAGCTGCCATTTTCACCTAATGCCACGGTTGTATTGAACACGCCCTCTGACAAGTTGGACCGCTTCCATGAGCCGATAGTTTGTGAATACAGGTGGGTGTGTTCGGAATTCGGATGGTGGAGAAAATGGCGCGTCTTCGAAATTGAGGTTATGTACCCACTTGTGAATATGTTAATACAAAAGCAGAGGTGATGTGTTGTTTGCAAACGAGCCAAGATATTTATATTTTTTAAACCACTCGCTCCACCTGTTTCTTGTTCCGACTGGTTTTTGATTCATCTTCTTGTTTGTCTTGTACGCCCCTCGCATCAGGGCGAAAGCGGCACATGAGAAAGTAGGGAGCTCTCGTAACTGAACAGTCGGATGTTTTTCAAACGTAGTGATACTTTCAGTTTACTGACATAACTTTCATATCTCATTACAATACAGTCACATTTAGGCCTACATTTTAGAATATATACCTTCTTCTTTTTCCTTCTCTGCCTCAGTAAAGGCGAAGACAACTAAATAACTAACTAATAAATAACTAAATAACTTAGGCGCGAATGGCATATTGTGCGCCTGAAGACTAGAAATTAACCCAGGAGTTTCCAATGGGTAATTAGCTTCACGATGCTGTTGATGCTAAAAGAATGCCACTTTGACCTGCATACATCTGAAAATTCAGAAATTCGCTCAAACTTGTCTCTATGTGTTTTGTCAATGAGGTGTGTTGTGTAAGTAAAGCGTGTTTGTGTCAGTGACGTTTTGTAGTTTATAGTGATAGTACAAAGTATTTGAACAGTGAAATGTTTTTGAAGTGTTAGTGAAATCAGGATAGTATCAGTGAAATGTGTCGTAATTACAGTGCAGTGAGTGAGTTGACAACGAAATGAGTGTAGTGCTGATAGGTACTTGTGCATGTATGAACATATCATACTCGTGGGTTTTAGTTCGAACTTAGGGTTAATTTAGGATGCTCCATTATTATTATTATTATTATTATTATTATTATTATTATTATTATTATCATCATCATCATTATTATCATTATTATTATTACTAGTATTATTATTGATTGTATTTATTCTTAATTGTGTTTATTATTATTTGTCATTATTGAGTGTAATTACTTACCACTGCCATCGGGTATTTACCCATTTGGAGTATGAATACATACATACATAACAGTATTAGACCTACTTTAATTAGAGTAAATTTAAAACAATTGCGAAAACGCAGTTATTTCTCATTTCTTTTGATTTTCATGGCAATAATAATGTGATCAATCCATTTAGTCTGTATTTACGTGGTTTCTCAAATATATCCGGCGATTATTGAGATATTATAAGGGTCACAACTCGATTCCTTTCATCTTCTCACCTTCCGAGACAGGCCTACCATCTATCCGAAGAGTATCGCAACTGAATGCGTATGCTCCTTTCTGACGAGAGGAAAGAGAATAGAGGTAACTGCTAAAAGCGGAAACGCCTAACAAAAAATAATATAATACTTAGGTCTATGATGTACTAGGATTATAAGCAGACTAGGTCCAAATCGGAAGATGGCTTTAATAATGATGGCAGGATGTTAGAAGCTAGGATAAAATTATTCTAAATGAAGGAAACATCAATGATGTACCGAGGCCTATTTTCAGAAAAACTTCCTCGTCTGGCATGCAGTATTAAGAATGATGCTATCTGCGTCTGAAGCAAATTAGTCGTTAGTGCGAGAGTGGCAACCATGGAGTCTTGGCATTAGGGTGATTTATTCCTCCCTCGGCCCGGCGGCTGGGATGGTGCCGTTATGGGATGCGGCGGTAGTCGCTGTCTATGCTGTGCGCTGCTGTCTCAATTGCCCCACCATTTAAATTTATTTCTTGTTTACTGTTTTTTCTTTGCTTCTCTGTAGAAAATTTACAAAGTTCCTTAAGTGGAACAGTTTGAACGAAGTGAGACAAATGACATTTAGGCTAGGAACTTACGTAAATATTAAGATGAATCCCAAGAGCCTTACAAGAACGCGAACTAATATATCTTTCAGTTTACACTTCCTCCTTTCTCCTTCATTGTTTGATTGGTTAATTGATTTATTTATTCTTTCATTCATTTAGATGTAGACTGGGCTTTCTTATTGCTACTGATGTGTATAAAAATAGTGTTTCCAATTTTTCTCAGTAACGTTAAACCAAAAAAGATCCGCGAATAATATACTATCTCATTTTCAACAAATATCTTAGGTACAGTGACACAAATCGTGATATTAGATGCATTTGTTACGTTCAATTTAAAGTTTTAAAACAGCAGTGAGTTAATATATCGTGATTGGTTCTATTTAAACTGCATATAATGATTGGTTCTGTATATAATAGGCTACAGAAAACAGGCAATATTATTCGAAAGTCGAAACCAGTCCAAAAATGATGTAGAATGTTTGATAGCTCTGATTTTTTAGTTTTTTTTTTCTAGCATTCTGGATTTTTGTTGCAAAATTTAGGGAAAAAAACGTGTGTTTATTATGCTAGTAAATACAAACTTGTCGTGTAGTGTTTAGTATTAATAATACAACATTTTATGTAGGCCTACTCGTATCTGTCGGTTCCTTCTCACAAGCTTTCTTTCATCTCTACTTACGACATGCTCGCTTTCAACTCCTTCGTCGTATGGTAACAAGTGACCTTCTGCAAACTGACCACCCACCCGGGAAGTCGTCTCATCTGTTAACTTGAATAATGTGTAAACTTTCTTACTGTACGAGTAAAAAAATAAAAAAATAACGTAGATTTACAGTTTACACTTAGTCATGAATAACTACAAAGTAAAAGTTGAATTCAGGAACTACGATAAGATATGGAATGCAATACCAATTAGGCTATCATTATCTGTCGTCTTCCTCTATAAATTAAGTGGCAGCATATCTATCTACAAATGTAGCGAAACCGGGTTCCGTTCCCGGTGGGACAGTAGAGATTTATCTTCATTTCATAAAATCCAGGTGTGTCTGCTCTGCCTTGTCTTAGGCGATGGCGCTGTGCATTGCCACACAATCAGGGACTCATATCCTATATTATGTTTTAATGATAAATACAGCTTCTAAAGGGCCTTATTCAAGGTTGAAATACAGTGAAACCTCTCCTTACGGACATCCCCAAGATACGGATATTCCTCAAATACGGACAGATTTTTATGTACCAACTGAAATAATATAGAAATAATTATAAATTTAACTCTCGTTTACGGACACTCTCAGACACGGACACGGACAGCTGTTTCACAGTCCTAAAGCTTGCTTTATCTCCTGACTGCGGACAGAACTTCGTTTTCAAGACATAATGTGTTACAAACATGGAAAATTTAGTTTTGAGAACTGTACAGAAATTCCTTAACATGAAAGAAGACAATAAGGGTCTCGTAGGCTACCACTAGCCCAGCCGGCTACCCCTTGTTAGCTGGAAGCGTGTGGATAAACAGTCATAAAATTTAACCTGTCTGATGGGTCCAAGGTTTCCGCAATCGTGAAATTGTATTTGACACATGATAGGGTTAATAGGATTATTCTCTTCACTTCAATCACTTGTACTGTTTCGAGAGACATGGCACCTGAACATAAAGGTTAAGTTGAAAACTCTAAACTACAGTACTGCATAACTGTAGACGCAGAATAAAATTTAATGGTACAATACTATATTTTCCTTTTTCAGTCTTATCTACTGTAGTTCAGAGTTGCAAAGAATTTACTGTAGTATACTGTATTTGGAATTAAACTACAGTAATACATTTAACTTAAAGCGTGAAGGAGTACATAATGCATATTATAAATTTACAGTTAGAGTGGGGAGTCTCCCTCCCAATAAAGGACACTTCCCAGATGTAGACAGGTTGTTACGTCCCTTCGATGTCCGTAAATGAGAGGTTTCACTGTAATTATTGTCTTTTTCTTGACAGTGTGAGAGTCCGGCGTCATTGTTGGGTACTACGTCCAAGATAATACAGTACATCATGTTGACAACGGACATAAATCCATGCACTAGACGGAATTGGAAGTCACAACTGTAGAGTTAACGCAGCGTCACGACTAACCAGCAACAAATATGAATTACTGTATTAATAAACTTTCTACTGATCAGATAGGATAACTTACAGTCCAGGCTGGCAAAATTGGACACTCTCATGGGGCTGTGCAAGTGAAGTCGTGATGGAAAACTGGCGGAAAGATAACAGTGGAAAAGGGACCACGATAAAAACGGCCGCTTTTCGTTTTCGCCGCTCTTTGGCTCGGTAAGGTGGCCGGAATTTGAATGTGGAAGTAAAGTGACTAAAGCGTGAATAATGTATTTTACTGATAACCGAGTTCAGATACGAGTATAATGGACTTACTGGTTAATGGAGCTTGTGGATAATCACCTTCGGTCGTGGAAGATCGACTTCTGGAATGTCCACTCCCCGTCTTATATTCAATGTTATGGCTTGGCCGGACCATTCGGTAAACTATAAAGGCAAGATGAATCTGTTGCTAGAGTCATAATAACGTGGCACGGGTGTACATGTTCCACTCTTGCTCGATGCGACATGGCCCAGATTCTGGACGCGGATGTCATGGGACGGCCCCTGCAGACGGTCCGACACGTGTTCATCTGCAGCGCTGGTCTCCCGAAACAGTGATGACGTAGTCCATCTGTGGGGTCTCACACCTGTGTGTTGTACAGTCAGTGTACCAGATTTAGGGGAGGAATAAAATTTACGAATTAAAGTGGAATTAAAACAGCAACCGACTTGTGACATATGAAGGCGTCCCAACATTGCAACGTCCCTTCTCTGTTAGTGGCCAATAAGATGCTACCGCTTCCTCTTCCTTAAATTTCACAGGGCAGTTGTTTTAATTCCACTATTAGCTGGCATGGTGTTTGTTCGTACAGTATTTGGGAAAAGAGTTTCAGCACTTTATTTTCTGATACATTGTTCCCGGTGGTGTAATGATTACCGTACTTAAGGGGTTAGGTACAGCTTACAGCAGTAAAATTTTTGGAAATATTCAACATTTTTTTTCCTCCATTACTGCATCTTGTATTTACTTACTTACAAATGGCTTTTAAGGAACCCGAAGGTTCATTGCCGCCCTCACATAAGCCCGCCATCGGTCCCTATCCTGTGCAAGATTAATCCAGTCTCTATCATCATACCCCACCTCCCTCAAATCCATTTTAATATTATCCTCCCATCTACGTCTCGGCCTCCCTAAAGGTCTTTTTCCCTCCGGTCTCCCAACTAACACTCTATTCTGCATCTTGTACAATAATGAAAATTGTATGTGTAAAACACTGTCCTCCTGCCATATGAAAAAAATATTTTTAAGATTAAAAAAAAAAAAATTTTCTCAAAATAGAAAATAGTTGCAGTTTACTGTGCAGTGATGAAGCTTTTCCCTCATAACTCATAACCGTGTTAACTTTTCATGTTCTCTCTCTTTTATTTTATTGCTGAAACTTATGTTTAAAATATCATGCTCTTTCAACTACATTCCTTAATAAATAGTATTATTTTTATTTTGTGTTAGAATAAAATACTGATATTTGACCATTTTTAAAATGAATTTATTTTTTATCACACAATCTATCAAAATAGAGAAGTGATCTTGCATCATATTGTAAATATGATATGCATAAATACACACAAAAAATTTCATTACAGAATGTTGTATAGTTTTTAAGTTATGTAGGAAACGCTTCATCACTGCAGAGTGAATTGAATTTTGAAAAAAAAAAGTGAATCATTTTTAAAATCGTAAAAATATTTTTTTCATATAGCAAAAGGACAGTGTTTTACACATACTAATTTTCATTATTATACAAGATACAAAAATGAAGGGAAAAAATGTTGAGTATTTCCAAAATTTTACTCCTGTAAGCTGTACCTAACACCATAACTACAGATCTAAGTTACGTGAGTTCCATCGTGGCTGAGGACAATGAGTTTCTAGATGGAAAAATATCTAAGTGAGATCTCAACAGGATAACGAAATAAAGTCGATCGCCCAATAGATTTGCATCTTAAAAAAGACCACACTACTCACGAATGAAGTCAAAATTCTATGTGGAGGAAAATTACTCCATTTTAAGTTCTAGGTAATAGATGTCGCTACGATAACGAGAGCAGTTGTCTCTGATGAGAAGAATAAAACATAGCGTAGGCCCTATCTGTTTACAATCTTACTGCACCACAGCACTCTGTGACTAGACTGACGTTATTTCCTGGCTAGTGCGAAGTGCTTTATTATTATTATTATTATTATTATTATTATTATTATTATTATTATTATTATTATTATTATAATCCGTGGCGCTACAGCCATTGAAGTGCCTAGACCGACCAGCCGGCTGCTGGCCTCACGCCCACATGCCGAAGCAGAGGTGAAAGATCATCCAACCAGAATGGAGGTATCGTGTGGTTAGGACGATGATCCCCCCAGCCGTTATAGCTGGCTTTCGCAACCGGATTTCGTTACCTATCGTAGCTCCCCAAGTGCATCACGATGCTGGGTGGGCACCGGTCCCATACACTGGCCGAAATTTCATGAGAAAATTTCTTCCTCCATGAAGACTCAAACCAGCATGCATTCCGTAACGCGGGTCCTAGGCAGGATGCCTTAGACCACGACGCCACGGCGCGGGACTATTATTATTATTATTATTATTATTATTATTATTATTATTATTATTATTATTATTTTATTGTTAGAAAAATATACAATCAGATTGTAAACATACAAAAACTTTAGCGCTCCACTGAAAGAGAGTGATCTCGTGCTGAGAGTAGGATTCAATAAAATAATAAAATTACATATATGAATTACAATAAATAACATCTTAAATTTAATATCTATCTCTCTGCATCAACGTGTTGAATTGTTCTCTCAAATACTAGAGGCTTCTTACTACCGCTCATATAATAGCAGGCAGGGAGAGTTGTGGAGGCGTAAGAAGTCACTTTTGACGGAAATGCACTTCTAATAGCTCAAGTCCAAAAAAAAAGTAGGGCAGGTCAAGCGTAGTGAAGGTAATTTCTAAAGCTATAATGTATTATTTCTTCAGAAAGCAACAGCTGGGGGGAAAAGAAAAGGCCGTAAAGGTTTATAATTGCCAATCCGTTTCTTACTGGACTAGAGTTTAAGAAATTTGGTGCTATTGTCGTTTCTCATACTAATAGGCCTACCCTACTTTCCATCTCCGACCATTTTCACTCGCCTACTGGATAAGCTTATTGCATTGAGGGGAGCCATAGCGAGTGTTTACAGTAAGTAGACAGATTAAGAAACTTGTCAAAGGCCATGAATTTATGCAAATTGACAAAGTGACTCAATACAGTCTGTTACCATGGTAACACTACATAATAATGGAGAATGGATAGAGGACCTAAAAAGAAGGGAAAATGTTCATGTAATATAGACAATTTCGCTTTTTTTTTTTAATTACAGGTACTTTATTGCATGTGGTTAGTTCTTACATTAGTGATATTAACTCATTGTCAGTAGGCCTTGTAAAAAAAAAAAAAAAAAGGATCTACTCATTATCACCACCTGGCAACTGAAAACAATGTGGATTTCTACTTATGGAACATTTAAAAGAAACTGTATATTCAAGACCTAATGAGAACGCTGAAATTCTTCGCCAGCGTGTTGAAGAAGGATGACAGCAGAAATAACGGACACCTGAAATATGGAAGATGCTGTGCTTAGAAGCCTGTATTAAAACTCATGGGTGGGCATTTTGAGCACTACCTGTAGAATTATGCACGGACCTTGTAAACAAATATTTAGAATATATATTATTTTAATGTACCGAAGTACATATGATATTTCCATGCAGATATTCTGCGTCATCATACGATGTAAGAGTAATGGAACGGAGAAAAATTCTCTCCGGCGCCGGGATTTGAACCCGGGTTTTCAGCTCTACGTGCTGATGCTTTATCCACTAAGCCACACCGGATACCATCCCGGCGTCGGACAGAATCGTCTCAGATTAAGCTCCAACTCTTGGGTTCCCTCTAGTGGCCGCCCTCTGCACTATGTCATAGAGAGAATTTTTCTCCGTTCCATTACTCTTACATCGAAATATTTAGAAGTTGTAGTACGGAAATAGGCTATATACGAATTAAAAAGTACTTGTAATTAAAAAACAAAGTGAAATTGACTATACATTTACATATCACTTTTTGCTTGCTCTTAGGTCCTCCATCTATTCCCCAAAGATTTCTCACAGATTGGTTAACACTCTGTATATTAATTGATTTTATTGTTTCGGATGTGATTTGGTTTTAATTGTCTTTGTCAATATCGCTTTTTTGTGCTTTCATTTGGGTAGAGGTTTGGGAATTTCTTAGACATTAATCTCTGCGCTAATAGTTGCTTTTGTAGTAGGTTATAGAATAGATGGATTAACTGATGTTTATATGCGTATAGGCTGCATCTTTTGTTTCTCATTGGTGGCTGTGATTGTTTTTATGTTAGTTCAGTGGGCAGGACTAGTGTAGTCATAGCGTGTAGATAGGTGACAGATTTAGCGGAGGATTCTTCCAATTTTGATTGGGTCATGGGAGGGGTTTGTGTGACGAAGATGGCTGATGTATGCATAGGGCTCGAACTAGTACTTAGTATACGGGTAGGAGTGTTTTGTTCATGCAGCCCTGTTGGTTGATGCCACATAGGTAACGTATTGTTTTTGTGGCTGTGTCGTTTTTCCTCCAGGTTTGTTTTGCTTCATTGGCACAGAAGAGTTTGAAGATGAGGGGCATTTCTATATATATGTGAAATGTTGGGTGTTTCCTATTGTGATTGGCTGTTGTGTAGGTCCCATGTTAGGAGTTTTGGGCGGAAGCCGCATGTATGTTTTTTGTCAGTGTTGATTGTGATCCGCTACTTATTGGTCAAATTTAGATACAGTTTGGTTCCTAGCGGAGGGGAATCGAGGATGGGTGGTCGAATTGTGCCAATCGTATAGCGGTTGACTGGAGAGGGGAAGACCGTCAAATTTAGTTAATGCGTGATTCCTAGCGGAGGAGAGTCGGGGGTGAGTTGCCCAATAGACGACTTCGTCTGCGAATTGTGTCATTCCTATTAGCGGATTACTGTCACATATGTAAAGGGTGGGGAATCTGACACCGCCCTGGGGACTCCAGCTTCTATTCGGAAGGCCGGAGAAAGTTCGTCCCTTCCTAATCTTAAATATCCCAATAGAGTAGGTGAGTTATATTATTAGGGTTGCAATAGTAACGCTTTGAGTTTATATTTTTGGCAGTCTTGGCCAGTGGCGGATGGTGGATTTGAAAGTTGAGGAGGCCAAGACGTGACTAATGTGAGTTTGCATTATATGTATTAAAAATATAAGGCCAGTGACGTACCTCATTACCAAGCGCAGAATTTATAGATTCTAAGGAACTAAAATTGGGTTTTCCATTCTATGAGGATTTTTTTAGGATTTTAAATCTTATATTTAGGAATTTATATGATTTTAAGAAAAAAATAAATAAACAACGTATTGTTAATATATTACAATAGTCTTAGAATTACATTCAAATATCCGTTATTATAGGCCTAACATTATAAATTTAAAAAGTGGCCTGCTGATTCACGTGGTGATGATGAAATGTTTTATGGAACTATTTACCAATATTAATATGGGCAGGGCATGTAGCACGTATGGGCGAATCCAGAAATGCATATAGAGTGTTAGTTGGGAGGCCGGAGGGAAAAAGACCTTTAGGGAGGCCGAGACGTAGATGGGAAGATAATATTAAAATGGATTTAAGGGAGGTGGGATATGATGATAGAGAATGGATTAATTTTGCTCAGGATAGGGACCAATGGCGGGCTTATGTGAGGGCGGCAATGAACCTCCGGGTTCCTTAAAAGCCAGTAAGTAAGTAAGTATTTACTAATATTAATAGGGTATACATTAATAGTGTATAATGTTTACAACACTGTATTTTTATTCAATTATTAATTAACAACTGTTGATTGCTTCCCATTGTTGCAACTCTTCAGTTCTGCACCATCCTTTTTAATCACTGTGTACTTCGAAAGCATATTCAGAGATTTTATAACTCCAATTGCTGATGATAAAGCATCTATGTTTATTTAGTGAACAAGTCGTCAATCAAGCAAGCATTTTCGTTTACTAGCTAACACGGACTTGATTGCTATACACTATGTAGCTTTGGATCATGACTTGTTACGTCACATCCGGCTATTTAGTGAGCTATCTAGTTCACTCCAGCTGTAAATGTAACTTTGGGACACGGCTTTATATTCCAATGAATAAATAGGAAATAGTAAACATATATCACAAAAATAAAAAATAATATCTTACTTACTGGCTTTTAAGGAACCCGGAGGTTCATTGCCGCCCTCACATAAGCCCGCCATTGGTCCCTATCCTGAGCAAGATTAATCCAGTCTCTATCATCATATCCCACCTCCCTCAAATCCATTTTAATATTATCTTCCCATCTACGTCTCGGCCTCCCCAAGGATCTTTTCCCCTGTCGCCTCCCAACTACCACTCTATATGCATTTCTGGATTCGCCCATACGTGCTACATGCCCTGCCCATCTCAAACGTCTGGATTTAATGTTCCTAATTATGTGAGGTGAAGGATATAATGCATGCAGCTCTGCGTTGTGTAACTTTCTCCATTCTCCTGTAACTTCATCCCTTTTAGCCCAAAATATTTTCCTAAGAACCTTATTCTCAAAAACCCTCAATCTCTGTTCCTCTCTCAAAGTGAGAGTCCAAGTTTCACAGCCATACAGAACAACCGGTAATATAACTATTTTATAAATTCTAACTTTCAGATTTTTTGACAGTAGACTGGATGACAAAAGCTTCTCAACCGAATAATAACAGGCATTTCCCATATTTATTCTGCATTTAATTTCCTCCCGAGTGTCTTTTATATTTGTTACTGTTGCCCCAAGATATATGAATTTTTCCACCTCTTCGAAGGATAAATCTCCAATTTTTATAGTTCCATTTCGTACAATATTCTGATCACGAGACATAATCATATACTTAGTCTTTTCGGGATTTACTTCCAACCCTATCTCTTTACTTGCTTCAAGTAGAATTTCCGCGTTTTCCCTAATCGTTTGGGGAATAAAAAAAAATAGCGGTGTTAAAAATAGTAGTGACAATAATAACAATTTTAATAACATAAATGAAGAGGTTTTATATTTTGTCGAGACTGAGAGATGTGTCGGAAGGAATCACGCACACGAGCCAGCTGCCAGAGAATCAATTGGTCGTGACCAAGTCTAAATCATCACCTGTTAAAGCCAGCGATGCGTATAACTTGATTCTAACGGAGTCCTACGGGACTTGTAAGCTACATCTTCAGATTCAAACAGGTTTCACTCCACGTGATGCGATGATCATAAACCCCAGCTCAATTTATTTGAATATAGCGGCGCACCGTTAATCGAACAGATAGTGAATCGAGCAATTTACCGTGGACCAGGGTTCAAGTCCCTGAGACTTAAATTCTGATTGACAGAAACCGACTGGCAAGACAAAGACGAAGACTGAGAATGTCTTCTTGGATAATCGCTCTCGATGTTCAGTGGTTAACGAGCTCTCCATTAGATCCGCGATTCGAAGGTAATGGATTTTTCTACTTCACTTTCTGCCACTTCTAAACCTCGGAGTTACTCCTGGCCTGAATAATTGTGTGGCTTATCGTTTAATAGACGAACACAAGGTGGGACTTCTTTGCCGATACTCCATCAAGCACAAGACTTCATATTGACCATTAACAAATGTTTGTACTCTAGACGGGAGTCGAAAGCATGATTGTGTAACCACGCTGCACTTCAATCGATCTGCATACCATAGTCAGTAGTAGTAGTAGTAGTAGTAGTAGTAGTAGTAGTAGTAGTTGTTGTTGTTGTTGTTGTAGTAGTAATAGTAGTAGTAATGTAGTACTGTAATAGTAGTAATAGTAGTAGTTGTGGTAGTAGTAGTTAGTGCTGGTGGTTGCGATATTAATTGTGATATATAGTATAATATAATATAATATAATACTGCATAGTATAATATAATGGACCTATGGCGGACTTATGTGAGGGAGACAATGAACCTGCGGGTTCCTTAAAAGCTATTTGAAAGTAAATACGTAAGTAAGTATAGTATAATATAATACAATGCCAAAACAAACATAATTTTCCTAATTCCTGATTGAATAAGAAGAGGAGGAGGAGGAAGAAGGAGAAGAAGAAGAAGAAGATGATGATGATGATGATGACGACGAAGTAAATTTATGGAAGTATTAATACTGATATAACTTAGTGTTGAAAAAAGCAGACAATATGTAGACTGTCCTTGCTCTGTTAAACAGTGAACACGCCTCGACTTTATCGTATTAATTCTCAAAAATACACTTACAGAGCAGCTTGAGTGATCAGCAGGTCAATGCATAAACCACGTGACTTCATTGTTTTGTATAATTCATAAATAAAACTTGTGTAGTTTAACACAAATTGCTAAAAGGACATGCAGATACTTAAAGAATTTTAATTTTCTGATATAAAAGCGAAGTTAATCATATCAGCAAGTATTTAATAAATGTATTTTATTACACACTATATTGCAGTATTGATATTTGGCATTACAGTATTTGTGTTACTTGAATTAAGTCAAATAATTCTCTCAGTTTAAACTATGAAATGAAAGGATATGACCTAAAAACACTTGAAAAATTATATGAGTAATACGAAACAAAAATAAATACATATTAATATGCACCATGCACAATCTCTTCATTAGTAAAAGAAAAAAAGTATATTTTATTTTTATCCGAAAAACAGTCGTTGGAAAAAACAATCGGCTTTTTTAATATTGTCTAATCGAACAATTGAATGATGCAAAATAATGAAGTAAGTAGGCCTAATTACTTTTCATTCTATTGTCGTATTGCTAGCACTGATAATATGGTAGTAGATATACTTTAAGTTGGTAATAATAGTAGTCTAGTGGTAGTAACGTAGCATTAGGGTTGCCAACCCTCCCGTATTTCCCGGATTCTCCCAAATTTGTCCCTAATTTTTAACAGACTCCCGGCTCCCGTATTTTTCTTCGAGCATTTTTCTCCATTATTTTTGCATAATGTAAAAATTGTAATTCTAAACATTTGATTTTGCCGTGAGTGATGATTTATAGCCTACGTTGAATTTTGTTGTTCAAGAAAGGCATTGAAATGTGCAGTTTTTATAGACCGTAATACTTGCCCGAAATGGGTTTTAGTGCTCACCCGTTTAATATCAAACAATATTAATATTATAAATTAAAAAAAAACTGGCTGATTTTATTTTAAGTACACCAAATAGTAATGCTCACACAAAAAGGGTGTTTTATCTCATGAATAATAATTGAATAGATGTTCGAAAAAGAAGCACAACACATCTAATCGAACCAGAGCTGCAAACTGCAGTCGACTTCAACTATTACGCGAGACAAAATCTGTCTCAAAATACTCTTAATTTAAAGTCTAGCTGCAGAAGTGTAGAGTAAAGTTGTTTTTCAGTAACTGAACCGAATAATTTGTCTATTTTCTATGTGAAATTTTGTCGATTCCTTAGTCTCCCGTATTTTCTTCAAATAAAAGTTGGCAACCCTACGTAGCATTGATAAGTGTAGTAGTGTTAGTGGTGGTGGTAGTAGGTTTCTTAATTCCGTCTTAGCATTCCAGTACGGCACCTGCTGTCTTTACTCAGTCCTTGATTGATAGCTGTATAACAGATGCTGTTTTGTTTGTTGCAGGTATGTCAGAGGATTCTTCTCTAGTACTTTGTTGTGCTTTCACCTTCGTGTGATGAGGTGAGTGGAAAGTGTGTTTCTTTCAATTAGATGTTCGTGTCTTAATGTTAATGCGTACACTAGGTGCCCCACGGTATAGGCATAGTCTAGTATAAACAGTCACGAAGCTCAGTAAGTAGTAAATATGCATCCATAGATAGTTGCTAACCACTAGGATCGCTAATATTGCCTCATTACAGACAATGTGAAATAGTACCGGCACAGTCTAGTGTTCCTGGTACCCTTACAACTCAAGCTTCGTGACTGTATATACTAGACTGTGTTATAGGTTAGGTAACGTAATTTTATGAGGCTCATGTTCTCACTATCGATAACAGATTGATACTATTAGACGCTGCTTGAATAAAATTAAAATAGTACCTAGATCTGGGTTACATCAATCCCGAACACTTCAAAAGGGAGAAGTTACTCGTAATAAAATATTTCCGAAACTTTAATCTATAGCACAATATATTTTTTATAGTTTTCTCTACCCCTGTTATATGATGCCATATAGTTTCGTGACCTAATGAATTAGCCTATATTCATAAATTATATATTGGACAATCCTTTCAAACTCACGAATTTTCCATTGAAAAGGATAAGCATACAGTCTTTTGTAAGCATAGAATGACCACTCAAAGAGATGAAATTAATTTAACAGCTCTGAAATCGTAATAATTTTCAGATGTGATCTTAAAGTATCTGAATTCGATTGTGCCTTGTGATCAGTCATTATTAGGGATCATATTTTACGACGTAGAAGAATCTTAAATTTCGGCATAAAAATGTGCTTAATTTCGGTGTTATTTCACGTCTGAAAAGTATAACTTCTTGACTCGTCGTGCAAAATACGTACGTTACTAAACATAACTATAAAAACTAGACGCCTATATCATCAAGTAAATCTTAAGATTCTTTGTACATTTTAACAATAATTACAGTTTTCTATCGGCACCTTACATGTTGTGTAGGGAAATTTATGTAGCCTAGGCTTATTCACAATGAAAATTAAACACAACGTAAGCGTTAACTTAAAAATGTAAACGTTACGCTAAAATCAAGAACATTCACGATGGAAACATAAACATAACCGTAAAGATACTTGGTAACCATGGAAACATAACAACGACGTCATTTCCTCATATTTTATCGTATACTTCAGAGCTCCACGATTGTGTACTGTTTGCAAATCACGTAAGCATAAGCATGAAAGTTTAGAGTTTGCAAACTTTCATGTTAACGTCTAACGGTAATGTTAATGTCAATGTTTATGTGAATCATTGTGAATGATCCCATTCGGTAACCTGGCCGCAAACTTCTGTGTTTATGTTACGGTTATGTTTAATTTTCATTGTGAATGAGCCTTAACACTCTCCTAGTCTACTGCTGTGGAGTAACGGTTAGCACGTCTGATCGTGAAACGAGCGGGCCCGAGTTTAAATCATGGTTATGTTTTTCCGGGGTTTTCCCTCAACCAACTGAAGCAGAATTGCTGAGTAACTTTCGGCGTTGGACCGCGGAATCATTTCGCCATATTTAATTCCCATATTTTATTATTATTATTATTATTATTATTATTATTATTATTATTATCATCATCATCATCCATACTATAGCCGGGGTTAAGTTCACGGCTCGGCCATTCGGCTACTCGTATCATTCACAGAACAGGAGTGCTAAGCCTTCGGGCCAGTTATCAGTTAAAAAGGAACAGTCTCCTATCCTGTAGTGTGAATAACATAAACTAATAGGCACCATAAAACATTCAAGCTGTTTCTATTATATTTCAATATAAAGTCACTAGAAATCCGGTTTAAAATTAAGTTCAATATTAAAATAGGATTTGAAAAATTCAAAATGTTGTATGTAAATATCAGTCTTCGGACATTTTTAATTAAAATTTTCTAAAAAATAAAAATGTTTCTTAAAAAACAGTAATTTAAAATAAATTCGTGCTGAAAACAAAAATTACGCGTTATTTCGCGATAGTTTTTACCTGAAAGGGCTTAAAACATAAAGTTTTCCCTTTATCAGCTGAAACCCCATACGAGTATTTCGCGACTCAGTGGTAGGCTATCTCTACTTATTTTGATTCGAGCCTTGCGGGTTAAAACATGGCTAATAGCAGTATATTTCGTAAGACTAATGTTTCTCATGGTCCTTTTCGGAATAAAAATAAATCTGGCAACACCTTGTCATAGGTGTATGGCACTTAAGGGACTCCTGTCCCTAAATGACAGCCTTTCTGAAAATATTTTCTTGTCCGTGTCAGAACTCAGTTCTGCTAGACGTAAAACACTTCTTTACTTTTAACTGCAGAATCTATTCTGAGGTGATGAGATAAGACTGACAATAAGAAATATAAACTTTACCCAACCTCTTGAATTGTTGAAACAAAGGAACGCCTGATTTCGGCCTCGGAAAAGCTTAGCTGCATTGAAGCGTGGCAGCCAATGTCTCGCGTCGGTTGCTCCTATAATTATTGGTGTCACCACAGAATCTTTCTCTCGAGCTGTGATGTGTCAGTGAAAACGGTCCACTTTGCCGGCAGGCTGGCCGGGCCCACATCTGCTTCTCACAGACTACGCGTCCACAAAATGTTTTCATACAAAGAGACAAATTAATAATTACTCCACTCTAAAAATACTCAAATTCGATCCTGGTCTATAAAACTGCTTTCATAACACAAGGAGTAATAAAATGTGTCAACAATAAAATTGTTACCATAGTAACCATAACTATAGTGTTCATTATTTTTATTTTACTTCTTGTTAAATTTTATTGTAGCCTATAAAACGGGCATTATAGTTGAGCTTAGAAAGTAATTTAAAAATCATAAGGAACATGTATATAAAAGAAATCAAGTACTGCATAAAAATATGCTCTTTCATATAATTTAAAAAACTAAAGTATAATTTTAAAATGTTTCCGATAACGTCAAAACTCGCAGATCAATCGCAAAAATTATTTTGTTTTCATATAAACATACTTTTCTAAATACAAGTTCGGGGTTCTGAGTTTTTGCAAAAAAAAAAAAAGAACTTCACAAGTAATTGTGATGAAATGTATCGGTACTATATGTAAGTGTAAGGTAACAGCATAAGAGCGTGTAAAGTAATATTTGTGTAAGTCTAACCATATCAGTTAATGTAGTAAGCATGTAGAATGTTATCATGTAACATTTAGAAAGTAAGATGGACCCTTATTACACGCAACTAAAGCAACCCTTAAGGGGTTAGGTATAGCAGTAAGATTTTTGGAAATATTCAACATTTTTTTCCTCCATTACTGTATCTTGTACAATAATGAAAATTGTATGTATAAAACACTGTCCTTCTGTTATATAAAAAAATATTTTTACGATTTAAAAAAAAACGATATATATATATATATATATTTTTTTTTTTCAAAATTCAAAATGATGCCAGTTCACTGTGCAGTGATGAAGCTTTTCCCCCATAACTCATAAACTTGTTAACTTTTTCATGTTCTCTCTCTTTTATTTTATTGCTGAAACTTGTGTTTACAATATCATGCTCTTTCAACTACATTCCTTAATAAATAATATTTTTTTATTTTGTGTTAGAAGGAAATACTGATATTTGACCATATTTAAAATGAATTTATTTTTATCAGACAATCTATCAAAGGTAGAGAAGTGATCTTGCATCATATTGTAGATGTGGCATGCATAAATACACACAAAAAATTTCATAACAGAATGTAGGATAGTTTTTGAGTTATGTGGGAAACGCTTCATCAATTCACAATGAACTGATTGAAAAAAAAAAAAAAGTAAATAATTTTTTTTAAAATCGTAAAAATATATATATTTTTTCTTATAGCAGGGCAGTGTTTTACACATACAGTACTAATTTTCATTATTGTACAAGATACAGTAATGGAGGGAAAAAAATATTGAATATTCCCAAAATTTTACTGATGTAAGCTATACTTAACCCCTTAAAACGCAACCTTCTGATAAAATATTCATCTTGCTACCACCCGGAAGACAAAGAACTGTGTTGTAATCAGGGAATGGGACAACCTTTCACACGGCCCAGACTTAGTTCCCACGTAAATTTCGTCCCTTGAGAGCGCACTTTTTATCACTCAAGAAAGTAAAGTTGTGCCACGCCCTGACAAAATTTTATAAAAGAGGAGGAATATTGTAGCCAGTTGTGACTTTCCTCTGGGACTTGCTCCAGATAGGCCCATTAAAACTGTAACGTATTATTCTACCATAATAAACCATCTGTTTACTGAATGTTGACTCGTCGAGTTATTTTTATTCGTCGACCGCTAGGACCTATCCGCAGCTGCGTTCGGGCTTGGGTTGGATCTCCCTTTGGTCTCATTGAATGGTTTCTTCCGAGGTTTTCCCCAGCCGTGGGACTGAAGCCGGATGGTCTATGGCGAGTCCTCGGCATCACTTCATTTCACCCCTTTGATTTGATTACCTGGTTGGGTTTTTCCGTGGTTTTCCCCAACCAAAAGGCAAATGCCGGGTAATCTTTTGGCGAATCCTCGGACCTCACCTCATCTCACTACATCTCGCCAAAATATTGTAAAAAATTGCACAAAATTGTAAAAATTGTAGAAAATTACTGAATTGCAAAACTGTAAAAATTGTAAAATATTGTACAAATTTGTAAAAATTGTAATTGTAATATTGCAAAATTTTGACTTGTTCCACACCTTAAAGCTTCATTGCTCATGTAAGATCTATGGAATATAATGAATGAATGAATGAATGAATGAATGAATGAATGAATTAATTAATTAATTAATTAATTAATTAATATGGGTCCAGCCCACGTGACAAAAAGTGAAGACAGTTCTACACTACACCACACAATTTTAATTACAATTGAAGGCATGGGTGGCTGAAAGGGCTATGTTACAAATATTATCATAGACAAAGAACACTATCATTCAGTAAAAAAAAAAATATAGGCTACTGTTGCCTGTAACATACGTGCTTCATCTTCTTTGTATCTCTATACTCTGTGACAAGACACGCTGAAATATGGTACTATGAAATAACCTACAAACCACATTCATTCACTAAGAGAACTCAATTTTCACACAAATTTTACATAACCCCTTCATCCACTAATGCTTTCATATTATACATTACTTTTGAAAAGCCCTGTGTACAGATCTACTGTAATTGTTTATATTCAACGATATTTTCATACTTTTTTCTGGATATTGTCCCTAATTTATTCATTCATTCATGTGACATTCGCTAATGGCACACAAAATTCAGTCCTTTTTCCTCTCTTTTGTGCAATCCAAGTTTCAGACTATTAGTTTTGATGTAATTATGTGTATTCATAAAAATATTAACACATTTTCCAAATATAATAATCTCATTTACTTTATCGACATTTTAGAGTTTATACAAATACAAAAAACAGTAACACCAGCACTGGTTAAAAAAACTTCCGCATTCCAAAGACCACACATCATCCGGCTAGAAAGACCTTGGAATACCGAGAATAATGTGGTTAGAGTTCAAAATAGGCCAGAACACGCAAATATCTGCGCTATGGGTGAAAATAACAAAAAAAAGTAATGTGTCAGCTTTATTAAGTGCTAGGTGTCCGCCTCTGTCACGTGAAATAGCAGAAAGGTGTCAGCAGACGAGATCTTACGTCCGCTCATCTCGCCGTTGTTATGCGCAACCCGTTTGAAAGGGAAATACTATCCGGCGCGACGGAAGTGGACGATAGGGGAACAAGTAGTTTACTTTCGAGAAGAGGGTCGACCTAGAAATACCTGACACAAACAGCTCCTCGCCCACCCGCACGCATTCTTATATAGCCGTCCCGCTGTTTTGTTACTCCTGTCTTAACGAATTTTCACTTATGCCAAAGGAACCCGATGTTCTGCATTTGAATAATCGGTTATATATCTTATTTAACCATCTTCTTCATTATATTTCTATAACGTTTTCATCTGATGCCATCTCAACATCTGTTATTAAACATAACCCACTTCTCTGCTCCGTTATGATCACTTCAGACTTGTTCAGGGGTGTCATTTTAGGTTTTTCTTGGGGGGCAACATTTTCTTTTTAGGGAAGACGTAGGGTAGCCTATATCATGTGAATCCTCCCTCCCTATTTCCTCTGAACTGAAATATTTTCCATACCGTAAACTAGGGTAGGCCTTAAGGATCATTCACAATGAAAATTAAACATAACCGTAACATAAACACAGAAGTTTGCGGCCAGGTTATCAAATGGAATCATTCACAATGATTCACATAAACATTGACATTAACATTGCCGTTAGACGGTGACATGAAAGTTTGCGAACTCCAAACTTTCATGCTTATGCTTACGTGATTTGCAAACAAAACACAATCGTGGAGCGCTGAAGTATACGATAAAATATGAGGAAATGACGTCGTTGTTATGTTTCCATGGTTACCAAGTATCTTTGCGGTTATGTTTATGTTCCCATCATGAATGATGTGATTTTACCGTAACGTCTACATTCTTAAGTTAACGCATATATGATCTAGGGTTAAAGCTTACGTTATGTTTAATTTTCATTGTGAATGGACCTTTAAACTTGTCCACTTGGGTTAATATGACCATAAAATAAAAAATAATAATAAACCGAATGGTATTGTTGCTTTGAGACATGTAATTTGTTTCTTGTGATTGACTATGCAGATAAATTATTGTAGAAATGTCTTATTTTCCGGATTATTCCTCTAAATCCTATTGCAGGCGGAGGCTAAACATCATCTTTCCCATAGTTCATGGCGTGTAACAAAATTTTAATTTTAGAAATTTACGAATGAATGAAGAAACGCAGCATGGGGAGCTTATTTTCAAAACGAACCTTATCCATTTCCATAACGTTGTGAGAAATCACAAAAAACGTTTTTAGGTCTATAATTTCTTACCAGCTAGGCAAGAGATATTATGAAACCAAAGGGGTTGGGTGCATTTAGAATGAAATGGGAGCATGAGACTCTTTGAATACGAAGCTGGAACTAATATTTTGTTGCAATTTTGCTGTTTATAAGAGGCAATTTGATTTCAATAGTCACTTTTAACATTAGATTTTAATGATATAGAGGGAGTTCTGACAGTTGTATATAGGGTTGTATTTGAAGAATGCATGGACACAGGAAGCTCACTTTCGTTATTAGATGGACAAGAGACGTTTTGAAAATGAGCTCCTCAATGTAAAATCTTCTCCTAAATGTAATTCAGCACGATTTATTGCACCTGACCGTGTCTTTTAAGAGTTTATGATATTAGTCTCCAAAATCCTTAAACGTGTCGTTGGTTATTAAAAAAAACCTGATGACACTCCATAGCTGAACACATCACAACTTCTGTAAACAGTAATGTAATGATAACTTACCACGACTTCCGAAAGACAAGGGTTTGGTTGCACATACAGTTTACTACAAAAATAGTAAAAAAAAAAAAAGTCAATTTCCGTCTAGGACTATATCTGTAGTCTTCATAAATATATTAACATTTGATTATGCAGAGGATTAGAACATCAGATTTTCTTGTAAATTACATTGTTAACGAGACAAGGCATTGCCAAATAATATGGTATTGCCGCAAACAATTTCCTGAATATTAGTAACAGCAGCACTTTTTATAAAAGTGGAATTTTTAAAATATTAAAATTATAGGCCTATTTCTCACATTTTTTCTTTAATAGTACCTACTACTCAATTATTATATGATTTTTTTTAATCTTAAACTCAGGGAATAAAGGTGATTGATGACTATGATCCCAAAATGCATCCAGTCCAGTTTTATGAAAGGTCAGGACTAGTTTTTGTATCCACCATTCTACGGACTGGGAGAGTTTTCAAGTGACAAGCAGAATAACACAACCTTTTAGACAAGGTTTTACCAAGGTTTTCCCTTGTTTTAGAAGAAAACATGCTTAAAATATAATGATAGAGGGCTCAAATATAATAATATACAAGTATAAATAATAAAAAATGGTCAAATGGACTGAGTGAGTTTTGGGATCACACCTTTCAATTGTCCTACCCTGTCCCCCCAATCATGCATCTGGACTTGTTAGATCCGCAATAGACTTACTTGCGTATCTTCGCTTGTTGATTGATAATGGGCTTGACGTTTGTGCATATTATAGTATTTATTTAATTCCACTCTTTTTTTTCTCGCTGTTATTTATACTCGCTTTAACATCTTTTGTCATATCGCGAGTTAATCTTTTGGGTGAAATCGGAAAGCCTGTGCACTATTGTTGAGACTAGCTGTTCCATTGTTGTGAGCTAGATGGCGATTGTATAATATGTATTACTGATTTGTTATGAATATGATTTCGGTGATGAATGAGGCCGGTGTTGTGGCCCTCAGTGTAAGAGACCAGCATGCTGACCCCTACATCACAGAGGTGGTCAATTCCACTCTTATTTCAAGATAATTACATACTATGCTTTGATGAATGGTAAAAAGTAAACAAGTCTTATAATGAACAAAAATGGGTAAAGAAAATATAAATTCATATGAAAATAAAGGAGTAATTTATTAATTCTTCCCTGATATTCATGATACTATCTTAAGATCGTTGTTTCAGGTGAAAGTAAGTTAAATTCTAATACTTCCAATATTACATCCGCTCTCCCAATATCACTCCCGGAACTCTTGGAAGGCACTCTTGAGATCTGAAGAGCAGATAACCGCTGCGATATAGTCGCAAGCAATAATATTGACTTTCCACCTGCAAATACGCCGCCGCCGTCTTGGATCTTCAGTTTCTCCGCGTATCCTCCACTTTCTAAGAAGTCAGGAATGTAGCACAGTTCAAACGTACGCACATTAGGGCCGCTGCAGTTGGTTTCACTCGCTTAATTACAGCTTGCCTCACACACACGAGATGAATCCCTGCGCGAAGGAATTGCCTCATCATTAAGTGTTAATCTCTCTACATTCGAAGCAGCCCTGTTCTTACGTAACCACTGCATGGGGTAGTTAGCATCCATCACCATTATCATATATCACACCATTAAAATTTTACAGAGATTGAATTTGTTTGAAATTGATCCCTCAATGTTTGTTCTGTTTGCCAATATTTAATTTACTGTTTAGTTTGTTTATTGCCAGAAAAATATAATGCATTGAAATTGTGAATAATTTATACAACATTTTAACACTTCCCTGAAAGAGAGCGATGTCGTGCTCAGGGGAGGATCGATATATAATGAAGTTACATGCATAAATTACAATAAAATAGTATCTGAAACATTAATATTTACTCATAACAAACTGCTTACACATATTATTTTTTAAATCTCAAACTGTTGGAATTATGTAGGTAGATGTGAGTATTTCTCTATTAATTTGTTATAAATTCTAGAGCCGATATTACTATTTTGAATAAAAGTAGTGCTCGTTAACCCTTAAATTGGCAAAACATTTCTCACACTAGTTTATTAAACCTTGTCGGACTGTAAAGAAAACAACTATCCCAATGTCCATATTTTGTACTATTATTTTTCTCGAGGTATATGGCATTGAAATCATTCTAACCTATCTGATGACATTCCTCCCCCCTCCCTTTCTTAACTGTAAATGAGCACAAACGCTACTTAGGTGTAAATTTTTCTGACATTTTGCATATTCGATTCCCTAACCGTTTCAAATGTATATCATTTTACCTTTTAGGTGTGTTTCCAAATTATATGTAATACGCTTTGTCAAAGCTGGCAACCTTTTCATAAGGGAAGCTAAATTTATATTATATATTTTGATCTCCATCACTGGTGATCGCCGTTGCACTACTTATTTGCGTCAACGTTTAAGTATTGCAGTGCAACACGGAAATGCACTGAGCGTTTTGGGTACTCTTCCCGAGTCCAGCCCTTTGGATGAACTCTTTCTCTTGTAAAATTTATTTAGTATTCCGTATGTAAATATTTGTATTTGTATTTAGTTTTATATACTGTATTGTACAATATTATAGTATTGTGAAATCTTAATTTCCCTACCAATTTTTTTTCTATTGTTCTATTAAAATTAGAGAATAGAGTAAACTAGGGTCTGTTGGACAGTCGGGCATGTTGAACACTCTGTACTTTAACGTGTTACCTCGCCACTTGTGGGCACCACATTCTGCTAGAAGTCAATGACGGAAGTAGCCCCACTCGTGGCTACTTCCGTCATTGACTTCTAGCAGAATGTGGTGCCCACAAGTGGCGAGGTAACACGTTAAAGTACAGAGTGTTCAACATGCCCGACTGTCCAACAGATCCTAGTTTACCTACTAGTGGCTTGTGCAGCAAATGTTGCAAACTAAGTTCATTAGACGTTCAAATAAAAATTTTTCAGATTTATTTTCAATGAGAAATACCAGACATTTTGAAAGTTATTTGCTTCCATAATAATGAAACATACTCCCTCTGAATGGTTTTTTATGCCAAATACTTTTTCTTGAACCTATTCACCTTCAGGTTTTGAGTTTCAACGCGAAAACGCAAGTAACAATGTCAAGACGATCAGTGGGTTGTTGCATGTGGGAGTTTGTACTCATGATTATAATCGTCACATTTATTTCTTCTTTTTTCTTCTCGAAGTATGATTTAAATAACTTATCTTTGATTAAATAACTTCATTAGTTTAAAAGAGTATAGTTAAATGCAGTGTATAAACGCATAAACCAAGGGCAAGGTGCCTGTAATGAATAGTTTGTCGCCGCATGACCCCCATTCTCCATGTTATTGCAATTAATATCCCAGTTCATGTTAAATTAGTTACGCCTGCTCTCTTTATGCAGGCTTTAATGAAAGTCGTATCTATGTTGAAGAGTGATGTAACTCCACACCAGTCGTTTCTAGAGTCCTGCCTTCCGGCATCATGATCCTACTTACCCTTCCAATGTCTTCATAAACCTATTGATTTTCCGTCTCAAAAATTGTTTTTAGACTTTAATGTTCTTAAAATAAGATAAACTTATTATATTGTATTAATAAAATTCATACATAAAAATCGAAATAATTTTGAATTGTATTCGCATAGTTATGAAACAAAAGGTGATGAATTTTTTAAGATTGTTTGAAACAAAATGCAACACTGCTACAGTATTTAATCATAGTAGTAATTTAGGCCCAAGAATATATAACAAATTTATATTTAAATATCCTAATCTTGTCAATTCTAATACTGTAGTTCTAGTATTATATTTAAAAAGTTATGTATGGATTTTATAAAAATTGAAAAATTGTAAATTTAAATTTATATATGTTTATTTTGTAGTAGACATAAGACAAATTGTATTATATACTTTTTAATTTCAATTCGGGAATCCGCCCCTGAGCACGAGTTCTACTCTTTCAGGGGCGGGCTAAAGTTTTTCTGTTTATTTATATTTTATGTTACAATTATTAGCAAATAAATAATGTATATATATATATATATATATATATATATATATATATATATTTCCTCCCCCTCGCTGTTATTTATATTCGCTTTAACATCTTTGGTCATATCGCGAGAAAAATAAATTAGCTTTTCTTTAAGTTTTCATTTCTTTCTTATAGTTATCGGTACATTCTTCTCTATTATAGAATCTCAGAACTCCTAACAGTCAGGTTTTTAATTTCCGACTCATAACACGAAACTCACAAATTTCAATGACTTTGAGAAATGTTTCTGTTACAAGAAGACATAAGTGCGGAATGGATTTGTGCTGGCGATGCTGTATCTTATGGATCAGTTATTGCATATGTATGATAGCATAATTTTCCTAGTGGGTTATTATTTTTCTATCCGTGACTAGAAAAACTGTATCTCTGCACTGTCTGTACGGCCTTAGTAATAAAGTTCCCCTGCTCGGCTCTTTTATAGTGAGTTACTTCCATTTTGACCTGGTTCAAGAAGCTGTATCTTATGTATCTATCTAGCTACAATAATGCTAATTTCTCATATGTCATAGTAGGTAATGTTCTTTTCGCTTTTACCTCTAAATTTCATTGACGTCGCGCCACCTAAACTGTATCTAACCATTCTTTCAACCTGAATTGAGTTCCCTTTGATAGTGATTATTTTTTTAAAACTAAGATTGTATTAGTAAGATGGTAAGCTACGATATAGCCTACACAGCCCAAACAATACATATGTATGTATGTATGTATGTATGTATGTATGTATGTATGTATGTATGTATGTATGTATGTATGTATGTATATATGTATTCACACTACAATGGGTATATACCCGGTGGCAGTGGTAACTAATTACACTCAATAATAACAATAATAAACTTATTAAGTAAAAAGACAATTAATAATAATAATACTAATAATAATAATAATAATAATAATAATAATAATAATAATAATAATGACAATAACAGGGAACATCCTAAATTAAATGAAGCACGATCACTTAAAATAATATTTAAAGTAAATCTAATTTGTATCTCAAACCTAAGTTCGAACTAAAACCCACGAGTATGATATATTCATATCTGCACAAGTACCTTTCAACACTACACTCATTTCGCTGTCAACTCACTCACTGCACTGGAGCTACGACACATTTCACTGATTCTATCCTGATTTCACTAACACTTCAAAAACATTTCACTGTTCAAATACTTTGCACTGCCACTATAAACTATAAAGCTTCACTGACAGGAACAGTTTCACTGACACAACACACTTCACTGACACGACATAATTCTTCACTGATACAACACTTCAATAACAAAATATCATTTACACCCTTTAAATATGTGTATAATTACCGTCTATTAGTAAAGTCCTTAAGCCTATTTTTAAATAAATTTTTGGTTGTTGGTAAAGCCTTTAGTAAGTCTGCAGGTAAAGCATTCCAGTCCCTGATAGTACGATTGAGAAAAGAAAACTTTCCAGTGTCCGTCCTCTGTCTTCTTTCCCTCAATTTATATGAGTGGTCGTTCCTTGAAGAGTAATTTGGCGGCTGCAACCTATCTTCAGTATCTACGAAAGAATTTTGCTTCTTTCATTCAATAATATTTTTATTTTAAATACATGAAATTGTTTCTTAGGATGAAACTAACAAGTACATCGACCTTCTGCACAATGTAAAAAACAGTCTGACTGTGCTACTAGGTCTGTAATTGCTTACTAAATTGCACCTTAATATATATAATCTGACGTTTCTCTACATCTGCATTCTCATTTTTAACTTAGTTCTTCAAGGTTGATCTTGCGACATGAACACCTTTGCAGCACGTTTCAGTGGCATTAGTTCCCCATGGCCATTAGTTGCAGCCAGGAGCGTATTCTATTCTGGCGTATTCTTGAGTCCATTTGTAATATCCTTTACAGTATAATTGTTTAAAGCTTTCCACAAAATATAGTAGGCCAAATGTAATTCCGGAACAACTTTATGACACTAATTAGGACGTACAGGAAAATGGCGGCAAAGAATAGCATTAGTAATGGGTTAAACTCAAAGAGCAACATACTGTATATACCAAAGGACAGTCATTTTGGAATATATTGCATTTTTGTCCTAAATTAATTTCTAAAATTCTTCTCGTAGTATCAGCACTAAAATACATGTTCTTAAAAAAAAATTAAGTTGACAACAGCAGTACAATCTTCCTCAAAGCACGGTTGTCTTTCACTGATGTCTATTACTGCAGTCACACGCACTGCGGGTTTTGTGAGTCAGAGGGAATGCAGCAATGACGATAATATGAAGAGTTCCCATAGTTAATTTCTTAATCAGCAAACATACGTATGCTGTATATTATTTATCGTTGGTGGATTGTTAAGATTATAAACATGCAATTTTAGACAATCATTACCATTCACAAATGAAATCTATTTACACAGAGATGGCTACCTTTACTTTGCTACTATAAATCTCATAAGAATTTTTTATAGATTGTCTCCCAGAAGCTTTCATGTAACTGAAGCACGGCTGGTTCTGAAATAAGTTAGTCAATTTGTTGGACTGAAGAGAGAGACAAACCAATAAAACAACTGTCAAAGTGAATTATAGTTCTTTGGAATACTAACTTCGCGATCTAAAATAGCTAGCTGATTCTGTGCTGCATTTACTGCAGGTGAAACTTTAATTGCATCAGCCAAAGATTATAAAATCTTAGTATTATAGTTCCATGAACTCACTGGTATTACTAATTACTGTTATTCTATGTCGAAAATATACTGAGTGTTGGATGTTAGTAATGTATTAATAATTGAAGTTACGGCATCAACTCTATACCTGCATTGAAGTCTCCTATCTGAAACTTAATATGAATCGAGAATGGAGTAAGTGTCTATTCCTTACGAGCGTTAAAGTCTCTACCTTAGTAATATTGAAGCTGCAATAAAGAGTATTTGGAGAGGATTTGATGTTAGTGCGTAACAACTTTTAGTGAGTGATCTAACATAAGAAAGGATAATACAAATGAATATATTTTCTAAATTATATTCATTTCATGTATTTACGAAATAATGCACTAAGAATATAAGAAAAGAATGATGCACTACGCATAAATGAACTCATTAGTTCTTATTTGGTTTTGTTGGAAGATAAATATAGCTATTTTGAAAAAAAAAATCTTATTATTTTTATAAATCTTCTAACATCATTGTTTATTGTAACTGGCACATGTTAGAGATCAACAAATGGATAGTAAGGGATAATATATGTAGTTTACAGATGCAAGGAGGGTTGGAATATTACGTATATTATGTATTGGATCTTTATTCTGATTCCTAGAATATAATCAACTTGATTAATGTCCCGAGTTTCATAAATGACATGTCGTATACGTTCTTAACGATTTATTTTTTTGTCAAGTGAGGTAAAGTACTAAAAGAGAAGTGGTTTTCTATAAAAATTGACAAATAAAAAAGCGAAAAAAATCGAGAAATACCTAGCTCTGAAATACTTTTGTGAGAATAATTTAAAACAGAGTTTATTTTATAATATGATATCCCTTTATATAGGCTTGTCTCTACGTCAATATTCATTTCAAACAGGTGGTCAGATGTGATAGCTAGAAATTTATGCATACAGGAATAAATTATGATCGTAACCAAAAAATAAAAATACGCGTGGGATTAAAAAATCGATTATGGTATAATTCCTCATTACTTTTATTTTTCACATGTGATTAAAGATATGCTATGTGTTGAAACTTGTGATACAATAACAGAAGTCAAATTACGACATCAGTAGAGTGGTTGGTTGAATTTCATTACCCACCACTTGTCAACGAAGTCTTGGCTTTTCTCTGCTAGTCTTGGCTTAATTGGTACTTATTTTAATTAATGTAAGCCTTTCATACATACACATTTGTGAATGTAGTCATACAGAAGGATGGATATCAATGATACTCTTGAATCGACATAGTCTTGATCCAACACTTTCCTATCACTGGCCTTGTGGTGACGTTTGGTATGAAGAATTAGAATATGGGGATTGCAGAAAGAAATTTGCTTCTTCTCATTTTTGTCGATGAATAAATCTACTTCGCCTTTATTTCAATATTCAATAAGAGCTCAAATTAGAATCTTTTTGTACCAGAAAATCCATTGACTTCGACTGAAATCGAAACTGATATCAACTCCACCCTTGCATTAAAGTCTCCTGTTTGAACGGCCGTATCCCAGATTGAATTGAAGTTTCTTTTCTATACACGCGTTAAAGTCACTGAAGTAATTTTTTCGGAATGAAATAATTTAGACAAGTTTGCATAACTTTAACCCTCATTTATACAAATTAGAAACTTTTATAATGAATTAGCCTATAATTAGTTTTCCTAGTAAATAAAAGTGCAGATCTTGCTCATTTTTCTGAAAAAGATAGCCTGAGAATCGGACTGACTCCCTCACCGAGAAAAGACAATGCGCCTTTGCAATGGCGGCTATTACGTGATACACTGGGAATCTAGCGGCTGGCCGGCCGGCCGGCAGGACTTTGTTAGAAAGGTGCGCAGGTGAAAGTGGTCCCCAGATCATTGTGGCGGCTGAGAAAAGAAAGTCACTTTATTCGTTTACTTATGAATACTTCCTGAAGTTTTTAATATGTGACAATTTGCAGCACTGTTTCTGTCAAGTATTGTGTGGCACATCTCCACAATTTATTCTTCTTCTGAGGATCTTACGAAATATATCTTTAAAATGTTTCCTCAAACAGAAAATGAACGTTCGTTAGATCTTGTGGCTTTTCTGTTTTGTTTAAGAAGTCCAAATGATTAATGTAATTAATCTACCAACATTTACAAATGAGTTAATGAATAGTCGTTTCTGTTTTCAATAACTTTAATATACTGAGGCCTATAGGCTTATGCCCTTTCACGGATAAACAATGAGTGCATCACTGTGGAGTGTGGATATTCCCATTTCTTTCTTTTTCTAAATAATGGTGAAGTATATGATTATGTTTCGTTACCAGAATATTGTACGAAATGGAAACATAAAAATTGGAGATTTATCCTTCGAAGAGGTGAAAAAATTCAAATATCTTGGAGCAACAGTAACAAATATAAATGATACTCGGGAGGAAATTAAACGCAGAATAAATATGGTAAATGCGTGTTATTATTCGGTTGAGAAGCTTTTGTCATCTAGTCTGCTGTCAAAAAATTTGAAATTTATTATTTATAAAACAGTTATATTACCGGTTGTTCTGTATTGTTGTGAGATTTGGACTCTCACTTTGAGAGAGAAACAGAGATTAAGAGTGTTTGAGAACAAGGTTCTTAGGAAAATATTTGGGGCTAAGAGAGATGAAGTTACAGGAGAATGGAGAAAGTTACACAACGTAGAACTGCACGCATTGTATTCTTCACCTGACATAATTAGGAACATTAAATCCAGACGTTTGAGATGGGCAGGGCATGTAGCACGTATGGACGAATCAAGAAATGCATATAGAGTGTTAGTTGGGAGACCGGAGGGAAAAAGATCTTTGGGGAGGCCGAGACGTAGATGGGAAGATAATATTAGAATGGATTTGAGGGAGGTGGGATATGATTATAGAGACTGGATTAATCTTGCACAGGATAGGGACCGAAGGCGGGCTTATGTGAGGGCGGTAATGAAACTCCGGGTTACTTAAAAGCCATTTGTAAGTAAGTAAGTAAGTAATGGTGAATGGAGAAATCTTGGTATTTTACCGAAGAAAATGGGAGGACTCTCAGAAATCTTCTTCAACACAGATTTTGTCCAAAATAAAATACACTTGTGCTGTTCTAGATTTGAATCTGAACCTTCGGCGTGAAAAGCCGACATCTGACTATTTGGTTAATGGTGCGCCTCTTTTAATCTGTGATTATTTCAAGTAGCTGGCCAGATATGAAGTCTCTGCTACTTTCTGTAGATGTGTTGGTTTAGCTTCTGTGAGATCGAAGGGTGATTAGGACGATAGTATTCCCAGAAAAATGTTTTAAAATTGCGTTAAACGAAACTTTACTCTTTACTAGCCTGAAATGAAACAAGCCCGACATTATGTTCTGTTCTTGCAGCTCCCCCCTCCCCCCATTTCATATCACGATTTTAGTTTCTCTGTCCTCTTTTTTTTTTAAAGGAAAAATAAAAGGAAAAAATCATGGAAGTCAGCTGTCATACTGTATGAGAATGCGACCCACAATGCAGTGCGTGCGTGAAAGGATTCGCAGAACATTTAATTGGAACTCTGGACCTCACGGATTCGAGATCGTGCAACAGGATGCTCTAGCAGTCTTCCTTCTTTTGGCAATACAGACAGCTTCTACTTCCAAATAACAATTATGAGTATTTCAGCTTATTAACCAGGAAATAATTGCTGGACTTGATATTACACACAAAATATTAGTAGGCCTACGTGTTCTGTACCAGCGTTGAAGTCCTTATTCCAACTATACCCTTAGAATCTGACATCTAAGTAAAAGTGGTGTATTTATTTACTAATTTTTTATGTATCTTTAACAATTATTTTTGTTAGCCCAATGACTACAGTGTCGGTTTTCCATGCCAAAGATTCGAGTTCAAATCTTACTGAAACGTAAGTTGAATTTTGAGAGGAAAAATACTGCACTCGAGATCTTCTCAGGGTATTCACGTCTCTCTTCCCATAATTTCACAATTTCTTAATCACTGTCTCATTAGTACTTTCGCTTGGGTAAGCAGCCTTGTCAGCCAACATTGTAACATGTACCTTAATATGTATACATAATAAGAGATTTTTATTTTTCCAGCCACTTAACCTAAAAACAGATTAAGAGGAATTTAAAATAATTTGTTGTACTTATTAGCATTGGATATTTTCCCCTTATGTTTGTAAAGTAGAGAAAATTTATAATATTTCGACGGTAACAATTAAAAATAACGCTAAAGATTTTTCTATCGTCTTCGTCTAAATTTTCAATACGTAGGCCTACGTACTAGAGTTAATTATAAACATTGTAACTTTTCCGCCACAGAGAGCAATATTAAAATTTATTCGATTCTAATTATGAACTAAGCAGTGACTGTGACTGGTTATGAGACACTGCCGCAGATTTCTCTCATTAATAATGTCTAGATGGTGACATGCAGGCGAAACACGATTTCGTGACCTCTTGGGAACCATTCTGCATTTCGTGCGAATGAAAAAAAGAGCGTACTGCTCAAACTAAAGGAAAGATGATGCAACACAAGAGAATGGTCCGTTGTTACAGATGAAGCTGAAGCTGTGCCTCAAGAAAAGTGGTTGATTATTGTTGTGCAGAACCCACATGAACTTCGCCATAATCTGATGATTACACTGCGCTAATCAATGGACTACCCAGGCGCCACTTTTAATTTAAAGACCAGAATTGGAATGCTAAGAGATTTGTGATGTAGGACAGACTTTCTTCGAGTACTTCGTTTTTTGTTCTGTTTTATTCAATCATAAACATATAACAGTCACTCTTTCTGAACCTGAGTTTCATCTCATGCAGATCTTGTGAGGTCTGTGATAGACAAGATCATTAAGAGGCAGATTCTTGCGAAACTTCTGTTCCCCTCTCGTCAGCCAAAGGTTGGTTAATTACCCAGTTTGCGAATATGGTAGGTTGCAGGTGAAGGCGGGCAAGACCACGCGCCTTAATGATATGGACCAATTAGAGTGGATCGGAGGAAGATGCCTGACTTTTTCTTTGATTGAAAATTTAAGATACTGCTCATTTAGTTTTGAATTTCATATTGAAATATCAAAGTCTGGAAGGTATTTTGAAACTATATTTTTGGTACAAAACAGAAAACATTAATTACCTTGTTTATAGATACAGGTTTTCTTCTTACCTGCACTGTAGGCATCTTTCCCCGATAGTCGGGTAAGATGGCAAATGCAATTAACACATTTACTGATATATGCATTTTATATGAACATATTTAGGGTAAACTAGGGTCTGTTGGACAGTCGGGCATGTTGGACACTCCGTACTTTAACGTGCTACCACGCCACTTGTGAGCACCACATTCAGCTAGAAGTCAATGACGAAAGTAGCCAGAGTGGGGCTACTTCCGTCATTGACTTCTAGCAGAATGTGGTGCCCACAAGTGGCGTGGTAACACGTTAAAGTACGGAGTGTCCAACATGCCCGACTGTCCAACAGACCCTAGTTTACCCTATAACAAAATTGACTTAAGATAAACCTCATGGAGACTTTCTCACTCGTTTATCACCCCTTAGGTACACAGTCATTGCACATATTTTATTGCCGTGTGTAGGACTCGTGAAATCACTTCTTGCACACAATGAATTCAATCCGGTACATTTTTTGTCATCATTCTTTTTTAGGCGGCGTTTAAGAGTACGGTAACAAATCCCGTATGCTTGCGATGCTCTAAAACAGTTCATACCCTCTGTTATAACATGTTCCATCGCAAGTTGAAGACTGTCCTCAATCCACTGATTTCTATCAGAGGATCTTACATAATGTTTACACATTCCCTGCAATAAAACAAAAAATAAAACTCTTGCAACAAGTTGCCATATTACCCCGAAAAAAGTAACCATCTTCCCCAAGTATCGGGGTAAAATGCCTAGTGCTGTGACGCAACCTAGGATGGCGGAACAAGGTCGTTGGTTGTTAACAAACTTTAGAACCTTTACTACAATATCCATTACAAAGGTTTGACAGTTATTACGAATTCAAGGATGTATTAAAATTTTAACATACATTTGCAATTATTTTATAGCAGAAAAATGAGCTGTTTTCTTGCTTTTCTTCTTCTCACAACAAGAACACGTGGCAAAATGAGTTAGCTTGCACTCTACAGACATTCAACTGTCTCAGTGATCATGATGACATGCGCGTGGCGTTCTCTCTTGGAAGAATGTGAAACTACAAATAAATAAGCATCTTCCCCCGATAGCCATCTCCCCCCGATTCACTCTAATCTACCTCGAATTAGCAACAAATGGCTGCAAGATTTTGGCCGTAACCCATTCATTCAGAATAAGGCTCTTTCCCATGCCGTAAATCTATGACACAGGACCCTGATTTACTTCTTTTCCGAACGAAACCATTCTACCGGATTTGTATTACCTTGGGTCCGATTTGAACCCACAAACTTCGGATTCAGCATCAAACATGGTAACCATTAGACACCACAGACGAGCCGTTTTGTTGGTAGCTATAAGCATTGCGGGTAGTTGTTGGATAATCTGAACTAAGTTAATTTTTATAGTTTCTTTTCAGCCTGTCTCTATCTTCTTTCAAAATACACAATGTCTGACTTTTTATTTACTCTTATATTCTATTTGGCTGCCTTGATGGGATTTTCTGTCAATCGAGAGCTGCACATTGTCAGGATTATAACTGTCTTCCTTTCTCTTTTACTCTTAATGGTTCATTAATGAACCGGTGCGGTCTGGCATTCAATTGTTCTATGTTGACGTAACACAACACAAATCTGTGTTATTAATTGTAACTAAAGCCGCATGTGTGGACCGGTCATATACAATACAGTATTAATTATCTTTTACTGTTAGTGTTTAAAGAGTACGTAGAAGCAACTGAGTGAATCATTATTGTGAATATTATTTTGTACAAAACAGTATTTTAGAACAAGCCCGTTAACTTGCTAACTCCAACAGTTACTGAAAAATTTTTTATTAAAAAACTAAATGATTCATATATTTTCTTTGCCACTAGTAACGCACTCGTTCTTAGTGAATTAAAATTAATGTTATTGCTGCGTTTTCAATGAATTTTTCACATTTCAATTTTTAAAGACCACGTCCTTATTCGGAAGAAAAAAATAAATGTCAGAAGAAGACTACAGATTAAAGTAAAATACTATTATAATTACTATTTAATAACAAAGCCATTTATTTATTTATTTATTTATTTATTTATTTATTTATTTATTTATTTATTTATTTATTTAATTATTTATTTACTTATTATTTATTTATTTATTTAGTTATTTATTTATTTGTTTGCCACAACAACAGTGACATTATGCAAATTATGTTTTATAGCTTAAGTGTACTGTAATACAACTACAACTGCAAATACAAATAACAGTAGTATATTACGATACAGGGTTGGGAAGTACTTTTTACAAAATTGAGGAAAAGTTTTAAAAACGAGAAGAACGAGTTTTTAAATTTTCGAGATTTTGTAATGCGCTTCACAAACGTGTATTATACAACATTATTTGCAAGATCATAATTTTAAAATTGCAAATACAGAAATTATATTTTGCATTGAAAATTTAGAGCAATTTTATTCCAAAGCCTTTGCAAAACTATACTGTAATGAAACTCAGTAATAATAAGTGCATTGTAATGGGTCTATTTCAATATAGTTTTATGTTATGAAGAATGATTTTCCTAGCAACAAGTTTCTGTGTAGGAATTCTAACTTTCAAGTCCAAACAACACTAGCTGTAAATACAACAATAAACACGATCGTGCAAAAAAATTGCAATAACATACATACAATATTGTTAACATATAAATATAACACAAAAAGAAATATTAAGAGAAAGTAAAAATGAAACAAAACCAAACGATTGGAGGAATGCTAGACTACACGTTTCCTTAGACTTAGATGTTACTCTTTCAAGTCAAGGTATATAAGTAAGACAGCATCATGAATGAGAAAAAGCATATGAAGAAATAAATGTGATATTATTTTAAAATGTTGTTCAATGGATGTTTATATTTTGTGAAAGGCAGTGCTGAATCCAAACCATATTGTACGAGGATTACATTATAAATCTGGCACATTTTTATTAATGGTGAATTACTATGGGCAAATCTTCCACGCATGATGAACTTTTAGTGGCGAGAAATCAGTTCGGTGTCCCGAGATCTACCTAATGTAATGCAATATGTCACATTCATTCCCTAAATGGGATTCGAACCAGGGAGCGTAGCTTCTACATAGCGTTGTAACTGTATTTTATCCGCTGCGTACACCGAATAATTACGACACCAATTAGTTGAACATTATCCACATTCTCCATGCCAATCTATGTGAAGGCGTGAAGTTCAGGAAACTGTGGTTCTGCTCACAGCATCGGTCCGTCTTGAGCAATGAAAGTCCATTGCGGCGTTCCTCTGGGAGTCTCCCACGCCTCTTACGTGAGAATTACATTTCTCACTATCATATTTTTCTCTTCACACGTCAAAATCGTAATTAACGTCATAGCATACACAGTGACGTCATAATAGATTTTATTGTACTTCCTCGTGTAATGTGCAACTCCTCTTCCCTTGTGCAGAACAATGTTGACTTAACGTCAAGTGGGTTAAACGTCCTCTGCTACTCTTACTGGACTCACGTTCTCAGAGTTTCAACACTTGTTGCATTTACAGCTTATTAAGTCAGTGTACTGAAATCATCTGGAAATGCATGCAACTGTTTCAGTCTTTTTCTCACATGATATCTTTTTAGCCTAAATAAATGATCAGATTGAAACCCCATTATAAAAGGATATTTTTTGTGTTTTAACGTAGAACAAACTTCGAGGATTTAGTAAAGAACTATTTTCAGAACATGAGAGTAGTGATAGTAGGAGGAAGAAAAATAAAGTGCGTAAGATTTGCTGATGATATGGCGTTATTAGCAGAAAATGAGATTATACTTAGAGATATGCTACTGAAACTAAATGACAGCTGTGAGCAGTATGGAATGAAGATAAATGCCAACAAGACGAAGACCATAGTCAGAGGAAGAAAAGGAAAGAAGGTAAACTTGCGAATTCGGAATGAGGCAGTAGAGCAAGTGGACAGCTTCAAATACTTGGGGTGTATTATAAGCAGTAACATGAGCTGCTGCCAGAAAGTCAAAAGAAGAATAGCAATGACAAAGGAAGCTTTTAATAGAAAAAGGACCATCTTCTGCGGACCTCTGGAGAAAGAACTAAGGAAGAGATTATTGAAGTACTTTGTATGGAGTGTGGCATTGTATGGGACAGAAACATAGACATTACGACGAAGTGGAGAGAAGCAAATAGAACCATTTGAAATGTGGATATGAAGAAGAATGGAACTGTGAAGTGGACAGACAGAATAAGAAATGAAGCTGTGTTGGAAAGATTGGATGAAGAAAGAATGTTGCAGAAACTGATCAGGAAGAGAAAAAGGAATTGAATAGGTCACTGGCTGAGAAGAAACTGTCTACTGAAGGATGCACTGAAAGGAATGGTGACCGGGTTCGGGGCAGAAGAAGATATCGGATTATAGACAACATTAAAATATGTGGATCATATGCAAAGACAAAGAGGAAGGCAGTGGGTTTGCAGTGAAAGACTTGTCCTTTGGCAGTACACTGAATGAATGAATGAACGTAGAATAAGTATTTCCCTCCACCGAGCATGAGCACCGTGGTGAAACAAGAAATGGCATAATTTCAAATGCTTACTGTAATAACACTATGAGCCACAGCTGAATGCTAATGTTATTAGTAGTTAGGCCATGAAATAAGATAACTTGTGTGACCACTCCCAGTAAACGCCATCTCCTCTCGCTACGGGCATTAGGGTACCGAAGCTGCGTATAAAATTAGCTATACCAACTATAACGACTGGGAGAATCATCGTGCTAACCTTACTGCCGTATTAGTTAGGTGATCGTTCACCTCTGCTGAGGCTGTGGACGTGAGGCCTATAGCCTGCTGGTAGGCCTTGATCCACCATGGGCTGTCGCGTAACGGATTTTTTTTATTTGTATAAAGTTATCTCCTTTGGACGCCATAAAGGCGCTTGAAGGTAGAGCTGCAAGTGTACATGACATCAGTAGTAGAATGAGGTGATGGCGTCGGCACCACGAAAATAAAAATTATAGTTTATTTAACCACACTCGCAACTGCAGAGGTTATATCAGCGTCGCCGGTGTACCCGAATTTTGTCCCGCAAGAGTTCTTTTACATACCAGTAAATCTACTGACATGAGCCTGTCGCATTTAAACACACTTAAATGCCATCGACCTGGGCCGGGATGGAACCCGCAACCTCGAGCATAGAAGGCCAGCGCTATACCAACTACGCTACCGAGGCCGTCTGGCACCACGATCCGACCGCCTTTATCCCATGTACAAAATTTGATAGGAGGCTGAGTAGACCCCAGGGCAAGTATTGGCAACTATTTTGTAGTGACTCTCATTCAAACAAGTTATCAAGAAATATTTTCATTCGTATTATAAAATCATAGGTTTTCAATCTTCGTATCCCTACATTCTTTCATGATGTACAGCAGTGACAAAAAAAAAAAAAAAACCTGACCGGCGGAATAATCAAAGTCCCCGAAATGAGCCACTGCGCATGCCACGCCCGCATTCACAAAATAGCGAGTAATCTATTGAAATTGCTGTAGTTTCAACTGCTGACGTAGCCCATTTCGAAAGACATTAGAAAATAAGCTGGTAAAATTCATGTTCTGGGAATAATAAGTTAATTAAGTAGTAAAATATCGCTGCAATCGAAAAGTATTGGGAATAAATTTGAATAAGGAACAAAAAAAGTTTCCTTCCGAGGCAGGATTCGAACCACGAAAGTCTTAGTTACCAGTCTAGCGTGCTGTCACTGTGAACAAGGCTCTGAAATCAGCTACAAGGGTCGGTCCGTTTTTTTTTTTTTTTTTTTTTTTGCGACACTGTACAAAAGTATAAATTACATTCCACATTCGTAAATGAAGATGTGAGAGTGATTGTACTAGAGTTTGGTATGAAGTGGTTTACTGTGGTTAGAATAGAATAGTAAGTTTTAGTGATGATGGTGTTGCGCTAACTGGCTTCTCAAGAGCAGGATCTGCGGGTTCTAGGACCCAAAGTTGTTTAGTTGGACGCCGCAGTTAGATGTGAACTTTATTACTCACTTGTCTGCCATAAATGTCGCGTTGCTTGGATACAAACTGCAGACAAACGACTCTCGCAGGTGCGAAGAGTTGAAGGTCGATGAATAAATGTCGAAGTGCATCGCAAGCGAGAGGTCTGGCTTTTTATAGCCAGAACGAATGTGTTACTGCAGCAGTGGATGACCTCAATGGCGAGCGGTCTCCATTCTGAAATGCTGCTGATTATCGTGATGTAGTGACTTTGATTCTCGGCTTTTATCGCCATCTTTCAAGAAAGGAAGCCTTTAGAGTGTCCTTTCTCTTCGAGTATTTTGGACCAGTATTAGACAGTGTTTTGTGGTGAACATGATTGAGTTGCATGCTTGAAAGGATATGGGACAAAAATAAGACATAGGACATGCATTCAGTGTGTGTGATAGAAAGAGGAATGTTTATTTTAAGTCATAAGTAGAGCTTGATTCTGATTGATTTTAGCAACAAAAAACTGTAACACAACGATTCGAAATAACTCGTACATTAATTTAAACCGTGAGATCAAAAGGGATTCAAGTCCATTTGTAAAAGTTTTGAGAAAAATGGAAAATATGTGCTTATTTTGACATGTAAATTTATCTAGTTAATTTATAGAACAAAACACATTAAATGACAATGCCGTTTCGGCTTCACGAAAACACAGGAAATGTCCTATTTTTCGAGACGGGGATAATTATGAAAGAGGAATTGTGGAGAGTGTCAGTAGAATGACGGGGTAGGGGGAAACGGTAAAATCCCGAGAAAACACTTACAACATTGGCTTTCTCACAACGAATACAATCCGCTATCGCCGAGATTTGAACTCGTAAGCCGACTGTTTGCCAACTGAGCGGCTTAGTTCAGGATCATATTTAATAGAATTTGGAAGATTTATTAATCAGATTTATTAGCGTAAAAAAGTGAAAGTACAAGTAAAAGCCCCTTAGTACGAAAACAGAATTCACATCAAATTGTTCCTGTTACCACCTTTTTTTCTTTCTCTTTTTTTAATTTTTAGCTTTCTAAAACGTATGACTTTAGTCTTGTCATGTTCTCGTTCAGGATGCCTCAGTTCAATCCAACCACTTAACACAAGTTGTTAATGTCTTGTCAGAGACCACAACAGCACTTCAACCGCAGTTTTACACGGCTTGATAAACAGTAGCATTATTTTACGGAGAAAATGAAATGCCTACATAATATTTTAAGAGCAACTTTGACGTTGTATCAAATCTATATTTACGGATTGAAACTGCCACATAATTGCTGAAAAAAATTGTTTTCGCCTGAATTATTGTTGTTATTATTATTAGTAGTAGTATTAGTATCGTTAGGCCTATCGTTTTCATCGTCATTATTATGTTCATCATCTTCGTCATATTCATCACCACTACCAGCACGATCATCACTAAAGAGCAAAGTTCATTACATCTTTCCGTCCTCACTCCAATGAAAAATATTATGAACCATCAATATACAAGTAGCCTATATCATATGGTCAGCGTAGCAGAAGGATACCAATGCAGGATAAACAAGACGGACGTACAACTAGCCTTTTCGAGATAAAAATTGTTTTATATTAAATATTTCATAGCGTATTCTAGGAAAGCCATTGATTTAATTACAAAGCTGTTCAGTTAATTTAAGAGAGCAGTGCGTTATGATAATAAATGATTGAAAGAATTTTAGTTTTGTTCTTTAAATGTGCATAAATTTGAGCCGAACAAATGTAACTTCTCGGTCTGCAAAGGAATTGTACAATGTACATTTTGTTCGCATCAAATTTCTTCACATTTCAAGGACAGAACTAAAATTCTTTCAATTATTTACTAACCTAGTTACACTGTTCTCTTAAATTGACTGAGCTTATTGGGAATTAAATTAATGGCTTTCCCAAAATACGCTATGTAATGTTTCATATAAAACAAATTTTATCTCGAAAAGGAAGCAAAAACGAGCAAACATTTTTGTTTGAAGTTTCTCAAAGAGTAACCTCCTGAAATTAATAGCATTATTTAATGTTCATCCTGTGTATATATATGCCAGGCCTATATCTTGTATTGTAGTTGATAATATTCACACAATATATGTGTGTGTTCAGTGCAAAATTTGGCTAATTATATCCAATTTTATTACAAACGGGGATAGCTCCATTATTTGTTTATATTTTACCCCCCTAAATTGCTGGCTGTAATAAATGAGTGACTGATAAAATGAAACTCCTAGGTACCCAGGACATACTCTGAAAAAGGAAAGAAGCTCAGTCAAAAACTGATTTTTTTAGAATGTTTTTGTTGTTTTCCACAACTTTATAAAAGTGTAGCTACCTCCTATTTGCAGGGGGCCCTTCAAATTTAATAACGATCTTTTTCTTTCTTCTTATTTCAACGTACGTTGTAAGCCCTATAAAACATTTAAATATGTTAAGTTTAATACACATTAGTCAATTTTATATGTTATTATTAATTTATTCTTTCATTTATGCTACAACTCATTTTGTAGTCCGTCTTTTGTTATCCCACGTACATTTTATGCCGTTGTAATTATATGTATCGAAATGCCCAATCGTTTGTACTTCACGTATGTTTTCTGTTTGTCCGGCTTATGACATTTTGGAGTTTAGCGTCCCCCAACGCAGGTACGCAGCCTGCGGGGGGAGAATACCGCCTTTCTGCTTACAGACCCGCAGGATTTTTATCGATGTTTTGTCCCCTAGAGATGTCGTCTTGACCATGGCTGTCGAACCTTCTCGAAACTCCGTCCATTGTGAGTTACTCTTAGCTCTCAGTCGTCTCTTACCAGCTATTAAGCTAGATAGCTAGGCTTCAAAGATAAACAAATCATTTCGATGTAATTAACATCTGCACTTCTCAATTAAGGTTGAGAAATGTTCTTGCTCTATACCACGACATCTTGTAATGTCACAGATTTCATTTCCTTTTTTATATAATTTTGGATGGGACGAATCTTAATATTTATGTGAAGGTTCTTTGAAATAATGTCTCTGGCAGAGGTTATTAATGGTTACAAGGATCATTCGTCACGAATTACTCGTCAGACGTCCAATTAGTCACACATTACGTTTTTTTCATGAGATTGTACTCATAATATTTTAAAACCTTTGATACAGAAGAATTAGTACCTAGTATTATTTTTGTTACCTTGCAACAAAAAATGGACGTATTCAGGGTTTCTATGATGACTACATTTCAAAATGTTTCCGGCCTTTTTATTTAATTATACTATTGAGGTATTTATTATAAATTTATGCCGAATCATTTACTATTCTCACAAAATTGTCAATATGAAATGCAGCTCCCGTATGACCAAAAAAAAAAAAAAAACTATGACCAATCTTTACGGTGACGAAAAGCTCTTGGGTTGATTATTATTATTATTACTATTATTATTATTATTATTATTATTATTATTATTATTATTATTATTATTATTATTATTATTATTATTACGGAGTTATATAAACTAATATACAATATATTACACATATATAAAACTAAATACAAATATTTACATCCAGAATACTTCATAAATTTTACAGGAGAAAGAGTTCGTCCAAAGGGCTGGATTCGGGAAGAAGATCTAAAACGCTCATTGCATTTCCGCATTGAATAGCAATACTTAAGCGTTGACGCAAATGAGTAGTGCAGCGAGGATCACCAGTAATGGAGATCAAAATTTGGCCGATTTGAGATACCAAAACTTTAGCGCCATGACTCAAGGATCGAAGGTCTCCACAGCAAGGGGACAAAGATATAATTGTTTAAAAATGAGCATATTTATTGACTTTTTTCTTCACGGCTAATTCAGCAACAGATGCTGCGCGACTGGAGGTATTCGGCAAGTGAGATGGAGTTATCCATCATATAGCCTACACTGTAAATCTTATGCCACAAAACATATTTAAAGTTAATCATATCATCTATATATGACCTCTTATTGTAGTTAAAGAAAATAAATGTATTATTATTTTACTATTATTATTATTATTATTATTATTATTATTATTGTCATCATCTTCATCATAATCATCTGTGTACATATAGGTTATGGATTGGGCCCTTAGGTCCGATCCGTCCCTATTTGTGCGATGGTTACGAACAAACGTTAGGTACGGTAATCAGAAATAGCGGGTTTCCCCAATTATGTGGTCAGCTTGGTTCAAGACCACAAGCAACAGAAAAACACAGGGCAATGTACAAGCAGTCGCCCAGAATAAGCGAGGTAATCTTACTTTTCTGCAGAGAATATAATCCACTCTATTTTCTGAATTTGTTAGGTTTGCTCAAATAACAGTCAGTAAGTCTCACACAACAAGAAAGCCAGTTTTTGTGTATTTACAGAAAACAAAGATGGAGACATACGTTTAATGTAGTCGTATATTTTTCTTTCGTTCAAGTAGGTACGGTTTTTGTTTGTTGTTACTCAGAACAAGATAAGCCGTTACTTGACTTGCCATTAAACTTTATTACGCACAAATTCGCATGGAAAATTAAACTTACGAACGCCTGTCATAATGAAAAATGTCAATTATTATGTGTGAACATTAGGAATTCCTCAGTTAACTGTAACTTGCTTCAAACTGTTATATCTTGATTTATTATTCAGTTCATAATGAATAGTTTTTGTTCGTAAAACACTTCTGATGTTTATTGCAAGCTATGTAAATATAAGCTATGTTTACAGTTGTTTTATTAATTAATAGTTCTGTTTGTTTAACCGTAACATACCGTTAGTTGAAAGACTGGGACATCGACTTTCCAAGCTGGAGAAAAGAGTTCAGATCTCTGTTATTTCAAGTATAATTCCCGGTGAAAAAAAACTATGCTGAGCAGCAAGTCTCCTGCAGGCACTAGCGTTTTCCTCACAATTACTCCACCATTTCTCAATAATTCGCAATAGTTCTTATCGCTTGTACAGTAGTAATGGGGAACTACTACATTCTGCTTTCTATTCCAGAGACCAACTTTCGTAAGATTCCAATAGCGAATACTCTACGCAAGTGAATCAATATTCCGTGCCGACTCATAAGTATTCGGGTGTGGTACTACACAAGTGAGTCTTATGTTGATGTGTTATCCTCCATGCTCTACTCAATCTAGTGGTTAAGATGCTTGCTACGGGATTCAAACACAATCTAGGGCGATCAAAATCCTTAGTATTGCTTCCTTCGAACATAAGTAAAGCTATGATTTACAAGCAATATAACTCTGTCTCTAAATTAGAGGGCTCCAGGAAAAATATACTATCTCGCCCACGTCAGATAATATAATGATTTAAGTGTACCTGAGTTCGTCCCACAATCCAACTATAACTAATTTTTGCATACATAAGAGGTCTATATTGTACTCATAATGTGCTTATGAGACGGCTAATTTGACTTGGATTTTTCATGATTCTGAAGTTCCTCCAAGCGAAATCTGGGATAATATCAACTACAAGGGTCACGACTCAACTCCTTCCCAATCCTATAATCCTCCATAACATAATTTCGTATCTCATATTCTTACACTCCACGACAGGCCGGCCATCTGTGAACTGTCTGAGTGTTCTTCTCTCTAACGAGAAGAAAGAGCATTAGAGACAAATATTGAAAAGTGGAAACCCCTAAAAAAAGAGTATGTACAAATCATTCTGCAAAAACATACTGTAATTATAGAAGTCAAAAGGAGAATAGCAATGGCAAAGGAAGCTTTTAATAGAAGAAGGAGCATCTTTTGCGGACCTCTGGAAAAAAGCTAAAGAAGAGGCTAGTGAAGTGCTTTGTATGGACTGTAGCATTCTATGAGGCAGAAACATGGACATTACGACGAAGTGAAGAGAAGCGAATGGAAGCATTTGAAATGTGGATATGAAGAAGGATGGATCGTGTGAAATGGACAGACAGAATAAGAAACGAAGCTCTGTTGGAAAGAGTGGATGAAGAAAGAATGATGCTGAAACTAATCAGGAAGAAGAAAAGGAATTGGCTGGGCCACTGGCTGAGAAGAAACTGCCTACTGAAGGATGCACTGGAGGAAATGGTGAAAGGGAGAAGAGTTCGGGCAGAAGAAAATACCAGATGATAGACGACATTAAGATATATGGATCATATGCGGAGACTAAGAGGAAGACAGAAAATAGGAAAGACTGGAGAATGTTGGGTTTGCAGTGAAAGACCTGTTCTTGGGCTGAACACTATGAATGAATAAATGAATGAATGTCGAACGTATGCCAACCATGACAATCAAAAGAACTATAAATAACTGCAGTTTACATGGAAGAAGATCTTTGGAGAGATCTAGAAAGAGATGGTGGAATCAATACAAATTGAAGTTTGAAACAGGCCGAAGAGCCTAGAATCCTAGGCCATATTTAGATGATGTTGTTGTTGTTTAATCAACTGTCCGAAGACAAGTCTGAACCTATGTTCTTCAAATTTTAAGTGTTAGAATATCGTATCTTCCTTTCCTGTAACAGAGGTTATTGAAACCATGGTTTCACGAAAATGGAATGAGTATTTCAGGAAAATGTAATTTTTCAGAAAAATTCTGCTCCGAGCCTCTTTATCATCCGTAAATTTCCCCTTCCCAATTCTCTTCGTTGAGAGGCCGTCAATGATTGTAACGACTGCACAGAAGTCTCACACGAGAGAGTGGACTCATGACTAAAAAGTTATCTATTTTGCGGAATTTAAATTGAGTAGGAAGAGCTGCCTGGCGTCGCTGCTCTCATTTCTGAGTAGTGACAGAAATAGTTCAGACGGAACATAAGTTTATGAAGGTCTGTCGTCTCCGCTGGGCGAACTAGGTTACCCCATGATTTGTGATGCTCCCGTCGATGCGTTGCCAAGCGACACGAGTGTGCCGGTGAAAGTGTGCGGTTTCCACGGAGACAAAACCTTGAACTTCTGAGACGGGCGCCAGCAAAAAGTTCGCTTCTGCGTCCATTGTTGTCTTACATGCTTCATTGACGAAGTGAGATGTGTTGGCCGGCAATTTGTTAAATCACACAGCAGGCCTTGATTTCCAAGTAATCTGGAATACCGCAACAGCGAAATCGCTACGCGTTGGCATGGTTGCTGTTGGCAGTTGTTAGACTGCGAAGAAAGTGTAGCCAACACTCCTTTTTCTCACATTCACACATATCAGAAAGAATTAAGCTGCAGTGAAGAATTTTATGTCATCGAACTTGAATTTCTGTTATCTTGTTATTTGTATTTGTATTTATTAACATTCCACGGTACTGCTTCACAGCTAGAATATGGAACAAGTCAAAAAAACTTAATACTATTATAAAGTCTTAATTTATAGTCACAGTCTAGATGAAATATATACAGAAGAGATTTACAATATAGTCTACTAGTACAACACAAAGTTTTAGTATCAATTTCATGAAGCGTTATTGAATGTCATGAATTCACCTGCAGAATAGAAGGCGTGAGAAATTAAGTACTTCTTTAATTTGGCCTTAAATAATCTTATGTTTTGAATTTCATTTTTTATATCGATAGGGAGGCTTTTTGATAGCATGATAGATTCGCCGATGGAGTATGAAAGTCATTTTTGACGTGTATTTATGCTATGAACTGTTGAATTAGTTACAAAGTTTTCACGATTACATAAGAGGAAGATTATTAATTAAAAAAATATACTGACAAGCCATGGGCATTATTTGTAGTTTTTTTAAATAGTCCTACAAGATTCCCTCGATTTGGCACCTACTATTATTCTAATTGCTCTTTTTTGTAATAGAAATATACTGTTACTATCTGTGAAATTTCCCCAGAATATTATTCCAAAACTCATTACCGAGTGAAAGTATGCAAAGTATATTGTTTTTAAGGTATTGATATTTACTGTATTTTACATAGATCTAATAGCAAAATATGCTGAATTTAGTTTGGGGATAATTTGTCGTTTCTAAGGGAAAAAATTATTATACGAATATTTATTCTGCTATTGTAGAATTCTGGACATGTAAATGGAAATTTATTTTCTTATAGGGACAAGCGATGAATTCCTTTTTCTGTGTTCATCCTGTGTTGGGTAAAATATTGGTTTATTACAGTGCTAAATACATACATGACGACAGTCCCGCTACGTCCAATTGTTTGTTCATTGTTCTCACAAAGGGAAGCTGACTGAGAATCAATCCTTGAAAGAAGGTGTAGATGATTATGATATTGAGAATGAATTAATCTTAATTAGGGCCTACCTGGAGTTCAATGTAGGCTACCATACAATTCGGAGGAAGTTGTTGTTTAGTCAACTGTCCGAAGACAGGTTGAAACCTCGTGACACCAATAAGGCTTCACTCATGAGGCAAGTAAGTCAGGAGATAATGGTGTAGGGTGGCTAGTTCCTTTCCCCTTCCATTACATATATTGTTCACCAATAACATATTACGCTAATCAGACCAAGATGCATGCAAACTATATTTTTTCTTCCTCTGACACATATCGTCAAGTGAGAAGTACTGCCTGATAATAGATGTAGGCCCACATATCAGCCGGAATCTCAATCAGAGGAATCCAGAGGAAGGTTATACTAAAAAAAATGTGCAGAAGATACGAAGACTATACTTACACAAAAGCCTTGAACAACAGATGCTTAGTCAAGTGAAAATGGAGTAGCCTATTAATCGGATATATAAAAAGAAAATCAAGTTACCAGAAATGAGGTTCTCATGTTTAGTGGTGGTTGTGGCCTTCACTTTTATTTCAGGTAGCCTGTACAAGTAGGACTGGATACATTCAGATTATAAAACGAAAGCGGAAAAACAGAAGCAAGACTAATAAACACATTTAACCGCGTCTGTGACTCAAGCGTTAGCGCGCTGGTCTTTCATCCAGGCCGCCCGGGTTCCATTTCCGACCAGATCTTAGTAATAAAGAAAGAATTGAAGGAAAGAAAAAGGGAGGATCAAAGGAAGAAACGAAAGAATGTAAGGAAGAAAGATTAACTTATATGAAGATGAAGTATGAAATGAAGAAATAAAGTAGAAAGAAAAAAAACAAAACAGAAAAGATGAGAACGAGTGGATGGATGGATGGATGGATGGATGGATGGTGAGTGGGTGGATGGTTGGGTGGCTGGATGGGTGAATAAATGGATGGATGGATGGATGGATGGATGGATGGATGAGTAGGTGGGTGATTGGCTGGATGAGTAAATGAATAAATGAATAAATGAATGAATGAATGAATAAATGAATGAATGAATGGATGGATGGATGGATGGATGGATGAGTAGGTGGATGATTGGCTGGATGAGTAAATGAATGAATGGATGGATAGATGGATGGATGGGAGGATGAGTGGATGAATGAATGGATGAGTGGATGGGTGAGTGACTGGATGAGTGAATGAATGGATGAGTGGATGGGTGAGTGACTGGATGAGTGAATGAATGGATGAATGGGTGGATGGATGGGTGAATGAATGGATGGGTAATGGATGGATGAATGGGTGTGTGGATGGTGGGTGGCTGGATGGGTGAATCAATGGATGGATGATGGATGAATGAATGGGTGGATGGATGGATGAATGGATGAGTAGATAGGTGAATGAATGAATGAATGAATGAATGAATGGGCGGATGGATGGATGAATGGATGGGTGAGTGACTGGATGAGTGAATGAATGGATGGGAGATGGATGGATGAATGGGTGCGTGGATGGGTGGGTGGCTGGATTGGTTAATCAATGGATGGATGATGGATGAATGAATGGGTGGATGGATGGGTGGAAGGATGGATGGATGAGTAGGTGGGTGAATGAATGAATGAATGAATGAATGAATGAATGAATGAATGAATGAATGAATGAATGAATGGTTGGGTGAATGGATGGATAGATGAGTGGATGTGTGAGTGGCTGGATGGGTGAATGAATGAATGGGTGATAGATGGGTGGATGGATGAACGAACGGACGGACGGATGGACGAACGGACGGATGGACGAACGGACGGATGGACGGACGGACGCACGAATGAATGAGTGAATGAATTAGGGTGAGAAAATAAATACGGTTTATTATATAGGACAGAAATATTGAAGCAAGAAGACATTACTGAACATCTATCCTCCCATCACTCACAAATGCCTAAAAAGTACGACACCGTCCAACACAACATCCATACCATGGACGAAGGTCGAGCCACACCTACAAAGTGAACTTTCTTTCGCCTGCAGGTGACGAGAAAAGAAATGAAACTTTTCGGCGTTTGTTGAAAGTAAGAAGCTGCAACTCTTTCGGAATACAAATGCAGGAGAGAGCGAAACATCTGCAGAGAGGAAAAAGTGGACTCTGGCACACACTGCCACGTCTGCGTGGAGGTGCTCCAGTTCAGAATCTTCGTAAGGCTCAGGCCCACGTAAAGCTGACAGCAGTCAGGTGTTATGTAGATAAAAAAACAAAGACAAGCGAAAATGAAAAATATTAATAAGTGTAAATATAATAAAAAGACAAACTAAATAACACACAAGGTAATCAATAGCATTAAGAGTAATAGGGCCTACATACAAATAAATGAGCGAAAATGAAATAGATACTTCTAGTAGTGGAAGGAATCTAAAACATTTAGAAATTCAAGTATAAAATTGAGAAGAAGAACCTGATAATACGAGTATTAACAATGCAACAAATAAATTATAGACAGATGGGCACAAATAAAAATGTAAACAGACAAAATTGAAAAAAAAATTAGATTAGACAAAATAGGTAGTTGGAAGTAAGTAATCTAATAATTAATTAATAACAGCTAAGCCTCTTGAATATGGATAAACTTTCTCATGATATGTTTCACTTAATAATCCAGTTTTTTTTATGTTATGAGTGATGTTTTTACTTGTATATTTTCTTGAACTATTATAAAAGCATATAGGCATATACATAAATTAAATCATTTACTATGCACTCAAGTAAAAAGATTAATATTGATCTTATACACTGAATACAGAAGGAATTATGCCTATATATAGACCTATATGAAGGGATGTAGAATGACATAGTCCTAAGCCACACAAACAAGATTTCACAGGCGAAAATATTGAAAGTTCAGAGTCCAATGCTTTTAGGTGCGGTGTCATAATTTCTTCAGCGCATACTTGCGTCATTTATTGAATAAATTTTATAATATTTTACTAGTAGATTCTCCATATGTGTAAGAAATTAATTCGCATAAAAAACTGTTTTTGTTAAAAGCATGACTTTGGACTATCTCATTCTCACCCCTTCGTATCTTATACAGAATTAACCGTAAGTATACTTGATATACTTCAAACAAAAACAGTTTAATAACATTTTGCTTGTTTTGTTTTCTTTTCGAGATAAAAATTGTTTTATATTAAATATTTCATAGGTGTTTTGGAAAACCCATTGATTTAATTCCCAACATGCTCAGTCAATTTAAGAGAGCTCAGTCAATTATGATAATAAATAGTTGAAAGAATTTTAGTTTCGTTCTTTAAATGTGCAGACATTTGATCCGAAAAAATGTAACTTTTCGTTCTGTAAATGAAATTTACTGTGTTAAATTTGTCCGAATCAAATTTCGGCATATTGAAAGGACAGAATTAAAATTCTTTCAGTCATTTATTATCATAATATACCGGTCTCTTAAATTGACTGAGCATATTGAGAATTAAGTCAATATAACTGTTTCATAAAGATGTGACTGTGTTACCAGAAAAAGCACGTTCTTGTGTCACCCACTTGGAAGGCAACCAGAATTGCTACGAGATAGGAGTACAAACATCGTCTATATGTGCCAGTAATGCTGATTGTGACTGTAATGATGATGCCGATGATGATGATGATGATGATGATTATGGTTAATATAATGTTAATGATAATGATAATATAATTTTTAATTTCAAAATTGCAGATGATAATAAGGTGACGGTAAGTGGGCGAGAAAAATGGGAGTTCCACTATAACCTGTCCCACGCCGTATTTGTCCATCCCAAAATCACATAGGTGCATTTACTGAAATTTGAACGCGTATTTTCGATCTGTAAAGTCGATTGCTTTAAACATTATGCTAGTGGTGTGTAACATTTAAGAATCATAACAAATATATCGCGGTTATTGAATTATGATTATGAACTTGATGATTTCCCTGTGGATGGCTCATTTTTCTAAATTTCTATACGATTCGGGGATGTACCAAGGAAAAACCGTAATAATATTATTGAAGATGAAGAAGCTATAAGCCACCGGCGTGGCTCAGTCGGTTAAGGTTGCCTGCCGGTCTGAAGTCACTCTCGAGAGCGGGTTCGATCTCCGCTTGGGCTGATTACCTAGTTGGGTTTCTCCGATGTTTTCCCCAACCGTAAGGTGAATGCCAGGTAATCTATGGCGAATCCTCGGCCTCATCTCGCTAAATACAATCTCGCTATCACCAATTCAGCGACGCTAAATAACCTAGTATTTGATACAGCGTCGCTAAATAATCAACTAAAAAAAGCTATAGTGCAGGATCTTTCCGAGAACTCAAAAACTTCTCCAATTATCACTATGCCACTATCTCGTCGTTTATGAAAAGTCTCTGTAATTTTCAATGAGTTCAAAATTAGAAATCAACCAGTACCATTCAAGTCCTGAAAATGCTTGTTGTATCATAGCAAATTGCAAGACATTCGACAGCAGCCTGAAAGCAATATTCCAACTAGTCACGGTGATTGGAGAAAGTTACTCAATAACTGTAAGTAGGGGTGCACAAAGTTTTATGTGTCAGACTCTGAATAAGGAATAAACCACACAAAAGGATTTTGTTACCTACTCTCTATCTATCTGTCTCTGTCTGTCTGTCTGTCTGTCTGTCTGTCTGTCTGTCTGTCCGTCTGTCCATCCATTTGTCCAACCGCTGATCCATCCATTGATCCATCCATCCATCTACCTATCTACCTATTACCTATTTAACTCATTATCTACATAGTTGTCTGTCTGTCCGCCAATCCATCCATCCATTCATCCATCGTTTTACCGTACTGAAATGGAGATGTAGTATATAGAATCTTGTCATTGTTCTTCACTGGTTAAACATTCGCCGCTGAAAATGACAAAAGACAAACATAAAACAAGCGAAATACGGTTTGCGGCAAAACAAACGACACTGAAATTATTGCTCATCTGCTGTCCACGTTTCCCTAGCAACGAAATATTTATTTATTTATTTATTTATTTATTTATTTATTTATTTATTTATTTATTTATTTATTTATTTATTTATCTAATATAAATAATTTGACATATTCTGAATTCAGTGTTGTGTTGGTTTCTGCAATTATGGTTCTCACAACAGAGGAGAAGGTGTTTATCGTCGAGAATTATTTCCGATCATACGGAGTGGGGCGTTAAATGGGCTGAGTTTGCGTCACGTTGAAGAGCAGTACCAGGAGCGATTTAACAATGCGGCACCAAATAACACAACTACAGTATGTTCGCTATCTTCGAGAAGTTCCGTGATACGGGATCAGTCTTATATCGCCTTGCATGTTACTCGTATTATGACTTATTTTGATTTTCAGAGTATGTTTGTAATTATTTCAGTACTCCGAATGACCGAAAATAATGCTCCACAATAAATACCTTCTCCTCTGTTGTGAGAACCATAATTGCAGCACTAACCCCAACACCGATAATGCAATATGTTAAACTATCATATAAAATAAATAAATGCTTGGTTGCTGAGGGAACATGGACAGCAGACGAGCGATAATTTCAGTGTTGTTTGTTTTACTGCATACTGAACAAATGGAAGCAAAATGAATTTGTACTTACTGCAGGGAGTTAAATTCGGGTCCTTCGAATAATTTATAACTGGAGGATAATGAAATTCCTAGTTAAAAAAAAAAAAACTTGAAGGAGATTTGAAGGAGTGGCAGTGGGATGCATAGTCTCTCGCTAGCCTCCGATAGAATTAGAACACTGCTAACAAACAAGTGCGGTCTTTGTCTTTCCAGAATAGGATCTGTTTCAATGGGCCACGTTGTGTAAGAGGCGCATCGCGCTATGAATATGTATGCACCGATCCCAGAGTTCCGGTTACCTCGTAACCTTGCTGGAGAGACTGAAGGGTTGAACTTTGTAATCATCTCCTCTTCTTTTATCCTCTTTCTTTCTCTTTCTTTTGATTTCTTACATTCCTTGTTTCTTTATTTGTTTCTTCTCTCTCTCATCTTCCTTGAATTAATTATTTTTATGTGTACCGTATGCGTGCTGTATCGTTCTTTCTTCCTTCTATGTATTTACTTCTTAATTTTTTACTGTTTTTACCTTCTTTCGTCACTTCTTTTCACGTTTGATTACTAAATACACACACATGACAAATTTACAGGAACATGTTAATAAAAGAATAAAGATTGATCGATGTAAAATTGATGTTCATTTTATTCTCAAAATAAAATTTTTACATTGTTTATCCAATAATCCAAAAATATGTAATAGACTTACTTTTCTTAATTTTACAGACTTTCAACCCCTTGCTACGATTAAGCTATATAAGGTGGATAGGACATATTTTGAGTGAAATAGGTTAATGAAATAAGATAATACGATCTTTACAAAATTGCAATCAATTTTGGCCCATCTCTTACGGTTAGGGAGTTAGGACCAATTTCTTTGACTTACGCAAATGCTATGCTGAGAGCATGACGAAATAACCTTAATAATTACAAGCGTGTGACGTCACGCACAGATAAACATATATCTAAATGAAGCAGTCGCGCAGAATGTATAAGACTTTATAGAAAAAGAAAAAGTGAAGGGGAAGATAATTCTCAGTCTAGTAATAATGTACTCAGACGAAGAGAGATCAATGCCAAATACTTGTGAGTATAAACATTACAGACATCTATTTCAACTCTCCCTACACTTAGTTCAATCATAAACAACAACATTGAATCGTTGGGTGCTGCAAATAAATAATGTAACACATGAAATATAACAGTCCTTCGATAATGATTTAATTTTAATATCAAGATAAAGTTGTTTTAATACATAATAATTTAACGTTATTTAACATTATTCCTGGAACAAAGGTTCCCTAATAATTTTTATCTAATTTTTTCATTCATTTGCCTTCCATGTTTTATTAAATTTCATTTTATGTCTTTATTCCTCTTTTTTCTTATTTCTTAGTTTCGTTGTCTTTTTTTTTTGCATATTATCTTTACTGTCTTTAACTTTTCTTTATTCTTTCTTCCTATTTGTTTACTATTAATATATTGTATTATATTCCTTCCATTTTATTTTTATTAATTTTTTCTTTCACTTCCCTCCTCACTGACATATATAATTTTCTTTATCTTTTTCCTTTCTTTATGCCTCCTTCTGTCTGTCTTTCCGTCTTTTCTTCCATTTATATTTCTTTGCCTTTCTTTCTTTCTTTCTACTTTGTTTTATTCTTCTTTTTCCAGTCCTTTATTTTTACTTTGTGATGTTTTGTTTTCTCCTATCTTTTATTCCTTTCCGCGCAGTCCTCGGGCTGTACTGTATATTGAAGTGTCAAAGTCGCGGCAATGAAGGAAGGATCTTGCAATGCATAAATCTGGCGTGAGATAATCGGACTCTATCTGAAGGGGGATAATTGGCATATGCAGCCTCACATAATCGCGTAATGGTAGGGCGTTGCTGCAAGAACTCACGACCACATTCCTCGCGGAAATCATTTTGCGTCATTCGCCGATTAGGTTGGCAACCCGCACGTCATTTTCAAGTCGAAATACTAAAACGTAAATTGCACTACAATTAATCATATCTGTATTTTCTTACAAAAGCCTAAGTTTAGCAATGAAATTTTCGTCTCTTGTTTCGCCTGTACATAGCAATTAACTTTAAACTGTTGCTTAAAGCTTGGCTTACTTGTTAGTGTCAATAAAAATATACTTTCTGTCAACAATAATTAATCTGAGTTCTTTTAAGTCTCTATAGGAACTGAATTAAGCGTCTTACTCTATTTGGCATTGTTCACTTACTTTCACTGTATGTTACATTACTGGAATGTGTTAGGTACATAGTTATCAGATAAGTGTTCAATAAATCTACAGTTTAGGACAAGGACACTAAAGGTCGTGATTTTTGATGCCAGTCTACAAGTAACAAAATGAAATCAACACTTTCATAACTCATCAGTTACCTACATGTTGCAACAACATGCGTACATGACGTGAAATTCTGAACGTACATACATACACACTCCACTGAATGCAATGAGCTTCATAAAATGCTCCTCTCCTCTCCTCTCCCCTCCTCTCCTCTCCTCTCCTCTCCTCTCCTCTCCTCTCCTCTCCTCTCCTCTCCTCTCCTCTCCTCTCCTCTCCTCTCCTCTCCTCTCCTCTCCTCTCCTCTCCTCTCCTCTCCTCTCCTCTCCTCTCCTCTCCTCTCCTCTCCTCTCCTCTCCTCTTGCTGTTAAATTTTTTCGACACTTTCTCTTCCTACTTGTCTTCTTTTTCGCCTTCTATAAATGTCAAGTCTGATCGGAATGTGGATTAAAATATCGGGTGTTTCAAAATGAATATCGGGGTTTTAAGGCTTTTTAGTATTTATTACATTTAACGTACAATTATAAATAATACACGAAATGAAAGAGCAACTCAAAACAGTTTCGTACGCGCATGCACGGTTTCCTCTGTCTGCGCGTTGAACGAGTGAGAGAGTCTTTTACGCGTAGTCCCAAGAAATCTGTTAGGAAGGCTTCTCGTGAATTAGCAATTCCAGCGACGTCTGTGTGGAGAATTTTAAGGAGACGCATATGGAAGTACGCGATTGGTTAAACGACGTTGTACCCGACCGCTGGATTGGCCAAAAGGGACCGAATGGCAGAGCTTGTTTCGCATGGCCTCCACGTTCACCAGATCTTACACCATGCGATTTTTACCTTTGGGGATTCATAAAGGATCGTGTGTATGTACCTCCGCTAGCAGCTGACCTACCAGACTTAAGACAGAGGATTGAAGCAGTTGTTGCAACAATTGCTCCAGACACACTGATCAAGGTTGGAAGAACTCGCTTATCGACTCGATGTGTGCCGTGTGACGAATGGTGCTCACATTGAGCACTTGTAGCAAAACTGTTTGAGTTGCTCTTTCATTTGGTGTATTATTTATAGTTGTACGTTAAATGTAATAAATACTACAAAGCCTTAAAATCACGATATTCATTTGAAACACCCGATACATTAAATCCATTTCCGAAAAGGAAAGGCATTTTTTTTAAATAATTTCCAGAACGGTTCTGAAGCCCCCAGGCAATACCTATAAAATTTAAAGTCGGAACAAAGTGACTGTAACGTGCCGAGGTTATAACTGTAAGAGAGAGCATCCCGTCGGCATGTCCATGAGCCATCATAATACGTTTTTTCTATTTTTTTCGCGATTATTTCTCCTCTCTATCTCTCTCTCTCTCTCTTTGTAAGAAAATAAAAAGAAAATTGATCTTACGCACACTCTCAAAATTTTTTAAAGCGTCTGGGTTTTGTAACTCATGGTTTCCTAGCCTCCGCTGACTTGCCAACTTCATAGTGTGAAAGACCCCATTCTCAGTTACAAAGCGAATTTCATTATCTTTGTGGCATGGAGACAGGCGAAGATGATGTTTAACAGAGTTGAATTTTTAATTGGAATAAATGATAACTTCATAATAATAATAATAATAATAATAATAATAATAATAATAATAATAATAATAATAATAATAATAATAATAATGGGAATATTATTATTATGATCATAATAACTAGAGACCAGATTTTGAAGGGAATCCCTTTTTTATTTCAACACGAAACATGAAATAATTATTTACGATGTTCAAAACTATCTTCCACCGACCAAATTATGTGGTTTTGACTTACCTTTTCTTTTTTCTTTTTTAATCCACATTCCCTTTTTTTCCCTTATTTAAAAACATATCTTATTTTGGTCCTTTTTCTGACAGAATATCGCAAACATTTAGATAATTTTCCTATTTTTTTTCCCGATAGGCCTATAATTTCTGAGCAAGCGAAAATAAATATCTTTCTTCTTCTGATTCTAGACACTGAAAATCTAATAAAGTGTGCTGATTTAGAGTTCAGGATAAAAAGAAAATTTTCACCTCTGGTTTCAGTTGATGTTGCGGTCATTTTCTGTTTATAAAGGCATTCTGCATCCAAAGAGGGAGAATCATATTGAAATGTTGAATGTGATCAAATACAACACTTTCCTTATGTTGTGAAGCGATAAATATAAACTTGTGTGTGCTATATATATCCATGAATGTGCTCAAGTGTGTTTTCAATTAAAATAGCACCCTTTTGAGGGAGTAATATAGTTCTTTTTGAACTCCTTTTTTTGACCATATGAAATACAACACTTTCGTTATGTTGTGAAGCGATAAATATAAGCTTGTTTGTGCTATGTATATCCATGAATGTGCTGAAGTACGTTTTCAATTAAAATAGCACCCTTTTGAGGAAGTAATATAATCTTTTTTGAAGTCTTTTTTGACTATATAAAATACAACACTTTCCTTATGCTGTGAAGAGCTAAATGTATATCCATGAATGTGATGAAGTGTGTTTTGGAGAGTAATATAGTCCCTTTTAAAGTCCTTTTTTGGCTATAACTTTCCCTTTCTTGTCCTTTTTTGATGAAACATTTTTCCTTTTAAAATCCGGTCTCTAATAATAACAAAATATGGCTAGGTTAATATGAGGAGTGGAAGCACTAGAGAATACGTGCTTCGACATTAACTCCATCATAAATTTGACTTCAACTCCGCGGAATTTGAACGCCGCCGCCGCTTTGAAATCTGTCAGACAGACATCCTAGCTCTGAGTATTGTGGCTGCTCCTCTCATCCACTGATTCATTACCGTTGTCGGCTACGATCCTTAAAGACTGCCCCATGCGTCAGCTGTGAAGCTGAGCGGCCAGACAAATTGAATACTCAAGCATTTAGCAAGCCTCTGCCGCACCCCGCGCTTTCTACTAGCTCGGCCGCGCCTCCGAGCATTGACTGAGTCTCGTGACGGAATTTGAGCGACGCAATCTGACCCCATCTCCGTCCACACCGCCACTTCCGGAATTTGAGACAATTTTCAAGTATTTGTACATTACTATCGGTCAAATATTTCTGCTCGAGGGCGACAGGCTTTCAAAGACAACAAAATACATAACATGACTTTCTTTGAAAGGGAAGTAAAAACAGGGATCACGTGAGTACATCAGACTATACAGGGTGGAAGTGAAATAGTCCTGTAGCTTGAAGGGGACGATAGACTACACTTAAATGAGTAGAAAACCTACATTACGTTTAGTGATTAGCTGCACGGTCAATTAGAAAATTAAATTGGAAGTTTCAGCAGTCTGGCAACATCGCCGGTAACAGTCTCCTTTCGTATCGTAATACAGATGTAAGAAGTCAACGAACTCAGCGTACGGGTACTGCCTCGCGCCTTCTTCTCTAGCTACAACGTTGCGATGTGGTTGCATCGTTCAGTGGCTTGAAATTAGTCGTTTTTAATTAAATTTACACGAAAACCGTCCACGTTATTGAAATATCACAAAGGGGTAAATGATTCTTTATTAGATTTTTTATCGATATGGACAAAAATCACGATCCTACTCGCAATAGTTACCGAATAAGAGGGTATTAAACATTTAGGAAAGAAACTTTTTTTTTCTGAGAAACTATGAACTTTTCACCAATAGTCCTATGTTTTATTACAGTTTTTTTACATACAACATGAGCTATTCTCTCTAAAAATCTGCACGTCCACTCTATATATTCTTTCTTGACACTGCAGCTCTAGGCGAGACTCCATTCCTTCACAATTTGCCACCAGTTTTCTCTTTTCCTCATTTTTTTCTCACCACCTGCGATTCTCATAATTCGTACAACTTCCTTTACTCGTATTACATTTTGTGCGAGATCGTGCGTATTTGCTTGCTTTCCGCACAAAAGCAATACGCGGTAAGTGTGAAATACCACATTCAGTATTCCCAACGAAACACACATAACAATTTCCCTATTCTTACCGCTTAAGCGTCATATTCATTTTACTGCTTTAAGCTTTTAACATATTATTTTTAAAGACGTTCAATATAGTAATAATTATAAATTGGAAACTTACCACCGCAATTTCACCTAAAGTGCACTGTTAATTATTGTTTTTAAATATTTGCAAAAATTAAGTAAACTCTACAACACCACAAAAGTTACTGCATTTGTAATGCAAGTAACATTAAGGAAGCCGTGAAAAAATCAACAAGATTCCAGACTCATCATAGACTGGGGGGAAAAATGACAGACGTATATCACGGCCTGCTGCAGTATAGTAAACACTGAAAACATTTTATAGGAACAATGTTGAAGATAGATATATTTGTTTTCCAAAGTTGCCGTCATTGAACAGAAACCAAGATGGAGATTTCATTGCAACTAATTAGAAATTCCTCTTTCAGGTATGTAATAAACGATCTTCGCACAAAATAATGTACGATACACGAGCGGTATGTTTGTTTTCATGTTCTCGGAAATTAAAAAAGCTCAACTACGTTTCGCTTTTTCAATCTTTTCCTCGAACATGAAAACGTCAACATACCGCTCTTGTAACACATATTACTATTGTGTGATTGAAATATTGTTCATAACCTTTTGTACTTTCCACGCCACAGTCGCGTCGTGCATTGGCCTAGCAGTATGGACTGATTAGAATCCTCATGGAAGAAGGAATTTTCTCATGAAATTTTAAAATTTCGTTTAGTATATGGAACCGGTGCACATCCAGCATCATCATGAATTTGGAGAGCTCCACTAAGTAGAGTGATCTGGTTTCGTTAGCCAGCTATAACGACTGGGGGATTATCTTACTGATCACACATTACCCCGTACTGCTTAGATGATCGTTCACCTCTGCTGAGGCATGTGGAAGTCGGCTAGCCGGCCTCGGCTCTCCATGGTTTGTCGCGCCAAGGATTATTATTATTATTATTATTATTATTATTATTATTATTATTATTATACCGAGCGGGCTAGCGGCGTGGTAGAGGGCTGGTCTTGCCTTCGGGAGATCCGGGGTTCGATCCCAGGGGCCGGCAATCCTGACTGAGGTTTTTCATGGTTTCCTCAGTTATTTCCAGGCAAATGCCGGGATTCTACCTCTTGAAAGTCCGGCCATGGACGGCGATCCTTCCCTTAATCCTTTCATATGTGTAAGTGAACGCTGTGTAATGTCTTAAATGTTTGTGTTGTATCGGAGGTGGCCCTGGCACTGAGCTGATCCCTCATCCGGGGAGGCCTTCCATGTCCTTGTGTGGTCAAAAAAGTATGTATGTGATCCAATAGATTAATTCCTCTCCCGACAGGTCGCGGTCCTGTAAGACCCGTGTGGTGTGGGTCGTATAAATGAACCTAAAAGGGAGAGGTTAAACTAAAGTAAAGAAAGGTTATTATTATTATTATTATTATTATTATTATTATTATTATTATTATTATTATTATTATTATTATTACTATTATTATTATTATTATTATTATTATTATTAACGTCGTCTCTTACGTAATACGGACTTTATATATGACTGCTTGCTGCGTTAGGAAAAGTTAAGAGAAAATGATTGTCATGTATGTTACGAAGAAACGCATCGTTAATTTATTCATTAAATTATTTGCTTATTCATCCATCGATCCTTTACTTTATCTTTCATTCATCTATCCATTCACCCAAAATTCATCAGTCCAATAAAAATACATCTACGTACCTAAACATTCATCCTTTTCTAATTAGATTTCTTCACCATTCACTTACTCATTTAGCTATCCACTCATTCATCCATCAAATTATTTATTCATTTATCCATATATTCATTAATTAATTCGATTACTGACTCATTTTTACCTCCGTAAATTTTTTATCCAGTGCCAGTGGTGAGATCTGACCCTGCGTCATTCATCCAAGCGTCCTCATCTAGGAGTGACGCGCCGAAGCTCTAGTTCTTTTTTGCCGCCATAGGCGTTGCCCCGTTGCTTTTGATGCACCATGGGAGGTGAACCACATAGAACTGTATGATAATTAATGTAGCAATGATGGAATGCCGGTAAGAAAACGAATTACCCCGAGAAAACTTACACACCATCAAGCACCGTATTTGTCCACCACAAGTTCCACTTGAACACGTCGGGATTCGAACCCAGGTTACCAGCGTGAAAAATCGACGCTCTAGCCGATCGGCTAACGCTGAGGAACTTTCAAAGATTTATTCTTTCACATATCCATTTATTTAACTACTCCTCCCCCATTCATGTATTCATTCATCAAAAATGTTTCAATCCATATACTCTATCTATCCATTCATTCATTTATCAATTTTATTTATGCGCCCATCCATCCATCCATTTACCTAACCCTCTGTTCTTCCATTTACTCCTTTTTCTACGCATTCGCCTATCCTTACATACTTCTACTTTGAAGTTCAACAAAACATCTGTAATTATAAAGTTTGCTGGTCGACGTGGTTACTACCACTATTTGGTCCTTTCTAGATATAACTGAGTACATGAACAGAGCATATACAAAAAAATATACGTCATATGTGTATACTTACTTACAAATGGCTTTTAAGGAACCCGGAGGTTCATTGCCGCCTTCACATAAGCCAACCATCGGTCCCTATCCTGTGCAAGATCAATCCAGTCTCTATCATCATATCCCACCTCTCTCAAATCCATTTTAATATTATCCTCCCATCTACGTCTCGGCCTCCCCAAAAGTCTTTTTCCCTCCGGCCTCCCAACTAACACTCTATATGCATTTCTGGATTCGCCCATACGTGCTACATGCCCTGCCCATCTCAAACGTCTGTATTTAATGTTCCTAATTATGTCAGGTGAAGAATACAATGCGTGCAGTTCTGCGTTGTGTAACTTTCTCCATTCTCCTGTAACTTCATCCCTTTTAGCCCCAAATATTTTCCTAAGAATCTTATTCTCAAACACCTTTAATCTCTGTTCCTCTCTCAAAGTGAGAGTCCAAGTTTCTATATACACGCCCTATGTATATAGTCTAAAACTATTCATAATTAAAACTATTTAAAAAAATATAATATTAATAGCCTACCTTCTTCTTGTGTGTGGTTAGCGTCATGCGTCGATCATTTCTGTATTGAAAGATTATCACAATCATAACCATAAGTACTACGATATTGAGTTACAGAACAGGGATTCGAATCCGCGCCTTTCCACACAGTAGCGAGGCGCTAGTGCGTTGTGCAATAATTTTTCCTGTTCCACTTGTCCAACGAGATGTTCGAACGTGAACCCGAGTGTTACGTGGTTCAATCCCCCTCTCTACGCTTTCCCGCACGAGTTCTGAATTATTTATAAGTGATTGGATGGAGCAACGCATACTTCGATGTTTCTTTGTTTTGTTAAGCGCTGGTCAATGTAAAAGTCCTTGCGGCTTGTGTAGCTGTGGGTTGACCTTTCACGATTATACTGTTTCATTTTCTTATGGCATATCTGTGAGTTACCATCGTAACCCAACAAATGAACAGTGCATTTTTAATTGCGCATCATTATTAGCAGCACAGTTTGCTTTCAAGGTTTGAGCGTTGCGGTTCTTCCCGTCTTCAATTTTTCGGAGGTTAGGAACAACACAGGCAAAGACTTGGACAAGAATAGAACCTGAGTTCCTTAACAGAGTAGCCATAGCGAAGAACTGCTACTACACAAAATTTCGTATAAAATATTACGTTATCCACAATGATAGAGTGTTGCAAGTCGCGATTTCATAAAAATCGTTATTACGACTTTCCTAAACATACAGACGTGAAAGTAGTCGGTCCCTGACTGAGATAGCTTCAGACAAAGTTAACCGGTCGTTTCTCGTCTATATATTCTGGTCATCTCATCACTCGTGTCAATTATTTATTATCCGTCTTACAGATACTCCGCTTCAGAAATAGAATACCCATCATCGGGTTAGCAGAATATGGAAATAACAAATGTAGGTCAATCATGTTCCGAACTATTTAAAAAAATGTGCGTGTATCATATTATGTTTGTCCTTTCTTAAGGAAGAGAGGCCGGAGGCCCAGCACTGCAATCTCTTATTTTGTTTTAACACTGCTATACGGGGAATGATTTTTTAGTCCGAATGATCGCACTTTTGTCGATGCCTTGACTCGGCTATGTGCATATATTGATTCATCCTGCACGTCTAATGGTTCCGGTGGAGTCCTATTAGAGTGTCCTTCCATTCGCCGAGAGAATGTCCTGCGTTGTACATAGTCTCCCTCATTCAATTGCTGAACCATAAGTTTATATGATGCATATAATAACTCATATAATGGACTTAAATTAATAAAAAAATGGTTTGACATAAATTATCTTTCTATCAACGAAAATAAAACCATCATTATTCCATTCTCATTATCTGAAAAATGTAACAAACCTCCTACATCTATATTAAGTATTAAATTACATAATTCTGATTGTTGTCTTATGCAGTGTAAATGTCCGATTATTAAAGAGTCCTCTGAAGTTAAGTATTTAGACATAATTTTCGATAATCATTTAAAATGGAACCGTCACATTAATTACCTTTGTAATAAATTACGTAAAATAGTACATTATTTTGTTTTATTGAGGAATTACTTGTCAATAAGTTTTTTACGCACAATATATTTAACTTCATTTCAATCGGTAATTATGTATGGAATTATAGGATGGGGTAGCTCATTTAAATCCAATTTTAATCCACTTTATATATTACAGAAGAAAATAATTAAAATACGTCTTCATAAACCTATTGCTTTTCCATCTCAAAATTTATTTTTAGACTTCAATGTACTTAACGTAAGACAAATTTATTATATTGTATTAATAAAATTCATACATAAAAATCGAAATAATTTTGAATTGTATTCTCATAGTTATGAAACAAAAGGTATGAATTCTTTAAGATTGTTTGAACCAAAATGCAACACTGTTACAGTATTTAATCATAGTAGTAATTTAGGCCCAAGAATATATAACAAATTTATATTTAAATATCCTAATCTTGTCAATTCTAATAGTTCTAGTATTAAATTTAAAAAGTTATGTATGGATTTTATAAAAATTGAAAAATTGTAAATTTAAATTTATATACTATAATTGCATAGTTGACATAAGATAAATTGTATTGTATAATTATTAATTTCAATTCAGGAATCCGCCCCTGAGCACGAGTTCTACTCTTTCAGGGGCGAGCTAAAGTTTTTCTGTATATATTATATTTTATGTTACAATTATTAGCAAAATAATAAATAAATAAATATGGATGAAACTTAAAATCTGAATGCAATATTCGGCGCACAGAACGTTCTGAAAGTCGCAGTGCTGTAGACTGCCGTCTAGCTGATCGATGTGGACTCCTCGTAACAGCCACTCTTACTCGCTCAATGTTATCTGACGTTCGTACACTTCGAATGTGTCTTGGTGGTTTCTTCTTGCAAGCTGATGCTGATAATTGAAAGTTTTGTACCTATCTCAGTATGGTATTGCGAGTAGGAACGGTTCCTGGCGGCCAACATTAAATAGGAGTCGAAAGGCACGCTAGGTTTTCACAACTGAATCACCATTCTTGAAAAATGTCTCGATAACGAAAGCACGATGCTCCGAGTTCCATACTTCCATGATTACACAAAATGGCATCAAAAATGCTAACAAACGACAGTCGATCGATATCCATAACCCCTCATGTAAACGGCCTTCTGAAACCGTCCGATCCCTTTGCCGCACCTTTTATTTAACTGGTTGTATACATAAAGATATATTACGTATGCCCTATTTTTGCTATCTTTTATAACTTCTGAGAAAAGTGCATCCAAAATTGAGGAATTTAACATTGTAAGATATGGAAGTACAGACTCCTCTTAACCCGTGACGAAGACGTTGATTTAAATGAATACTGAAATACGGAATGATTATTATAGAATGTTGGAGGGACACGGGAGAACCCTGAGAAAAACCCTCAGGAACATTTGCTTTGTCCACCATAAATACGACTTTACCATTGCCTGGATTGTATTGTATTGTATTTATTAACATTCCATGGTATTCATACATGCTTACAGCTAGAATATGGAACAAGTAAAAAATCTTAATACTATAATAAAATCTTAATTTATAGTCACAGTCTAGATGAAATATATACAGACGAGATTTACAATATAGTCTACTAGTACAACACATAGTTTTAGTATCAATTTTATGAAGTGTTGTTGAATGTCATGAATTCACCTACAGAATAGAAGGCGTGAGAAATTAGGTACTTCTTTAATTTGCCCCTAAATAATTTTATGTTTTGAGTTTCATTTTTTATATCGATAGGGAGGCTACTAAAAATTTTTACTGCCATATAACGCACTCCATTTTGATAGCACGATAGACTTGCCGATGGAGTATGAAAGTCATTTTTTGACGTGTATTTATGCTATGAACTGTTGAATTAGTTACAAAGTTTTCACGATTACATACGAGGAAGACTATTAATGAAAAGATATACTGACAAGCCATGGGCATTATTTGTAGTTTTTTGAAAATAGTCCTACACGACTCCCTAGATTTCGCACCTACTATTATTCTAATTACTCTTTTTTGTAATAACTCTTTTTTGTAATGGATTCATGCTCAGTCACCATAAGTCAGTGCTCTTCAAGCTGAGCTTCAATCTGCTCTGTCAACCACATCTGACAGAACGTACCCGGGATCGAAATCAGGTTCCGTGTGATGAGACTGAATTATAGCTTGTCTGTGGTCTTGAAGAAGAAAATTCTAGGTCTCTTTCAAGACTCGAACGCACAACTTCCAGACTCTTTTTCTGCGCCGTCTTCGATTGTGCGTTTAAAGGTCTTGGAGGTGTTATTGTGTAATTCATGTGTACTTCTTCTTGCAGAATGCTAGAGAGCTTGGTCGCTAACCAACAGATTGAGGTTACAAACATGGAGAAAGGAGACGGAACTGAGAGCGCACTTAGGCCGGTGTTGTATGGAGGACAGGCTGCGGCTGTACAAAATCGCAATTTTATGCTAAACGTGGCACAGTGATCATGAACAGAGGTGCTCGAGCTTTCACAATAGCTACAAATACGAAGCGTCACCAAAATGATGGTTATGTATTTTAATTTTCTATGATAAATTAATAATTAGAAGTTAACTGAAATTACCTTAATACAGTATACACTTCAGTTCTGAGAATCAAAGATTTTGTATATCTATATTGCAGGGCATGGTCCTGTAAACAAGCATCTAAGAAATACTGGGTTGGTTCAAGATACATTGATATAATATTTATTCAAAAGCGCATGAATAAAATAAAATCTGTTATTTTTCCAGGACACTCTACTAGTTACAATACATTTCTTTAAATATAAAAGCAAAAAACGCTTGTACTGTCGTACGAACCTCATTAAAATTATTGTAGTTTCGTTCCTGCAAATAATTAGCGATCCACCGGGATAATCAGTAACGGGAAAGTAAAATATCTGGATGTGATGGCAGCTCAATGTATTCCAGTTAATGTCTTTTGACTTGTGCCAAACGTGATCGATGGACTGATGCCTTATCAGATGGCCGTCCCTGCTTAGTTTGTCTGTCCTGCTGGTATCGCATTCAATGAAAACTCTTGAATCAATCGGTGCAATACTTATATCTACTGCTCTCTAGCCTTCAATTTTACTTACTTCTCCCACAGCTACAATTATTGCTCTTAAGCCTCTTTTCCAAAAAATGGTACTAAGATACCGAAATGCTATTTTTTCAAACATAACTTTATTTTTTCTTTAATGTCTCAAATCACATTATATTGTACATGTTTATTGTATTCAGGACCCTTGTGGTCACTCAGATTCTTTGAGCTGATGTCTTTAATGAATAAATAAAAATAATATTGTCCAAACATATTTTTGTTATAGCATTATAAACTATTATTATGGCGACAGAAGAATCTCTGAGATATCAGAAGTTAAAAATATTGCAACTCTACTTCTAATAAATTACTTTTCAATCAACCTAATATGCGTAGGCCTATGTTCAATGGTAACCTTAGACCTATTCCACCATCGAACTTTTCAAGACTGGAAGTTCGAGTATCCGTCGATATCTTTCCAGAACACTGGATTGAAAGCAACGGGTCCATTTTGTGGCCACTATATGTGGTTGCTACCTTGATGTGCATGTTGGAAATGACATGACAATAAATGAAGGGTTCAGAACCATAGTGGGCCAAGCGCCATTTGCTAAAACCGTAGAAAACAAGGGTTAAAATGAAGTTATTACCATAATTCAATGGAAACATATAGCAAGTAATATAAAGTATATACATTAAAACTAAATGGTGTTCACTTAACTTTAACCCTTGCTTTCTCCGTTTTTAATAAATGGCGCTTGGCCCACTATGGCTCTGAACCTTTCAAATGTACTACAATCTGAATATGTTCCAGTCACAAGTGGCTTACATGTATTATGGGTTTATTAGTGAGTGTCATAAAGTATTTTGAGATGTTCTTGTGTTTCGTATGATTGTATTTCCCTGGCTTTCTCACTTTTTGCTGTATGATAATTACTATGTTAAAATGCTGAAGATTTGAAAGGAATACAGGACTACTGCTTTACTGCGATGCACTGGTTGGCATAATTCACTTTATTTCCATTGAAAGCAGAACTTTCTATAAATAAGCGAGTAAAATATATATTTTGTAAACACATAAGAATACACGAATGTCTATATGAAGGGCTAACGTAATAAGGCAACAACTATGATATACATAAGTAACTAGCAAGTGCACACAAACCCGTGAAAAGAACTCAACTATCTAAACTGAGTGATAGATATGTTGGTCTCACCACTTTGAATAGCAGGTACAAAGTGTGCACCCCTGCTATGTCCAGTAGCCAGTTGTGACCAGCGAGCGACAGGTACAACTAACTGGTCATTGCAATCAAGTCGCCGAACAGCTGATCAAGCTATCGCGTTGTTTGAGTTACGATCGCCATGGAAACACAACATATTCGGCTCACACTTAGCATAGTCAGCTTAAAGCGGACTAGAATTCGATCTCTGGTAGATTCTACAAGAGTTTTTGTGGATAAATTTTCCTCAAGGCATGTATCATCTCTAGGCTTGCCAACCATCCCGGGACAGTCCCGATTTCGACCATTGCGTCCCGCGTCCCGAAATAATTTGCATAAGTATCAAAATGTCCCGAATTCATGGCATATTAGACATTTACACCTGATTTTCGTTTCTATCAGATTGTTGGATTTAGTTGAATTGGAAAATATTTACGCAATGTAGGACGAAATGGAGAAATGACTCTAGTGCGCATGTCCAAGGCAGAAATTTAATTCTCGTTGATGTGTCAACAGAGTGACGGGTGCAATGATCATAATACACAAGTTAGGGCAGTTTTGGTCACAGCCTAGAGGGTACTTACTGAATCATCTATTCTCTGTGCTCATCTTATGCACTTTGACTTTAGTTTGGCGCCATTCAGTATTATGTCCACTTTGTTCCACTTGATGCGTCATTCATTGGTTTCAGCGCTGGCCTTCTATGCCCAAGGTTGCGGGTTCGATCCCGGGTCAGGTCGATGGCATTTAAGTGTGCTTAAATGCGACAGGCTCATGTCAGTAGATTTACTGGCATGTAAAAGAACTCCTGCGGGACAAAATTCCGGCACATCCGGCGACGCTGATATAACCTCTGCAGTTGCGAGCGTCGTTAAATAAAACATAACATTTAAACATTTCATTGGTTTCGGCAGAAAAGTGAAAAAAAGAAAGATTTATACAACCAGTTCTACGACAGATATAGACATTAATGACAACAATAAAGACTTATAAAATACTGCAGACCCTCAAGTGTAATAAGATCTGATAATTCTGGTGATAAATCACGTGAATGTCTCTCTTTTTTTTTTCCGAGATGAATTAGCTGAAATCTTTTGTGTAGTATGTTGGGTTAATTCAGATTACGTTAGGTTAGTTTATAGTAGGTTATTAGCCTAATTACATCAATAATGTGGGTTCCTAGTTTCC